>NW_025964235.1:0-450000 GCF_023055435.1 Haliotis rufescens | reverse complement strand
CAAAACCATAATGTATATGATTTTTAATTTAAATTTAATTTGTGAATTTGGCGATTTGGAGAAAGTACAACAATATCCTAAAACATTGATCAGAAAATGCATGAATGAGTAATCTTAAGTCAAACTATATTTATTCACAAACAAAAATCCCTTGTTCTTATTAACGGGAGTATTGACGTGTCTGATAACGCAGTATCACGGTGAATAATTCAGTTTTTACACGAACGTGAGCCAAGATGTATTCATTTTGAGAACTATAAACTCATGGTCGGTATGAGTCACAGTGTGCAGTTCACACAATACGCTGACCTTTTCACGTGTACTTAAATGCAAATAGAGACATTAGTCAACCTTGACCACTTTAGAGTACACGTACATTGTAACCTGATGAAATAGGAAAACAGAAGTACATCTTGTATACACGTTGAGTGCCAAGTCGGCATTTTATTTAAAAAACCCATAAAATGCTTCATCCGAAATTGACAGTCAGAGTGATTTGTCGATAACATTATTTTGAACAGTATTTCGCGATATTTAACATATTCAAGCTGTGGCCGCTTCATGTGGGAGGTAAGCTTAAGGGGCTTTCGCGAAAGCGACGGGCTGTGCTAGTCTGTTCCAAGGTTGTAGAGAATAAATTGTGAACGGAGTCCACCGAAGTCGAGAATGATTTGGCAAGTCTAGATTGCCTCAGAACCTGAAATTAAGGAGTGTTCAGGGCCACCAGGGCTCCATTTGGATTTTATGTTCTTTATTTTGTAGATATATATTTTCAAATAAAATAGCTTTATTTCAGGGAGGTTGGTGCTGACAAACGAAGGACTGCATACAAAATAGAACCTTCGAAGGGGCTAAATTTGAAATTCCAGGGAGCAAGGAAACGCTTACTTGATAACTATCGCGGTTTACTACTTTAAAACTTGATTTCTTTCTGATCACGAGTGTATCAGCTGACAAAGACAACGCGCTGGGACGAGTGATGACAACGATCAGTGTCCAAGTCTAAACAAAGCGTCCACTTCGTGAATGTTGTGATGGGCGGGATCCAACTCAGGCCACGTGTCCGTTGTCGCAGTGGGAGATGGAGCTGGACGGGTGCCGTGGAGGCCTCCTTGTGTTGATCTTCCCAGGGTCCGGGGGGAGGGGCCGCGTCACTCAACTGTCATGGCCGACAGACGGGGGAGGGTCAGTTGGAGGAAATACCACAAGAGCCAACACTGGCGCGATACCTAATTACAAATTCCTTAACATTGTGTAGGATATATTTAACAGTCAATGCGTGAAGATTTCACGCAGCGGGTGCTCCTATAATTCCCACCAAGCATAGCCAGAAATTATATAACGATAAATGGTCTCTGGGAGAATATATTCAAGTTAATATTATAACGTAATCTGTGATACACTTGTTGATACCGTCGCCGACTTGAATCTGTGACGTAGCCGATTCCCGAAATGTGTTCCCACCAGTACTTCAGAATCAAGCGTTCGCTCGTCACGCCGAAGACCTGGGTTCGATTCCTGACATGGGTACAATGTGTGAAGCCCATTTCTGGTGATATTGCTGGAATATTGCTAAAAGTGGCGTAAAACAATACTCACTCACTCACTCACTCACTCACTTAAGCATCAAGTGACTATGATGGAATAATCATCATTACAACGATTACTATTAATCTAAGTATCATCATCATCATCATCATAGTATTCACACGTCCAGCATGTGCTTAGAACCCCCCCCCCCCCCCCCCCACACACACACACACACACACACCCACACCCCACACCCATGCCGCCCCCCAACTCTCTAATACAGGCCATGAAACAAAAATATCCAAAAACTACCATTCAAGTCTCTCAACATTAAGGATAAAATATATCGTAAAACATTTTCATTTCAGAGACTATATGTTTGTCTACGTTATTCAGCCTTCTATCCATCTGTAATAAACACGTACCCCCTACCCTATGTAATAAACACGTACCCCCACCCTCCACCCCCCAAGTCTATTTTCGTTTCGATCTGATGTCGTCAGAATAGTATGGAAATAACTCGTTCGCATTCCTTAGTAAGTAAAACATATTTACAGTTATGCTTTTTTTCAAATTTGCAAATATAATCATTATAGTTAACACAGAAAGGTCCGCTATGACCTATGTAAACATTTCATCACTTTGTCGGCGTATGTTGATGTAGTGGAAGTTTGCGTTGTTGCTGAGACTGACTGACACGCTGTACTGACAGACTGACTCGTTCCCTTGTCGCGAACCCATCACTGCAGCTAAACAAAGACAATGTTTATCATTGCTTCTACATCAACAGCTCCGACTTTCACAGTACTCCGATAACCTCTTTAACACAGCACAATCTTAACTGCTATAAGTAATTATCTATATGTATTTATAACACGGAATATCTACAGGTGCAGAGTGCAGGGCCTCAGTTGTCTAATACGCCAAGATAACACACATTACATACCATGTTCCAGTATATTATTATGTGCAATATGGATTGTAGCGATGCAAATCGAACCTGATTATTGGTCGAAGTTCAGGCGCCAGGATGTATTTATGCAAATGTCGTTGTATATTGACGTCGACGCTTTATATCTTCCTAAGTTCATGTTCATGCAAAGAAAATCTGCATCTCCTCTCTTCACCTTAATAATATTTGTATTCCATTGTGTATATCAATGTTTATAACTTTTCATTATAACTAGTCATGTTCATGTTTTGTACTCTGTCCCCTGTGGGTGTTGATGTAATCCTCTTCTCCTCCTCCTCCTCCTCTCCTCCTCCTCTCCTTCTTCTTCTCCTCTCCTTCTTCTTCTTCTCCTCCTCCTCTCCTTCTTATCCTCCTCCTTCTTCTTCTTCTTCGCCTAATCACTCCTCCTTCTCCTCCTCATATTCCTTCTCCTTCTTCTCCCCTTCTTCTTCCCTTCTTCTCCTTCTCCTCCTCCTCCTTCTTCTAATTCTTCTTCTTCTTCTAGGTCTGCAGTAAAAACGCTGACTTTTCCCCGACAAACATCCCCCTTCCCATAGTATATTTCAGTGAGATTGGGAAACTAGGGATTTCCTGAAATCCCCGAACATTTCAATTATTTCATGAAAACCCCGTTTTGGTCAGGGATTATATGTGGTCCCTAAAATATTCAAGAATATCGTGAATTCACTGAATCTAATGATCTAGGTTTTCCTCCACCCTAGTACCCCATTCGGTAACATATAGTCTATAGCAGTATATTAAACCCTAAAACACAAAGACACTCACACACACCTTTTCCTACCACCTGTTAAAAAACCAAACACATTCCCCAAGAGTAACTGTGATCGTAAACGTGTATTGATGATCATATAAATGTATTCCTAACCGACAAGTGACACCTCAAATGTTCGTTTCCCGACAAAATGCTGTACACCGGGAACAAAATAACCGGATATTAAAAAATCCGTCAGGTTTCATTGAGAATTTATATTTGACTGGTTTTAATCTTTACTTGTAAAAACTCATCTGTAGCAAGCTTCTGGCTCCATCGCCATCACAAAGTTCACAAATCTTCGAAAAAGAAAGAAAACGTTTTGAATTAATTACATTCGATAATATGATTGGCACAGTGACTTTTGCCTTGATGCAATATATATAACGCCCACTACATAGACGCAGACACAGACACACACGCACGCAAACACACAAGAACGCACGCACGCAAGAACGCACGCACACATTGAGACGTATTGTCACCGTGACCAGCCCAGCCCCCCTTCAACACACACACGTCGTCTTCTCTCACCCTCCAATCCGCCCCCCCCCCTCCCCACCATCACCCCAGAGCCGCTAACTACCCGCATATATAATAATTTCCTTCCTAATTAGGTTTATACTTCATAAGTGACCATAATTACATCCCCCCATGCCCGCACATATGTTGATGTTTACCAATTTAATTCATTATGAAGATCGACCTTACCATCCCCTCTCAAGCCCCCACCCACCCAGCCCGCACTCAGGGCTATCGTCCCACGTGTAAGAGCTCTTAAACAACGTCGTTGTAATTTTGAGGGCAATTTTCCACTGGTTATTTCCGCTGTATAATGTCTGCATTTAACGTTCCTTGTTGGAACCAGAGAGTGCATTTACTGCGAGCATCGAGACATCGGTTGTATATCTACATCTCCTTCAGTATCAAGTGCGCGTTAATTCGGTGATTAACAACATAATTGATGGTATTAGTTTCGTTTAGCGTCTTTCATAAGACGCATGTCTGTACTCAAAATGTCAAGTGACTTTGGCACTCTACTGAGCTGCACTTAGAGAACACACATAATGTACATATTCTTACATGAGTTGGTAATTAAGACAATATATTAAGGCGTTTGAACATACTTACACAGCATGTGGAATAAGTAGACAGACGTGGTGAAATATGTGCTGTTAAAACACATTGCAGACATGCATTCATAAGTGCGTCTCAACACGATGCAGCGAGCAACAATAATGTAGTCATTGTGTTGCAGTATATACCACAAGTTGACCACACCGAGACAAATGATGAAAGCTGGTTCAGGGACGCATGTAACTAGATGAAAGTCAGCACACCTAGACAAGTGATGAACGTTGGTTAAGGGACTCTTGTAACTAGATGAAAGTCAGCACACCTAGACAACTGATGAACGTTGGTTAAGGGACGCTTGTAACTAGATGAAAGTCAGCACACCGAGACAAATGATGAACTCTGGTTTAGGGACGCTTGTAACTAGATGAAAGTCAGCACACCTAGACAAGTGATGAACGTTGGTTTAGGGACGCTTGTAAGTAGATGAAAGTCAGCACACCGAGACAAGTGATGAACGTTGGTTTAGGGACGCTTGTAACTAGATGAAAGTCAGCATACCTAGAGAAGTGATGAACGTTGGTTTAGGGACGCTTGTAACTAGATGAAAGTCAGCATACCTAGACAAGTGATGAACGCTGGTTAAGGGACGTACCGAGACAAGTGATGAACTTTGGTTTAGGGACGCTTGTAACTAGATGAAAGTCAGCACACCGAGACAAGTGATGAACGTTGGTTTAGGGACGCTTGTAAGTAGATGAAAGTCAGCACACCGAGACAAGTGATGAACGTTGGTTTAGGGACGCTTGTAACTAGATGAAAGTCAGCACACCGAGACAAGTGATGAAAGCTGGTTTAGGGACGCTTGTAACTAGATGAAAGTCAGCACACCTAGACAAGTGATGAACATTGGTTTAGGGACGCTTGTAACTAGATGAAAGTCAGCACACCTAGACAAGTGATGAACGTTGGTTTAGGGACGCTTGTAACTAGATGAAAGTCAGCACACCGAGACAAGTGATGAAAGCTGGTTTAGGGACGCTGGTAACTAGATGAAAGTCAGCACACCGAGATAAGTGATGAAAGCTGGTTTAGGGACACTTGTAACTAGATGAAAGTCGGCACACCGAGACAAGTAATGAACGCTGGTTAAGGGACGCTTGTAACTAGATGAAAGTCGGCACACCGAGACAAGTGATGAACGCTGGTTTAGGGACACTTGTAACTAGATGAAAGTCAGCACACCTAGACAAGTGATGAACGCTGGTTTAGGGACGCTTGTAACTAGATGAAAGTCAGCACACCTAGACAAGTGATGAACGTTGGTTTAGGGACGCTTGTAACTAGATGAAAGTCAGCACACCGAGACAAGTGATGAAAGCTGGTTTAGGGACGCTGGTAACTAGATGAAAGTCAGCACACCGAGATAAGTGATGAAAGCTGGTTTAGGGACACTTGTAACTAGATGAAAGTCGGCACACCGAGACAAGTAATGAACGCTGGTTAAGGGACGCTTGTAACTAGATGAAAGTCGGCACACCTAGACAAGTGATGAACGTTGGTTTAGGGACACTTGTAACTAGATGAAAGTCAGCACACCTAGACAAGTGATGAACGCTGGTTAAGGGACGCTGGTAACTAGATGAAAGTCAGCACACCTAGACAAGTGATGAACGTTGGTTAAGGGACGCTTGTAACTAGATGAAAGTCAGCACACCTAGACAAGTGATGAACTCTGGTTGAGGGACGCTTGTAACTAGATGAAAGTCAGCATACCTAGACAAGTGATGAACGTTGGTTAAGGGACGCTTGTAACCAGATGAAAGTCAGCACACCTAGACAAGTTATGAAAGTTGGTTTAGGGACGCTTGTAACTAGATGAAAGTCAGCACACCTAGACAAGTGATGAACTCTGGTTTAGGGACGCTTGTAACTAGATGAAAGTCAGCATACCTAGACAAGTGATGAACGTTGGTTAAGGGACGCTTGTAACTAGATGAAAGTCAGCATACCTAGACAAGTGATGAACTCTGGTTTAGGGACGCTTGTAACTAGATGAAAGTCAGCACACCTAGACAAGTGATGAACGTTGGTTAAGGGACGCTTGTAACTAGATGAAAGTCAGCACACCTAGACAACTGATGAACGTTGGTTAAGGGACGCTTGTAACTAGATGAAAGTCAGCACACCGAGACAAATGATGAACTCTGGTTTAGGGACGCTTGTAACTAGATGAAAGTCAGCATACCTAGACAAGTGATGAACGTTGGTTAAGGGACGTACCGAGACAAGTGATGAACGTTGGTTTAGGGACGCTTGTAACTAGATGAAAGTCAGCACACCTAGACAAGTGATGAACGTTGGTTTAGGGACGCTTGTAACTAGATGAAAGTCAGCACACCTAGACAAGTGATGAACGTTGGTTTAGGGACGCTTGTAACTAGATGAAAGTCAGCATACCTAGACAAGTGATGAACGCTGGTTAAGGGACGTACCGAGACAAGTGATGAACGTTGGTTTAGGGACGCTTGTAACTAGATGAAAGTCAGCACACCGAGACAAGTGATGAACGTTGGTTTAGGGACGCTTGTAAGTAGATGAAAGTCAGCACACCGAGACAAGTGATGAACGTTGGTTTAGGGACGCTTGTAACTAGATGAAAGTCAGCACACCTAGACAAGTGATGAACAGTGGTTTAGGGACGCTTGTAACTAGATGAAAGTCAGCACACCGAGACAAGAGATGAACTCTGGTTTAGGGACGCTTGTAACTAGATGAAAGTCAGCATACCTAGACAAGTGATGAACGTTGGTTTAGGGACGCTTGTAACTAGATGAAAGTCAGCATACCTAGACAAGTGATGAACGCTGGTTAAGGGACGTACCGAGACAAGTGATGAACGTTGGTTTAGGGACGCTTGTAACTAGATGAAAGTCAGCACACCGAGACAAGTGATGAACGTTGGTTTAGGGACGCTTGTAAGTAGATGAAAGTCAGCACACCGAGACAAGTGATGAACGTTGGTTTAGGGACGCTTGTAACTAGATGAAAGTCAGCACACCGAGACAAGTGATGAACGTTAGTTTAGGGACGCTTGTAACTAGATGAAAGTCAGCACACCGAGACAAGTGATGAAAGCTGGTTTAGGGACGCTTGTAACTAGATGAAAGTCAGCACACCTAGACAAGTGATGAACGTTGGTTTAGGGACGCTTGTAACTAGATGAAAGTCAGCACACCTAGACAAGTGATGAACGTTGGTTTAGGGACGCTTGTAACTAGATGAAAGTCAGCACACCGAGACAAGTGATGAAAGCTGGTTTAGGGACGCTGGTAACTAGATGAAAGTCAGCACACCGAGATAAGTGATGAAAGCTGGTTTAGGGACACTTGTAACTAGATGAAAGTCGGCACACCGAGACAAGTAATGAACGCTGGTTAAGGGACGCTTGTAACTAGATAAAAGTCAGCACACCGAGACAAGTAATGAACGCTAGTTAAGAGACGCTTGTAACTAGATGAAAGTCAGCACGCCTTGAGAAGTGATGAACGCTGGTTTAGGGACGCTTGTAACTAGATGAAAGTGAGCACACCTAGACAAGTGATGAGACTTTAGTAACACTGTTATATTTATTATCTGATATTGATGATTTAAGTTTCAATATTTTGACTCATTTGAAGCGAGTAATAATACCGAAAACGTAAAATCGTTCTCTGACTGGAAATAGGGAATATGGTTATTGATACATTCGGATGATGTGAAAAGAAGTCAAATGGTACAGGTGGGCATTGATTTGAACGCGTTTGACAAATACGATACGACATTCAAATAAATCTTCGGGCAGCATAAGGTAGCTGAGTTACCTCCCTTCCACTGACAGATGACTCAAGCCTTGAGCCGACGTGGGACCACGTTTATGCTGTTATATAGCAAGTGTATACTAGTGGGCGTTGGGCAATGTTATTTAAACGAAAGACAATGTAAGGCCAACTAAGAACACTATCTAACTAACCAGTTCTTCGAAAAGGTCTCTGATTTAATGTAAACAGAAACGGAATTGAAACAATTGTCACAAAATGATAGATCGGCGTGTGGTATGTGGGCGTCCGGTCGGTAGACGGTGTCGCGGCGGAGTCCATTCGGCGACTCGGCTCGCGGACAGCCAGGACACTGACATACGTTGGCCGGGGGATTAATCATTTTAAGCGATGTGTGTTTTATCTCAATACAATGGTGACATTGCAAAGACAAATGTTTCTTTACTGTAAATGTATGTATATACAGTAAACTACGTTTATATCGAACGCACTCATGGCGAACTGACTGCATTGACCATTTGCTGAATATATACTGTATATTTGCTTATAACGAATTACGGTTATAACGAAGTACATTTAGTAGCCCCTTTGAGTTCGTTATAACAGTAGTTTACTGTATGTGCAATGTGTTTGTGTGAGTGTAGGATGGGCAGATGCATGGGATGTTTACAGAGTGTTGTAGAGTTTAGGGTGTGGAGGTGGGGTGTTTACAGAGCGCTGGAAAGTTTAGGGTAGGGAGGTGGGGTGTTTACAGAGCGCTGGAGAGTTTAGGGTAGGGAGGTGGTGTGTTTACAGAGCGCTGGAGAGTTTAGGGTAGGGAGGTGGGGTGTTTACAGAGCGCTAGAGAGTTTAGGGTAGGTAGGTGGGGTGTTTACAGAGCGCTGGAGAGTTTAGGGTAGGGAGGTGGGGTGTTTACAGAGTGTTGGAGAGTTTAGGGTAGGGAGGTGGGGTGTTTACAGAGCGCTGGAGAGTTTAGGGTAGGGAGGTGGGGTGTTTACAGAGCGTACAGAGCGCTAGAGAGTTAAGGGTAGGGAGGTGGGGTGTTTACAGAGCGCTGGAGAGTTTAGGGTAGGGAGGTTGGGTGTTTACAGAGTGTTGGAGAGTTTAGGGTAGGGAGGTGGGGTGTTTACAGAGCGCTGGAGAGTTTAGGGTAGGGAGGTGGGGTGTTTACAGAGCGCTGGAGAGTTTAGGGTAGGAAGGTGGGGTGTTTACAGAGCGCTGGAGAGTTTAGGGTAGGGAGGTTGGGTGTTTACAGAGCGCTGGAGAGTTTAGGGTAGGGAGGTTGGGTGTTTACAGAGTGTTGGAGAGTTTAGGGTAGGGAGGTGGGGTGTTTACAGAGCGCTAGAGAGTTTAGGGTAGGGAGGTGGGGTGTTTACAGAGCGCTGGAGAGTTTAGGGTAGGGAGGTGGGGTGTTTACAGAGCGCTGGAGAGTTTGGGTTAGGGAGGTGGGGTTTTTACAGAGCGCTGGAGAGTTTAGGGTAGGGAGGTTTGGTGTTTACAGAGGGTCGGAGAGGTTAAGGGTAGATAGGTGAGGTGTTTAAAGAGTCGGAGAGTTTAGGGTAGGGAAGTGGGGTGTTTACAGTGTGTCGGAGAGGTTTAGGGTGTGGAGGTCTATCTATCTATCTATCTATCTACAGTGTATCTGTGAGAGTAGATTTGGGAGATGGGGTGTCTATCTATCTACAGGGTGTCTGTGACAGTTGGGTGAAAGGCTGGGTGTCTATCTTCAAGGTTCTTGTGAGAGTAGGGTGGGGAGGTAGAGCGTCTGTCTATGTACAGGGTGTCTGTGAGATTAGGGTTGGGAGGTGGGATGTCTATCTGTCTACTGGGTGTGTGTGAGAGTAGGATTGTGAGGTTGGGTGTCTATCTTCAAGGTGCCTGTGAGAGTAGAGTGGGAAGTGGGATGTCTATCTTCATTGTGTCTGTGGACCGCCTCCGCCCGGAGAGCGGAAGGTCCGGCGTTCGATCCCCGGCCGCGTCATACCAAGAGACGTTAAAAGATGGTACTTGTTTTTACCCTGTCTGGCGCTCGGCATTAAGGGGCTAAAACAAGGACTGGTCGGCTCGGAGTCAGTATACTGTGTCTGAGTGGGGTATTCATGTTAAACTGCGGCATGTGTCATTGTGTCTTTGAGAGTAAGGTGGGGAGGTGGGGTGTCTATCTATCTACAGGGTGTCTGTGAGAGTAGGGTTGGGAGGTGGGGTGTTTATCTATCTACAGGGTGTTTGTGAGAGTAGGCTGGGGGAGGTGGAGTGTCTATCTATCTACAGTGTATCTGAGGGAGTAAGGTGGGGAGGTGGGGTGTCTATCTATCTACAGGGTGTCTGTGAGAGTAGGCTGGGGGAGGTGGGGTGTCTATCTATCTACAGTGTATCTGTGAGAGTAGGGTGGGGAGGTGGGGTGTCTGTCTATCTACAGGGTGTCTATGAGAGTAGGGTGGGGAGGTGGGGTGTCTATCTATCTACAGTGTATCTGTGAGAGTAGGGTGGGGAGGTGGGAGGTCTATCTATCTACAGGGTGTCTATGAGAGTAGAGTTGGAAGGTGGGGTGTCTATCTGTCTATAGTGTATCTGTGAGAGTAGGGTGGGGAGGTGGGGTGTCTATCTATCTACAGGGTGTCTATGAGAGTAGAGTTGGAAGGTGGGGTGTCTATCTGTCTATAGTGTATCTGTGAGAGTAGGTGGGGAGGTGGGATGTCCATCTATCTACAGTGTATCTGTGAGAGTAGGGTTGGGAGGTGGGGTGTCTATCTGTCTACAGTGTATCTGTGAGAGTAGGGTGGGGAGGTGGGGTGTCTGTCTATCTACAGGGTGTCTATGAGAGTAGGGTGGGGAGGTGGGGTGTCTATCTGTCTACAGTGTATCTGTGAGAGTAGGGTGGGGAGGTGGGGTGTCTATCTATCTACAGGGTGTCTATGAGAGTAGGGTGGGGAGGTGGGGTGTCTATCTATCTACAGTGTATCTGTGAGAGTAGGGTGGGGAGGTGGGAGGTCTATCTATCTACAGGGTGTCTATGAGAGTAGAGTTGGAAGGTGGGGTGTCTATCTGTCTATAGTGTATCTGTGAGAGTAGGGTGGGGAGGTGGGGTGTCTATCTATCTACAGGGTGTCTATGAGAGTAGAGTTGGAAGGTGGGGTGTCTATCTGTCTATAGTGTATCTGTGAGAGTAGGTGGGGAGGTGGGATGTCCATCTATCTACAGTGTATCTGTGAGAGTAGGGTTGGGAGGTGGGGTGTCTATCTGTCTACAGTGTATCTGTGAGAGTAGGGTGGGGAGGTGGGGTGTCTGTCTATCTACAGCGTATGTGTGAGAGTAGGGTGGGGAGGTGGAGTGTCTATCTATCTACAGCGTATGTGTGAGAGTAGGGTGGGGAGGTGGGATGTCTATCTAACTACAGGGTGTCTGTGAGAGTAGGGTGGGGAGGTGGAGTGTCTATCTATCTACAGGGTGTCTGAGGGAGTAGGGTGGGGAGGTGGGTTGTTTATCTATCTACAGGGTGTCTGTGAGAGTAGGGTGGGGAGGTGGAGTGTCTATCTATCTACAGGGTGTCTGTGAGAGTAGGGTGGGGAGGTGGGGTGTTTATCTGTCTACAGTGTATCTGTGAGAGTAGGGTGGGGAGGTGGAGTGTCTATCTATTTACAGGGTGTCTGTGAGAGTAGGGTGGGGAGGTGGGGTGTTTATCTGTCTACAGTGTATCTGTGAGAGTAGGGTGGGAAGGTGGAGTGTCTATCTATTTACAGGGTGTCTGTGAGAGTAGGGTGGGGAGGTGGGGTGTCTATCTATCTACAGTGTGTCTGAGGGAGTAGGGTGGGGAGGTGGAGTGTCTATCTATCTACAGTGTGTCTGTGAGAGTAGGCTGGGGGAGGTGGAGTGTCTATCTGTCTGCAGGGTGTCTGAGGGAGTAGGGTGGGGAGGTGGGGTGTTTATCTGTCTACAGTGTATCTGTGAGAGTAGGGTGGGGAGGTGGAGTGTCTATCTATCTACAGTGTGTTTGTGAGAGTAGGGTGGGGAGGTGGGGTGTTTATCTGTCTGCAGGGTGTCTGTGAGAGTAGGGTGGGGAGGTGGGGTGTTTATCTGTCTACAGTGTATCTGTGAGAGTAGGGTGGGGAGGTGGAGTGTCTATCTATCTACAGTGTGTTTGTGAGAGTAGGCTGGGGGAGGTGGAGTGTCTATCTATCTACAGTGTGTTTGTGAGAGTAGGCTGGGGGAGGTGGAGTGTCTATCTATCTACAGTGTATCTGAGGGAGTAAGGTGGGGAGGTGGGGTGTCTATCTATCTACAGGGTGTCTGTGAGAGTAGGCTGGGGGAGGTGGAGTGTCTATCTATCTACAGTGTATCTGAGGGAGTAGGGTGGGGAGGTGGAGTGTCTATCTATCTACAGTGTATCTGAGGGAGTAGGGTGGGGAGGTGGAGTGTCTATCTATCTACAGTGTGTCTGTCAGAGTAGGCTGGGGGAGGTGGGGTGTTTATCTGTCTACAGTGTATCTGTGAGAGTAGGGTGGGGAGGTGGAGTGTCTATCTATCTACAGGGTGTCTGTGAGAGTAGGGTGGGGAGGTGGGGTGTTTATCTGTCTACAGTGTATCTGTGAGAGTAAGGTGGGGAGGTGGGGTGTCTATCTATCTACAGGGTGTCTGTGAGAGTAGGCTGGGGGAGGTGGAGTGTTTATCTATCTACAGGGTGTTTGTGAGAGTAGGCTGGGGGAGGTGGAGTGTCTATCTATCTACAGTGTATCTGAGGGAGTAAGGTGGGGAGGTGGGGTGTCTATCTATCTACAGGGTGTCTGTGAGAGTAGGCTGGGGGAGGTGGAGTGTCTATCTATCTACAGTGTATCTGAGGGAGTAGGGTGGGGAGGTGGAGTGTCTATCTATCTACAGTGTATCTGAGGGAGTAGGGTGGGGAGGTGGAGTGTCTATCTATCTACAGTGTGTCTGTGAGAGTAGGCTGGGGGAGGTGGGGTGTTTATCTGTCTACAGTGTATCTGTGAGAGTAGGGTGGGGAGGTGGAGTGTCTATCTATCTAGAGGGTGTCTGTGAGAGTAGGGTAGGGAGGTGGGGTGTTTATCTGTCTACAGTGTATCTGTGAGAGTAAGGTGGGGAGGTGGGGTGTCTATCTATCTACAGGGTGTCTGTGAGAGTAGGCTGGGGGAGGTGGAGTGTTTATCTATCTACAGGGTGTCTGAGGGAGTAAGGTGGGGAGATGGGGTTTTTATCTGTCTACAGTGTGTCTGTGAGAGTAGGCTGGGGGAGGTGGAGTGTTTATCTATCTACAGGGTGTCTGAGGGAGTAAGGTGGGGAGGTGGGGTGTTTATCTGTCTACAGTGTATCTGTGAGAGTAGGGTGGGGAGGTGGGGTGTTTATCTATCTACAGTGTGTCTGTGAGAGTAGGCTGGGGGAGGTGGAGTGTTTATCTATCTACAGGGTGTCTGAGGGAGTAAGGTGGGGAGGTGGGGTGTTTATCTGTCTACAGTGTATCTGTGAGAGTAGGGTGGGGAGGTGGGGTGTTTATCTGTCTACAGTGTGTCTGTGAGAGTAGGCTGGGGGAGGTGGAGTGTTTATCTATCTACAGGGTGTCTGAGGGAGTAAGGTGGGGAGGTGGGGTGTTTATCTATCTAGTGTGTTTGTGAGAGTAGGCTGGGTGAGGTGGAGTGTCTATCTATCAACAGTGTGTCTGAGGAAGTAGGGTGGGGAGGTGGAGTGTCTATCTATCTACAGGGTGTCTGTGAGAGTAGGCTGGGGGGGGTGGGGGGGGTGGAGTGTTTATCTGTCTGCAGGGTGTCTGTGAGAGTAGGTTAGGAAGGTGGGTGTCTATCTATCTACAGGGTGTCTGAGGGAGTAAGGTGGGGAGGTGGGGTGTTTATCTGTCTACAGTGTATCTGAGGGAGTAGGGTGGGGAGGTGGAGTGTCTATCTATCTACAGTGTATCTGAGGGAGTAGGGTGGGGAGGTGGGGAGTAAGGTGGGGAGGTGGGGTGTCTATTTATCTATCTACAGGGTGTCTGTGAGAGTAGGGTGGGGAGGTGGAGTGTCTATTTATCTACAGTGTATCTGAGGGAGTAGGGTGGGGAGGTGGAGTGTCTATTTATCTACAGGGTGTCTGTGAGAGTTGGGTTGGGAGGTGGAGTGTCTATCTATCTACAGTGTGTCTGAGGGAGTAGGGTGGGGAGGTGGAGTGTCTATCTATCTACAGTGTGTCTGTGAGAGTAGGCTGGGGGAGGTGGAGTGTTTATCTGTCTGCAGGGTGTCTGTGAGAGTAGGTTAGGAAGGTGGGTGTCTATCTATCTACAGGGTGTCTGAGGGAGTAAGGTGGGGAGGTGGGGTGTTTATCTGTCTACAGTGTATCTGAGGGAGTAGGGTGGGGAGGTGGAGTGTCTATCTATCTACAGTGTATCTGAGGGAGTAGGGTGGGGAGGTGGGGTGTCTATCTATCTACAGTGTATCTGAGGGAGTAGGGTGGGGAGGTGGGGTGTCTATCTATCTACAGTGTATCTGAGGGAGTAGGGTGGGGAGGTGGGGAGTAAGGTGGGAAGGTGGGGTGTCTATCTATCTACAGTGTATCTGAGGGAGTAAGGTGGGAAGGTGGGGTGTCTATCTATCTACAGTGTATCTGAGGGAGTAGGGTGGGGAGGTGGAGTGTCTATCTATCTACAGTGTATCTGAGGGAGTAGGGTGGGGAGGTGGGGTGTTTATCTGTCTACAGTGTATCTGTGAGAGTAGGGTGGGGAGGTGGAGTGTCTATCTATCTACAGGGTGTCTGTGAGAGTAGGGTGGGGAGGTGGAGTGTCTATCTATCTACAGGGTGTCTGTGAGAGTAGGGTGGGGAGGTGGGGTGTCTATCTATCTACAGTGTATCTGAGGGAGTAGGGTGGGGAGGTGGGGAGTAAGGTGGGGAGGTGGGGTGTCTATCTATCTACAGGGTGTCTGTGAGAGTAGGGTGGGGAGGTGGAGTGTATATCTGTCTACAGGGTGTCTGTGAGAGTAGGGTGGGGAGATGGAGTGTCTGTCTATCTACAGGGTGTCTGTGAGAGTAGGGTGGGGAGGTGGGGTGTCTATCTATCTACAGTGTGTCTGAGGGAGTAAGGTGGGGAGGTGGGGTGTCTATATATCTATCTACAGGGTGTCTGTGAGAGAAGGGTGGGGAGGTGGGGTGTCTATCTATCTACAGTGTGTCTGAGGGAGTAAGGTGGGGAGGTGGGGTGTCTATATATCTATCTACAGGGTGTCTGTGAGAGAAGGGTGGGGAGGTGGGGTGTCTATCTATCTACAGTGTGTCTGAGGGAGTAGGGTGGGGAGGTGGGGAGTAAGGTGGGGAGGTGGGGTGTCTATCTACAGTGTATGTGTGACAGTAGGATTGGGAAATGGAGCGTCTATCTATCTACAGGGTGTCTTTGAGAGTAGGGTGGAGAGGTAGGGTGTCTGTCTTCAGGGTGTCTTTGAGAGTAGGGTGGGGATGTGAGGTGTCTATCTTCAGTGTGTCTGTAAGAGTAGGGCGGGGATGTGAGGTGTCTATCTTCAGTGTCTATCGGTCTGTTAGGTGTATGTTAGGTGTCTGTTAGTGTAGAGTGTATATTTGTGCTGCAATACTTTTCATCTAAAAGTTTATTTTTTGTTATCAGTGTTTCCTGGATGTCATATATGTATGCCAGGGCCTCTTGAACATTACTTTGTCAAGAGCTTTGGTTGTTAAGATGTGGATGTCTGTGAGGAGATTTAGGGTTACGATGTGTAAGATGATTACCTTGTTAAGAGCTATGGCGTTAAGGACGAGAATGATTTGTGGTTTGTTTAGAGCAAAACTGTTAGCCCTGCTGTAGACGAGCACTGTATTTGATCTGTGAGTCTGTGTCAGTTGGGGGTGGGGTGGGGGCACGGGTGGCCAGTCGTCTCAGGCGCCGCCATTCGCTGTGCAGAGTTGCGTCCCTTGGACATGCCAGAAACCTATGGTATGGTTCGAATCCCTGCATCACTTCGGGCTTTCCTCCCACATTAAGCTGACACGCCGCGACATAACTGGAATAATGTTAAAATCGGCGTTAAATCCAACTCACTCACTCTGTGTCAGTTTATGACGCTTGGTTATGCCCTGCCATACACGTAACAAAGACCGTTCTACAGTTGACCCTCGTCGAGGTTCCACTGTATATTAATGCCTATCACACGGGACAATCATCACCATTGACGTCCTACAAAACTCTGTGGATAGACTCGTCCCTTTAGCATCCGTTGATGTAGATTACGCATGTTCTGCACGTGCATGGGGTAGCTTGGGGATGTCCAGGTTGTCCCTGGAAAATAACGGACTGTATCAAGTTGAAGTCACGTACGTCGGTCTAGACGAACCGAGTGAGTCTAAGCTTTCAACACCTCAAAGAACGCTAACAATGGAACCTGTCCATGTGCGCAGCGCCGACCCCTCGTGAACAAGACGTGCAGTGCTTCCCGACATGGACTTATGCACCTGGAAAGAATATGCAATGCTGTCTGAATTAAAATGTTTCTTTTATGCCCATTAGACAGACATGTTGTATTATTTGTTGACTTTCGTTTCTAACTGTTAAATATTATAATATGAAATGAAAGTGATGTTGCCATTGCATCAACTCGCCATTGTGATAACACAAAGTTGGAATTTCCAGATAATTTATTTTACTTTTTAAAAATTCTTATTCACGTTTAAAAAAAAGATATGATTCATATTTGAAATGTTCAATAATTAAATTGTTCTCCTAAGATAAATTTCTCCGTTTCAAAGTAAAATAGTTGTTATTTCCTAATATGTATATATTGTTATTAATCCGTAAGTTTGACAGAATTGTTTGTCAAAGTAAAAACCTTTAATTTTTCCTAATACGAATCTATTGTTAATTGATGCATCGGTTGGCCGAAGTGTTGGGTATTTTTAAAAGCAACTACACTCTACGTGTATTTCGGGGGTAAAACACAGTCGATGTATCACTGGAACGGTTATGTGTCACGTGACATAACTCAACCCATGTATCTTTGTATTGCTTCCAACATGAGTAACGTTAGATATCGAAATCTCCGCTCACGTCCTGCTAATCTCACATAACTGTTTGTAGTTCCAGCACGGGCCTAGACTATTGTTTAGGTCCGTGCTTACAGTTTATTTATTCACTCTTAAATATCTACAACTTCAGTGAATTTTTCAATCCGCTTTTCTTCAATATAATTCGTTTCGTAAACATATTCTTCTGAAAGACATAAAAAAATATACACTTAATTTTTATTATAATTCTTATAACAAACTTGGTCTAGCGGACGTTTTCCTGCTTTGTGCAGACTGGGTAAGTGTGTCAACTAATATGCAAACAATATGCAGTTTAAATTACTTTGGCATCCATCATCCGTGTTTGTTCACGGAAAGTAATTTATTACTTTGTATTTCTAAACTAATGAAACTAGTTCCTCTTTTGTCAAAGCGTTGAGTTATACCTGTCGTCACGTCTCGCATTGCGCGAGATTAGACGTTGTTTTCTCGTCAGCTCCGAGATGTGTCCTTATAATTACTGCACCTATAGAGGGCGGTAAATCAACGTATTGTGTGAACATTTGCAGTTTATAGCGCCACCTTTATTATCTAAGCAATCGTGACATGTTCAATCCGTCAAGCCGGGAGCACTGGGCGGAGAATGGACGCACACACAGCGTTCCGCGGGTATCAAGATCCTCCGATAATTGCTTTTAACGCATATGAATACATTCAACTTGCTGAGAAATTGCAATGAAAATATTGGCAATGATGAAATGTATATTTGTGAATGGATAATAATGTCAGCGTTGGAAAATGAATGGCGATCTGTAAAACCGTAACAATGGAAGATGTCCTTCGATTCTCTAATATGGACTATTGAGAAGACATGAAGGTCGCAATATTAGGTGCAAGTTTAATATCTCGGCTCTTTCCGTGAAGTGTTTCATGCTACTGACGGGAGATGAATCCCGTTGATTTGTGAACTAAGAATAATAGCGCCATGCACGTGCGCCTTATTGAATTTCCTCTCGTACCCGCTTGTATTGCAAATGCGTTTGGTAATAAAAATGCCATTTGTTCTCTATCTTAATAAACATAGTAATAAAACTACCATTTGGTGAGTATGAAGAACTGTTCCGCTTTGTGTGAGCCCCTTATGTATACAAGACAATTGGCCGTCTCGAAAGTAAGAAGCTGGGATCAATATCAACCCGTCTTAGTGCGGGAGGCGAAGGAAAGTGCCCGTTCGCTGTGTTTGCTCGTCGTGTCGACGCACCTCAATCCCACAAACTCGTATTGATTGGATAATTTCTTTTTTGACAATTTCCACCTGAAACTATCTTTCTCACGACTCCCTCAGGTAAATTCTGATTAAGACTAGCGGCTTTGTTAATGGCTAACACACCTTTCATGTCGCTAGTAAAGCCGCCCCAACAGACTCGAGTAAATACACGCACAGCTAAGGAAATTAACAACGAGATTCAGGCATTATGTCTTCAGGTCAATGCATCAGCAGAATTTATTTCGCTTTTTGGTGAAGATTTCAACTTCCGTTATTTTATCAGAAAAGCTAATCTTCCCTTTCTGTCTATTAGAAAGCTGAGAACATGGCCGACACACTTGACTGGCGCTTTGTCGGCTAATGCAGCGATAAAAGACATGGTAATGAATATAGCGCGCGGACAATCACACGGACTTGCACGATTATCAATAAAAGTTTCTTTGAAATTTTACACCTTAGTGATCACTCTTTATCGACTGGTAGCGGCTTCCGTTAGAGGCAACTCCGAGGACTTTGTATCACCGCAACAAACAAGCAGCTATTTTGTGAAGCAACACTTTACGAGGCTGTGTCGCCCAAAGAGACGCGAAAACTGAAACCGCGCGTGCGATATTAAAAGTCCCACGAGAATACCGTTTTCTAGCCAAGATCAGCTCCAAATTGTCCGAGATGGCCTATATCCCGAAATTCAAGATGGTGGCTCACGTGTCCTGCAGCCAGCTTAGCGCTTGTCGCCGTTACCGCGTTATAACGACGTGCCATGACGTGCGATGACGTTCACACCAGCAGCTGTAAGCTATGTAACAAGTGTATTTACCGTTAAACCGAACTGATATTTCACTCGGAGGTACATTAAAAGCTCGAATACATGGTTGGCCCGCGAGAGAGGCCAGCTGTTCTCTGTGTAGACAATGTTACTATGGCCACAAACGAAATTAAATATGGCTTATTTTTTTGTAAATTACTGTCACAACCCTAACACTACAATGAAAACCGGTGGTTCCAATGGAAGGGCTAAGACATTTAAGGGGGAGCAAGTCTCAGGAATATATGAGTGAGTGAGTGAGTGGGTGTGCGCTGCTCTGAACAATATTCCACGTACATCACGGCATATAAGCATGATGTGGAAGGGAAGCTCTTATAGATATGCAGGTCATTGACGTTTACCACCTCTGGGGTTCGAAGCCGTGATCATAGGACCCTGGCTCGCCATTGGGAAGTAACTCTGCACAGGGAATCGCAGCGCCTTAGCTGACTGGGCCTCCGGCCCAACCAAAAAACTGGTTATTGCAATTTAATCAGTGATTGATTCTGACCATCATATTCCTATGTTACCGGAAAGTGGAGGCAATGCGTCTAAAAAATATTGGAATAGAAATAATGAAATGAAAAAATGCTATCCTTATCACTATCAGATCGTGACCCATTCGTGACCAACTCGTGTTATTCCGGGACAAGCCGAATAGCGACTCGTACCCCTCTCATGGCCATTTTTGAGACCTGGTTCCGTCTTAGCGCAAACGGGCATACCTAAAACAATTGTCAACTCGTTGCGTAATGGTTCACATATATTTCCCCATATATCATATATAATTTAGATGCAATTTAAAGCACACTGGGACATGCGGAATTTTACAGTATGATTGACCACATTTAACTGTGTCTTGGGTATATTTTTAGATGTAAGACGTATGTTAAATTAAAATTGTTTCTGAGGGATTCTTTGACGAAGAACTTGAAATCATACGCGCATTCTGATTGGTTTGTCGTATTTTCGCACATAACATTCATCGAAAGGGGGGACGAGTCTTTTTGCAGGTGACGGAAAGGGGCGAGTGGTGACGAA
Source organism: Haliotis rufescens (assembly GCF_023055435.1). Classification (NCBI taxonomy): domain Eukaryota; kingdom Metazoa; phylum Mollusca; class Gastropoda; order Lepetellida; family Haliotidae; genus Haliotis; species Haliotis rufescens. The sequence continues at coordinate 429,738 of NW_025964235.1, read as the reverse complement.
TGATCGTGACCCGGAAGTGACGTCACGTGACACGAGGAATACCTCGTTGTCATAACGTCAGATGAAAGGGTCGTATTTCCCTACTACTTGATACATGAAAGCTTCTACCGGATGTTTCACTTCTTGTGCCATTTCTCGGCAAAACATGGTCCAGTTTTGTTTCGTGGATACGCGCAGAGACAGAGTCAGGGGCCACAAATGAACCCCGTTGTGTATAGCCCGACCGCCGTATTGGAAACACACAGCCTATCATCTCCATAATTCCCGTTTTCAGTGGTAGTGGAATATCGTTTAATAGCTATTGTGATGCCAACTACACGATTAAACCGAATTCTCAGTGAGTTAGTGAGTGAGTGAGTGATTGAGTGAGTGTGTGAATTTGTTTCACGCCGCTTTTAGCAATATCCAGCAATATCACGACGGGGGACACCAGAAATGGGCTTCACACATTGTACCCGTGTGGAGAATCGAACTCGGGCCTGCAGCATGAGGAGCGAACGCATCAGCCACCTGGCTACCCCACTTAATTATGAAAGGTAAATCATCTGTTTTAGAGGGATTTGAGTATCAACATTCATATCGATGTACGCATGGGTCTCGGGTACCTAGACAGTGCGAGAGTCCTGTTGCAGCGACATGTGCAGTGAATGATAATTCTCATCTTTTTACATATGTACTTACATAAATGAGTGAGTGAGTGAGTATGGTTTAGCAATATTCCAGCAATATCACGGCAGTCTTTGGCGTGACGAGCGAACGCTTTAACCACTAGGCTACCCGACCGCCCCCTACACAGAAATGCAACCATGCATCGCCGAGTCACGCGCAGACACTTAAAACTGTTGCGCGTTTGTTGAAGAGCAAATTATACAACTGTCTACATGAACGCACAGTAGCATGGAATAATAATTGTTAAATATTTTAGGCATTTTGTTCCGGAGAAAGTTTAGTTTAAATGACATGATATGTGGACATGGGAGTAGATGAGACGTGGTCGTGGGTGTAGATGTAGACGTGGTCATTGGTGTAGATGTAGACGTGGTCGTGGGTGTAGCTGTAGACGTGGTCATTGGTGTAGATGTAGACGTGGACATTGGTGTAGTCTACAGTAGATGTAGACGTGGACATGGGAGTAGATGTAGACTTTGTCGTGGGTGCAGATGTAGACGTGGTCATGGGTGTAGATGTAGACGTGGTCATGGGAGTAGATGTAGACGTGGTCATTGGTGTAGATGTAGACGTGAACGTGGGTGTAAATGAAGAGGTGGAGATGAGAGTAGATGTAGACGTGGTCATTGGTGTAGGTGTAGACGCGGACGTGGGTGTAGATGTAGACGTGATCGTGGGAGTAGATGTAGACGTGGACATGGGAGTAGATGAAGACGTGAACGTGGGAGTAGATGTAGACATGGTCATGGGTGTAGATGTAGACGTGGTCATTGGTGTAGATGTAGACGTGAACGCGGGTGTAGATGTAGACGTGGTTATGGGAGTAGATGTAGACGTGGTCGTGGGTGCAGATGTAGACGTGGTCATGGGTGTAGATGTAGACGTGGTCATGGGAGTAGATGTAGACGTGGTCATTGGTGTAGATGTAGACGTGAACGTGGGTGTAGATGTAGACGTGGACATTGGTGTAGGTGTAGACGCGGACGTGGGTGTAGATGTAGACGTGATCGTGGGAGTAGATGTAGACGTGGACATGGGAGTAGATGAAGACGTGAACGTGGGAGTAGATGTAGACATGGTCATGGGTGTAGATGTAGACGTGGTCATTGGTGTAGATGTAGACGTGAACGCGGGTGTAGATGTAGACGTGGACATTGGAGAAAATGTAGACGTGATCGTGGGAGTAGATGTAGACATGGTCATTGGTGTAGATGTAGACATGGTCATGGGTGTAGGTGTAGACGTGGTCATTGGTGTAGGTGTAGACGTGGACGTGGGTGTAGATGTAGATGTAGACGTGATCGTGGGTGTAGATGTAGACGTGGGCGTGGGTGTAGTTGTAGACGTGGTCGTGGGTGTAGATGTAGAATTGGTCGTGGAGGAGATGAAGACGTGTTCGTGGGTGTAGATGTAGACGTGGACGTGGGTGTAGATGTAGACGTGGACGTGGGTGTAGATGTAGACGTGGTCGTGGGTGTAGATGTAGACGTGGACGTGGGTGTAGATGTAGACGTGGACGTGGGTGAAGATGTAGACGTGGTCATGGGTGTAGATGTAGACGTGGTCGTGGGTGTAGATGTAGACGTGGACGTGGGTGTAGATGTAGACGTGGTAGTGGGTGTAGATGTAGACGTGGTCATTGGTGTAGATGTAGACGTTGGCATGTGTGAAGCTGTAGACGTAGACATAGACGTGTGTGTAGATGTAGAGGTTGTCGTGTGTGTAGATGTAGACGTGGACTTGTGTGTAGATGTAGACGTAGACGTAGACGTGTGTGTAGATGTAGACGTTGTCGTGTGTGTAGATGAAGACGTTGACGTGGGTGTAGATGTAGACGTAGACGTGTGTGTAGATGTAGACGTGGTCGTGGGTGTAGTTGTAGACGTGGACTTGTGTGTAGATGTGGTAGAGCGTTTCATTTCTGTCACATAAGGGTTACACTGCTTCTTAGACTTCACACGCTTACCACTCTGTATGTTTCATGTGTACGAGAACTTAGTCCAGACTTCTGCAACCCTGGAAACAGAAAACGTGTATCACCGGGCAGCTGAGAATTGACGGCATCATCTGTAACACCTTCGTTGGCAGATATATGGCGCCTTAATATCCGGAAAATATCTGGTAATTTTATCAGGTGGCAACCTTGTAGACTTAAAATCTGTTTGCAATCAATCGCTTTACATCAGTTCAGACAATGTATATTATAGCATACATTACAATCATGTGGCAGAATCAGTTCGGTCATATAAGAAATGGTTTGCTATATTAGTAGTCTTGGGGGCGATGGGGTAGCCTATTGGTTAAGGTGTTCGCTCGTCACGCCGAAGCCCCGGGTTCTATTCCCAACATGGGTACAATGTATGAAGCACATTTCTTGTGTCCTTCGCCGTGATAGTGCTGGAATATAGCTACGGGCGGCGTAAAACAGTACTCACTCACTTATTAGTCTGGCATTCTGGATTCTGGACTCCATCTTTCTCTCAACTTCATCACTAGGCTAAGTATTTGTGTTAACGGTACTCAGTACAGAAGTAGCACACATCAAGCAATCACGGCGATGTCCGTCACGTGACAGCTTGCAATTGGACAGTGAGACTGTGGCTGTGTGTCCGTGGACGTTGTTATTCACGAGGTACAAGTAGTTTACACTGATGTTCTCCTTGTACCATCATCTGTCACCACTACTGTAAACACTTCAAGGACCCCTGGCCTTTCACTCAATAAATCATCATCATATCCGTTTCTTCCGAGTTCGTTCATAAGCATGACTTTACTATCTAGATCATATGTACCAAAGAAGGCCGGAACTTTCAAGTGGTTTCTTCACGGTCCCGTTCGTGCACGTTCCAAACTTTTTAAATACAATGGAGCATGCTATTTCTGCGAAGATTTCACAGAGCGTCATGTGAAGCTCAACATAATAATAATAATAATAATAATAATAATAATAATAATAATAATTCATAATTTCACATAATTTCATAATAACATTTCACATTTACATTTTGATGCAAAATCACACATTGACGGTTTCGAGTGGGAAGTGACTGGTCCTGAGCAGCAAACAGAAAGCCTTCAGTTTCACTTTTCAGGCCAGACGACTTCATCCAAGCGAAGGACTCTGCAGGATTGCTGATCTTCTCAACACACTGCACATAAACTCGATCAGAAAGCCTCTCCTTGAAAGGCACTTCGCTTGGTTGACACTCATTTCTGTACCGTCCAGCAGTACAGAACCATCAACAAAATCAACACCGACATTGAGAATAATTCCCACATCCTTGGCTCGTTTTAGAAAACTGTGGAATGCCTTGTTTTCATCATGAGTCTTAACATTATTATTATTATTATTGTTGTTGTTGTTGTTGTTGTTGTTATGTGACATGAGCAACACTCCACAAAGTTGGAGTACTATGACACGTTTAACCCAGGTCAGCGAGTCTAACCGCTCCATAAAGCTTCCCCTTTCTTCAATCATGGGACCAGTGCTTACCCGCAATCCTCATACGGGGTGTTACAAGTATCACTTTTGATTTGATATTAATTTAATTGATGGGCGGGACATTATCATCAGTTCATAAGTAATAAGTGTTCCGTTTTATTTGATAATATCTATAATTGAAGACTTCCAATAAGTTGGTGAGTCCCGTCACGTGGTCCCAGCTGTGCCGTCCTTCCCTATATCTGTTACTGCCCCCTTTACAGCGTCAGCGTAACCGGAGACCCTCACTAATTACAGGTAGATTGTAAAGCATAATGAAACAATCATACATAGCACTTAATGACATTTCATTAATATCATCTTGTGAAGGGATACATTTTATATACGAAATGATGGCATATGTCTTTCTCCTTGTTGTTACTACTACTACTACTACTACTACTACTACTACTACTACTACTACTACTACTACAACTACTACTACTACCACAAACACCACCATGGAAGGGGTATAAGAATACACGAATTAGAATTTAGAGAAATTGGCTCAACATTTATTCTTACAATTTCATTATAACTGGGTTTGAAATAGCGAGTGTCTAAATAATGTATATAGTTTTTGGGGCATTCGTTCGTATTTTATATATGATTGATTTGGTTTTAAAACTGTACGCAAAATATCGTGGCACCCCGCACAAGGACGCTAGGTGCCGGATTAGTGTCTCAAGGGACTACTTCTCCGCGGAGTGATACCCCCCAAGTATTGCCCTACCACTGCTTCCTCTGTTGTAAGGTTTTACAAGAAGCTAATGTCCACACATTGTATTTGTGGGTTTATACAACTAATCAGACCCCCTGCTGTTATCTTAATTGCTTTCCATTTTTCAGAAAATATAAATATTATCCCATCTTCAAGGGGTTTGTAATGTGATAATATTAAATCGAATGTTACTAAAGGACGGTAATGAAAATGTGAAATACGAACCTTAATCTAACTTCGATCTAATGGAGGCCCAGTGTAACACGTGTAGACTCGCGGGGGGGAGCTGGGCAAGACGGTTCACACATTGTAAGACGGGGTATGTTTTGTATTAACCAGTCCAACGTTTAATTCCAGTAATGCCCCAGTCACTGGGTGTCTTGTTTCAAAAGTCGACGTATTGAGGAACGAGCAACAGTACAGCAGCTTCACAATGGTCTGTTTGCTGTCACAGACGCCGGTTCAGTGGTGGTATTACCCAGATGCTTAGCCACACACCTTTCTATACCACTCGCCGATTGTCTTTTATCAGACTTTTATTGGTCTTTTGGCTCAATCTCATTTTGTGTTCTTTCGCTCCTCATTTCGTTTTATTTCAATCGTCATTTTCGCAGTGATGTATTTGACAATATGTTATGGTTTGGACAGTATTAATATATTGAACGTATTTAATGTGTATTTGATATTATTGTCTATAAGGATTTGCCCTATTTTGATTACTTGACAGTATGTTTTGTATTGACAATAGATTATGTGTAGGGCCGTATTGCATGTACATGTCAATGTTATAGAATATGACAGGCTGTAATGTACTGGGCTGTATTGTATGTGCATGAGAATACTGTATGTACATGTATTTGAAAATATTTATGTACATGTATATGACAATATTGTATATACATGTATGTGATAATATTGTGTTCACATTTACTTGATATTATATGAACATGCATTTGATAATATTGTATGTATATGAAAATAAGGTATGAACATGTATTTGACAATATTGTATGCACATTTTTTTGTTATTTGACAATATTGGATGTACTTGTATTTGATAATGTTTATGAACATGTATTTGACAATTTTGTATGAACGTGTATTTCACAATATTGCATGTGCAAGAAAATACTGTATTTATGGGCAGATAATTATATATATATTATGTTAGTCCTGCACCATGACCATGGAATATATTTATTTTATGAAAAAATAATAATCTAGAAATGCATACAAAAGCAAGTCTAGCCAGCTCAAGCTAGCTCTATTCTGAAATCAGCATAGGGAATTTTTATTATTTTTAGAGTCAAGAAGGATATTGTGTAATATAAGATTTCAGAGACTAAATGTTAGTCTAATATTATGTGTGTGGCAGTATTTTATAGAGTTGACAGTGTTGTACGTATCTATACATCATCTGTGGTGTGCAATCCATCTTTTCCATTCTCCAGTTGTATTGAAGCCGTGGCCACAAGATAACAAAACAAATTATTTGGCGGTCTTTCTTGTTCTTTTTTAAAAGGTTCATGTCTGTATTAGACTTCCTTTCAACTATCTTGGAACTTACGCAAACAGTTCATGTATATTTTGTGACAATAAGAATCTAGATAATCAATGAATATTTTTTTTCATCAGCTACTCTGCACCTCCTTGTAAAAGTGTTTTAGCCTGTCTAAAAGTCTGGGATAAATTGAGAGAAAGCGAAATGATCAATGCTTACTGCTAGAGGTCTACCGTCAAACGTGCGGTTATAAAGACCCGCTGAAAAAGAATCCGTGGAGTAAAATCTATCTCCCTCTGTAAATATTTAGATATCTCATAGATTGAACATAACGGCAACATTTGTTGTCCAAGCCGACACAATTGATTAAGCTGTGTGTGTTTGTTTTAAGAACGCTTGAAACAGGTTCATGCTTTCTCTATTGCAACAATCAAAGTCACACAGCGCTTAGTTAAGAATATCGAAATTAGTCAGCAAGAAAAATCGTTGCTTTTAATTATGAACAAGCATACCATGTTGTTTCGGCGCCTGAAGCCTGCGACAGCCGCGCACCTGTTACCAGGTCATTTCCGGAATGACGTCATGTCAGACTTGAGACCTGATTGGCTAATGCTGTGACAAAACTGATGATTGGTTGCTAGCCAGAGGGCAGACTAACGGGATGTGGCACCTGAGGTTATAATCGATATTGCTCCTCCCCTTTGCTAACGCTTTGTAACGCTCCCTGCCGGCCCTCCCGTCTTGTCCGTGAGTCTCTTCTCACCTGCGTCACGTCCATCTGGTCACTGTAATGAAGTCGGTTTCAGGCGTTCCTCAACTACTAATGGATCGGAACGCGAGGCGGAGCGACGAGGTCAGCACACAATGGGCGGTCGATTTCAACATTCAAATAAACTGTAACATGTTGGGCAAATGACAACAGGTTCCGCTTGGCAGCAAATGAAAGAAAAGACTTCTTTGAATTGCTGATAATTCAAGGATATAAACGGGAATCGGCTGCACGGCGCGCGGGTGTCTGCAAGGAGATGACAATATTTTATTGCACATTGGTGAAATGCGTGCATGATTATAATCGTTTGCGATCAGTTAGTCCTGTCTATTCATACAGGGAGATATTTATTTGATTGACTGAAACATCTTGCAACACGTGTTCCTCAATACAAACAGCCAGTGTATACATTGTTACCATTTGCTTCAGCGATTATTGGACTGATATTAGGCAATGTGATTTGGTCATATTACCCGTTTGGATAGATATTAAAAGTGTCGTGTTTTTTATGCGCAGAGAAAGCTTTTGTTGCTGCCAATATAATGGGGAACGTCTCCCGGCACGACGTTTAATTAAATACTTGTCATATGTTGTATTCATATTTTTAAAGGCTAAACAAGAATATATGATTTATTGCTTATAGAATAACCAAAGTAATGAGTGTTATGGACGCCGCACAAGTTGCACTGCTTTAATGGGGAGGCACCTGATTATTGCACAGTGGGCATTAAAATTTGCGACATCTTGCAACTTCTGGAAATGACCCAGCCCATGAAGGGCATACTGTGATATGGATCAACAATAAAAAAGATAAGCTCTGAAATCAATAGAGAATATAATATGTTAATCAGACTTGTTGACTCGTCTCAGTATTACCTTACATACATTTTTTTAAGGGTTTAATAATAATATCCAGTTTGAACCCCCATTATGTGTTTATTGACATTCGCGGTGTTTATTGTAATACACGTTTTTAAACAAAATACTATTTTGGCAATTGATGAAATACTTTAAAAGAGTAACAATAAATACTGGAATGAGTTTGGTAATATTTATTTTTACAAACTGACTGAGTTTCCTTCAGGATGACAATGATAAATAAATGATTTTTTTAGAGATTAAAATAAAAAATTATTAATTATTTCATTCCTTTTTTTATAATTCATATGCGTTTTAAGAATTAGGAGTGCAGGATGATTGTACTTTGTTTCGAATTCAACTCTATCTTTAGCCGAATTGGTTGTCCCAGCTAGGTTGTCCCACTCATCGCAGAGCGAGGCCCGGATGCGCGGCGCTCTATATTGGTCCCGTATCTAACAAAGAAGCACATTTACATAAGTACTTTCTTCCTACCTGAATTTTCCGCAAAAAACTATGTTTGAAGCTAAGTTATGTTCCGCGTCCGCCGAGTTGATGCAGGGCAAGATTTGTGTGCATGCTTTATTGTTGGGACAAGGAAAACACAACTACTTGTCTCGCACACGAAACTGCTGTAGGAGACAAACGGATGCGCTGCACGCGGATGAAGCTGCGAAGCACTGGCCTCTAGAGACATAATTCTTGTCACGAGCAAAATAATATTAAAATATAAAAATAATAATTAAAGTGCCCTTCCCGAAGAGACGCTCGCGCACAGTGGTTGTGGAAAGCACTTGACGTATACAAGAATAAGAGTTAGGTTTACAGGATGATACAGGGAATGGGGTGATGGAGAAGGGACGACACTTGTGGGAGCCAGGCGGGGGTTCGAATCCTGGAATGGTCAATACTTGATTGTGTGAAAGAAACTACTACGGTACCTCTACGCACTGACCTCTTGAGATGAGTCAGTGAGGAGGTCAGGGAGTGAATGAGGAGGTTAGTGAACGAGCGAGGAGGTTAGTGAACGAGTATGGAGGTCAGTGGGTGAGTGAGGAGGTTAGTGAGAGAGTGAGGAGGTTAGTGAGAGAGTGAGGAGGTCATTATGTGAGTGGGGAGGTCAGTGAGTGAATGAGTTGAGTGAACGAGCGAGGAGGTTAGTGAACGAGTATGGAGGTCAGTAAGTGAGTAAGGAGGTTAGTGAGTGAGTGAGGAGGTGAGTAAGGAGGTGAGTAAGGAGGTTAGTGAGTGAGTGAGGAGGTCAGTGAGAGTGAGGTCAGTGAGAGAGTGAGGAGGTCAGTGAGTGAATGAGGTTAGTGAACGAGCGAGGTCAGTGAGTGAGTGAGGAGGTTAGTGAGTGAGTAAGGAGGTGAGTAAGGAGGTTAGTGAGTGAGGGGGTCAGTGAGTGAGTAAGGAGGTTAGTGAGTGAGGGGGTCAGTGAGTGAGTGAGGAGGTCAATAAGGAAGTTAGTGAGTGAGGAGGTCAGTAAGTGAGTAAGGAGGTTAGTGAGTGAGGGGATCAGTGAGTGAGTGAGGAGGTCAGTAAGGAGGTTAGTGAGTGAGGGGGTCAGTGAGTGAGTGAGGTTAGTGAACGAGCGAGGAGGTCAGTGTGTGAGTGAGGGGGTCAGTGAGTGAATGAGGTTAGTGAACGAGCGAGGAGGTCAGTGTGTGAGTGAGGAGGTCAGTAAGTGAGTAAGGAGGTCAGTAAGTGAGTAAGGAGGTTAGTGAGTGAGGGGGTCAGTGAGTGAGTTAGGAGGTCAGTAAGGAGGTTAGTGAGTGAGGGGGTCAGTGTGTGAGTGAGGAGGTTAGTAAGTGAGTAAGGAGGTTAGTGTGTGAGTGAGGAGGTCAGTGTGTGAGTAAGGAGGTTAGTGTGTGAGTAAGGAGGTCAGTGTGTGAGTGAGGAGGTCAGTGTGTGAGTAAGGAGGTTAGTGTGTGAGTGAGGAGGTCAGTGTGTGAGTAAGGAGGTAAGTGAGTAAGGAGGTCAGTAAGTGAGTAAGGAGGTTAGTGAATGAGGGGGTCAGTGAGTGAGTGAGGTTAGTGAACGAGCGAGGAGGTCAGTGTGTGAGTGAGGAGGTCAGTGTGTGAGTAAGGAGGTCAGTAAGTGAGTAAGGAGGTTAGTGAGTGAGTGAGGTTAGTGAGTGAGGGGGTCAGTGAGTGAGGGGGTCAGTGAGTGAGTGAGGAGGTCAGTGTGTGAGTGAGGAGGTCAGTGTGTGAGTAAGGAGGTCAGTAAGGAGGTCAGTGTGTGAGTGAGGAGGTCAGTGTGTGAGTAAGGAGGTAAGTGAGTAAGGAGGTCAGTAAGTGAGTAAGGAGGTTAGTGAGTGAGGGGGTCAGTGAGTGAGTTAGGAGGTCAGTAAGGAGGTTAGTGAGTGAGTGAGGAAGTCAGTGAGATGCGCCCAAAAGGCCCGGAGTAACGAGCGAACCGTTTACCCACTCAGCTACCCGTCTTGTACGGAGCTGTCGATACAGTGGTGGATAGAGTAAGTATCTGCAGCCAGAGAGAGTCAGTGAGTGTGATTTTACGTCGCTTTTAACACTAGTCTATTCTAAACACAGGCGGAGACACCAAGATTTTGTTTGTTGTTTTACGCCGCATTCAGCAATATTCTATCTATATGACGGCGCTCTGTAAATAATCGAGTCCGGACCAGACAAGCCAGTGATTGACATCATGAGCAGCGATCTACGCAATTGGAATACGATGACACGCATTAACCATTTCAGCCGGGCTGACCACCTGATCCCGTTAGTCGCCTTTTACGGCAAGCATGGGTTGCTGAAGACCTATTCTACCCCGGATCTTTACGGGTCGGAGACGTCAAGACTAGGCGAGACAAATCATGTGTGGAATATAACCTGGTCCACGGCGCAACGAACAGGCGCTTTCAAGGCCGCATGGTTATATACAGACAGTGATATAGCAGGAATATGTCTGAGTGCGGTGTAAAATAACATCCATTCACTCACTCACTCACTCTACCGAGATTCCCAGCTGTTATCAGCTACAATGAGGCCACTTGATGCGCTGTCGGCTATGTCTGTTGTGGATTCACAGAACGTGCATGTGTTAGAAATGGGTACAGTTGGATGGGAGTTGCTGTGCTGGTTGAATTCTTATAAAGACATTATCATGCAGATGGTGAGTGAGGGCCTGGGGAGTCATAGAGACGCCCATAGCAGCACGTACCACGACAATTGTCGCTGCCAGCAGATCTCACACCACGTACATATTACATGTTGGAGGTGAGGGGAAATGTGGTTCCACGTCGCGATCAAGATTATTGCACTTATGTAGCGTCGTGTGTGTGTGTAGGTGGGGTGGGTGGGGTGAGGTGGGGTGATATGTGGTGTGTCTGTGTGGTGTGTGTGATGTGTATCTCTGCGTGGTGTGTGTGGAGTGTCATTGTGTGTGTCTGCCTCTTCAGTGTCTGTGGTGTGTGTGTCTGCGTGGTATGTGTGTAGGTCTGTGGTGTGCGTGTGCGTGTGGTATGTTTGTAGTGGAAAGAATGTCTCTAGCACTATAAAATCGACATTAGTCCAAACTAGTACAAGCAACCACACACACACACACACACGCGCGTGCAAGTCACCTCATATCCCGACGGCGTGTTAATGATCGGGTCTGGACCACACAGACCAGCCTGATCGATGATCGATTTGAGTCGGTTCCTAATATGACTAGCCTGGGATGCTAGGGATCTCTTGTAAGTTCGTTTATTTCATCGAATAAATGAACCAGTCTCCCATCACCAAGATGGCCAATCATTAGCATGAACTCAAGTGAATTACCACGTTTCGTGTAGATGTCACAAGTTGTGTCCATGTTTCAGATGCGTGGGGCCGCGTCGCCTCAGCCCTGTGATATTCCCCTCGCCGGAAATACAGGGTTCAGCGACGCTACAATTAGACTTTAATTAAGGAAGATATAAAACATCGCATTCATTTCCTTGCAAAGGTCTTTTCCTGCCTAAAGACAATATGATCAAGCGAAAGGACGAAGTCTACAACACGTCTGAATAGGCATGTGGTGGTGTTTCTCGTTGCGAGAGCGAGGCTCTTCCGGTGTCCGTGTTGTTGTGTGATGACGGGCACGTGATGACAGGAACTCGTGTCTTGTAGTGTGTCATAGTCGAAATTTTCCACAAAAATCTTACATCAATATATGACCTAGCACCTTAATGGCGTGAAGAACTGAAATATTTCCAAGGCACTCTTCACTCACTCATTGGCATATTTCATTGAGTGGTGTGACTAACAGCCTGATGTATCGACTCAAATATCATTACATGTTGTTGTTGATGTTGTGTTGTTCTTGTGTTGTTTCTATAAAGACTTCTTTGAGCAATTATAGCTCAGTTTTATAATCTCCTATATGGTAGTCATATTCGACTGTGTAACATCTGTGATTATTAATCCTTCTGTTGCTACTTATATTGCTACCAACCATGCTGCTTTTACTGATATTGCTACTTATCCCGTGGTTGCTGATGGTGCTATTTATCATGCTGCTGTTACTGATGTTGCTGTTTATCCTCCTGCTAATGTTGTTTATCCTACTGCTATTACTATTTATCCTGCTGCTATAACTGTTTATCCTTCTGCTATTACTGATATTGCTGTTTATCCTGCTGCTATTGTTGTTTATCCAACTGCTATTAGTGATAATACTATTTATCCTGCTGCTGTTACTGATATTGCTATGTATCCTGCTCATATTACTGATATTACTATTTGTCCTGCTGCTGTTACTGATATTGCTGTTTATCCTGCAGCTACTGCTGTTTATCATGCTGCTGCTACAGCTATTGTTGATATTAATATTTTTCTGCTCCTGTTACTGATATTGCTATTTATCCTGCAGCTATTGCTGACATTGTTATTTATCTTGCTGCTGTTACCGATATTGCTAGTTATCCTGTTGTTATTACTGATATTGCTGTCATCCTGCTGTTGCTGATATTGCTATTTATCCCGCTGTTGCTGATATTGCTATTTATCCTGCTACTGTTACTGATATTGCTATTTATCCTGGTGTTATTACTGATATTGCTGTTTATCCTGCTGTTGCTGATATTGCTATTTATCCCGCTGTTGCTGATATTGCTTTTTATCCTGCTCCTGTTACTCATATTGCTATTTATCCTGCTGCTATTACTGATATTACTATTTATCCTACAGCTTTTGCTCATATTGCTATTTATCCCGCTGTTGCTGATATTGCTATTTATCCTGCTGCTGTTACTGATATTGCTATTTATCCCGCTGTTGCTGATATTGCTATTTATCCTGCGGCTATTACTGATATTGCTATTTATCCTGCTGCTGTTGCTAATATTGCTATTTATCCTGCTGCTGTTACTGATATTGCTATTAATCCTGCTGCTGTTACTGATATTGCTGTTTATCCTATTGCTGTTACTGATATTGCTACTTTTCATGCTGTTGTTACTTATATTGCTACTAATCCTTGCTGTTCTTACTTATATTGCTATTTTCATGTTAAAAGCAAGTTTTTTTTCTAAACGTGTGGACTTCATGACCATTGTGAAACCGAACGGTTTACTCTTATACCTGTGTTTTTATTGTTCGAATATGTTGCGTTTTCGTATGAAAACTAATATGTATAGCAAGCTCTAAACACTGGTTTGCTTGATTCAGTCAATCATCGCAGGATGTCGTGATATATCCGAAAACCACAACTCACCACCCTATCATTTGTATCTCCTCATCAGGCACTGCCAGGCATCAAAATTGCCGCTCTCTATAAACTCAGGGGCAAACAAACGCCAGACCCCTACCCCTGTGTGCCAAATCAGCCCTTGTTACATTTCTTGGTTTGTTTGCACCAGACCCGTGTTCACGTGAACGTGTGGAGGTAAACTTCTCTAACCTGTGTAGCAGCCATAAAATGGATGTCATCTGTGGGGGATGACACTGCGTCCTAACACCCCCCCCCCCCCCCCCCCCCCCCCACACACACACACACACACTCCCAGAAGGAATGTCCATCGTAGGGTACCGAGACTTATTTTGCTCAAATGTAATATGAACGTGTTCAGCAACACGTTGGGCGTCAATAGCGGCCATAAAATGTCTGAAGCCCGTGATAGGATTCGAACCATGGACCTTCTGTTCCGAGGTCGGACGCCTTGTCCACCCCGTCAGCAGGCAGACAAGGTAAGGGTGCCATCTGTGGGGTGACTCCACGCCCTGCCGCACTTCGGGCTTACCACCCACGCGCAGTGGCATAACTCAAATGGTCAAAGCGACTTAAAACACAACTCACTCTGTGCAATTGTCATATAGCTTAGCATGCATATAGATCACAGCTGTGTAGTTCGGACGCCTGGCAACAGAAAATAAATGTGTTCACCTATTTCTTAAAATCTTCACCCGTTTCTTGGAAACAAATTAGGAATAATTTTACAAATCTTGCCGCTGTCTCACAAAGTTCAGTTTTGAGTGAACGACAAATTCATTTTTGTTATGCCTTTAACCATGCTTGAATAAATCTATATAATCTTTTTCATACTATTTCATTATACAATTATTTTTATCAATTAACTATTTTTTTTATAAGACGCCATTAAAACACAAACAATTAATAAAATAATCTATTTGTATAAGGTTTTGACACAGCAGTCACAGCAAATCACCTTAAAAGATGTCAGTCGCTTAAAGGAAGTATAAATTAAGCAGATGTATATTTGTGTTCATTTCAAAGTCTATAAATTACTCAAAATATTTGTAAGACTAGGCTAAATCCCGTTTTGCTATTGTCTATGCCCTTGACTCATGTCGGAAGTCACGTTTATTATTAGACCCAAGTTTATTTCCTAATAGGCCGTGCCTCCTGCCGGTGTAACCTTAAAACTAAACACTGATGATAGTGATTGCTGGTCGCAGCATCCTTGTCAAGCCCGAGATGAAAGGAAAGATGGGGCCGGGCCGACATCTGCCGACAGTACAGTGGGCTCAATGATGGTTCTTTGCGCCGCGCGGCGATTGTCACGAACAATGCCTTGTAAATGAAATGAAATGCCATCGTAAGACGGTTTTAAGTGCTAGTTAGAGACAACTACTAGGATAATTGATATTAATTTCCCTATTGGCTGACTCCAGGCATTTTATCTTATTACGTGCATGGAGAGAGTGACGGGGCCTTAAAGACCTTGCTCCGCCATGTTGTCTAAGAAATCTCGGGCCCGTCACGAGATCTGTGTTTTGTCGACAGACGTCAAGCTTTCAACCTGATCGATTAGCGCCATTATCTTCGTCCATTATCTTCACTATTATCTCAATCTTCTCTCATCTCTTTGCTGTGATTCACGATGCAGGGCTATCAAGTGTGTTATGCGTGGTTACCGTCACTGTAAACACACAAACTCCTCGCCCGACCCCCCCAGGGAGCACAAAACCCCTCCCCTGTGGCCGTCTTACCTGACGCAGGTAAAACGCGAATGGGGCACAACCCACTCTCGGCGCGTCTTGCCATTAATATCAGCAAAAGCTTTCAGTAAATGAATGGAAATGGAAAAGGCGATCTCCCGGGACTAGCTTCTGACACAATCGTGCAATTACTGATCAAATACATAGTCCAGGTAATAACCGTAAACCGATTCAACTCCCGCGTTCATATATTTTTAAGGTAGGCGAGACAATGGAAATACCTGTCTTCTGTGGGAGATTCCCAGCCATTAGACCCGGTCCTAGATTAATACGCAGGTACTTTTACGTTCAATAAGATTATTACAAACACGGGACCCGGGATTTCTAACAAGCACTCTCATCCGACAGAAATGTTTACGAAATTACGGATTAGAGGATCACTAAGAATGTCTCTTATTTAAAGCACAGGTCATAATTTCAAAATGAGTTGTCTCCCCTACAGCGGTATATTAAAATCGGCCTCCCAAGACAATACATTCAATTATTTAATCAACCTTGAA
Source organism: Haliotis rufescens (assembly GCF_023055435.1). Classification (NCBI taxonomy): domain Eukaryota; kingdom Metazoa; phylum Mollusca; class Gastropoda; order Lepetellida; family Haliotidae; genus Haliotis; species Haliotis rufescens. The sequence goes on along the minus strand of NW_025964235.1, from coordinate 413,794 downwards.
TGTCTCCAAGTCATCTGTAAGATCTATTATCGGCTGTACACGCCAATCACTCAACGCAGTGAGCTACTTACGAAAATTACCAGTAACGATTTTTCTTTTGAATATAACAATACAAATTAATAGTCGAAAAACCAACTTGAAAGTGCTTATGAAGCTTTTATCTGTACAGATTTATTTGGCAAGTTTCCAGTGTGCAACCAAGCATTTATTACAGAAGCAAAGAATATATCGATGGCAGTTCTAATCGTCAACGATAATGTTTTAACGCCGGGAGATGACGTGATCGATTGTTAGGAACAATAGAGAAAAGAGGGGCGGGAGAAAAGCGTCTCCTTGTATATTTATACAACGTGCGTGCGCACCTCCGCACGGACCTCATGTGTAAACAGTGCGTACGTGATTGTCGACAACATTCGTCTCTTACCACGGACAGGTATCTTGCTCTTTGTCGTTTTGTTTCTCGATCCAAGCAGCGTTAATTACCCCTAGCCCTGTCTAATCTAACTATTAAGTCGCGACTCAGTAATCCCTGCCGAGCAGATAGGTAGGCCAGGAAACCAATACAATCACATTGGAGCATTAGTCCAGTGTTTCTAACGAAGTCAGCGTATAGCTATTAGCCAAGCTTTTCTCTTCTTTTCATTATTTGATGATGGTAGCACTATTTAAACGCTTCCTATTCTCCTGATTTGAGGAGATTAAGCTTGAGACACCTTATTAGATGAAACACGACAATTCCTAATGTGTTCAACAGTTAAGACTGTCTACAGGTCGTTTTGGCCGCTAATGGGTGGATTTCTTCTTTTACAAGGAATCAGACGGTCCTCTGTAGCCTATCTATCATCTTCAACTGGTCAACGTTTGACAGTGACAGTGGGGAGTCGGGAAGAGATGGCGTTTAGCGTCCTTGCACTTAGATAAAACACTTACCGTGCGGCTTCCCGTTGTGGGTAAACGTTCTTCATTTGGAAACGTTTTAAATCCACCCAGCAGGCGCTCCACAGAGAAACATTTAACTGATCTAAACTCGCACGCATCTTTCTGAAATGGGCTTTCTAATGGTAAAAGAATATCCCAAGTTAGGGATTTGCCAAAATTATTGAAATGATAAAACGGAAAAGAAATTTGTGGTGACAAAGCTTTCGAAAGTGAATGTACAATTCTGTAAGTTCTGACAGCTGCTGGTGCAGATGCTTTAGGCTTGTCATGAATGAAGCTGGTGGTCTTTTTAGCATTAAAACACAAATTTGTTCAAAGTTCCTATTTTGTTTAAAGTGTAAATGAGTTTTCATAATATTTTAAATAGACGCTAAGTATTACCAATTATGTTAAATTTACAAAATAAATTAACATTGACTATGTTTATCAATCACTTACTTACACATCCTAGATGGACGTAAGTGACATATATTAATAAAACATTTCTACAGCATATAGTTTTGATCGCTATTTCATTAGAGCAGTTATAGTCGCGATATAAAATTCAGGCTAATTTTGTTACATCAATAAACACGACTTAATAAACCCTGCAACATGTGCCCGATACTCCACGGGAAGTGTTAGGACACGCACAAAAATAATATTACGATAGTTTTTTTATTTTTAACATTTAGACAAATCCATGACGGCCTCTCATAACATGAACCCCCCAAAATACTCGTTTTTCATTCATCAATGTCTATCGGACAATAATTCGGCAGGATAAAATACCTGTATCTGAATCTGATACTAGGAGAATGTCTTTTATCAAGTTGTTGTCCCCACAAGGTGCCTATACAAACAAAGAGTCAACGCCGAACAAGTTAACAACAAACACTACCGCGGGTAGAGTATCACCCATTGTATGTGAACGGGTTTATGGTTTCAGAGAAGCTGTCGCGAGATCGCAGTCAGGCGAGAGCAATGATAGAGGGGGGTTTTATTGTCCAGCTCGTGTCCTAACGCGGGGGGTGAGGTTCGGGGATTTATGACGGGGTCTTGGGGTCATCTGTCGTAGATCATTGTATGAAATGGTATTACTTTTATTGTCAACGCCGATAGGATTTCCATCACCTGCCCAATGTAAGACGCGTGGCCTTTGATGACAATGCTCCGCGGACGATACGGTGGCATTAGCCTGTCTCCCTGTACCGGCTCTTGGACTCGAGGACACTGTGCCGGAGTCTTGTCCTGATGCGTACGCATGACAATGGTAAACATGTGTCGCACCTGCAAGTGTACCCCGACGTTTATGACGAGGGCACCTGTTGCCTCCCCCCACCCCGACCCCCGACTCGTGACCTTCATGTCCGTGTCAGCTCCAACCCAAATGAAGGGTGAACTTGGACAGTCAAGATAGACGCTCATGATCGTTGCCTTGATTTATGGACCATAAACAGCAACACAAAACATCCTAAGCGACATTGTATTGCTTTAATTGTCCATTATCAATTCAATATCATTTCTACTGTCGTGTGTAATGTAAATGAAGCACTTGCCTACAAGGTTTGCTCGTACTGCCAATATGAGTTGTGTTTTTATTTGCACTTGGTCTGGACGGACGTGAAAGGAGCACCAACAATATTGGTTGCCGCTGACACCCTACCTACATGCCCGCGTGCTGTTGTGGCACTTGTCTAGGTGTTCAATCGAATCCTGAAGTACATCTTCACATTTGAATACAATGTGTCGACAGTGCTATCATCTGTATCGCGTGCACGTCGGTGTATAGATACATTTCAAGGTAGTTGCCCTCATTCACAGACTATTTCCTTTGTTGGTAAAACACATGACCAGACCATTACGAGGTGCGGGCGACCAGCACGGTTTAAAGCTGGTGTTGGCACAATGGTGAAGGTTATCACCACACGAGTCTTAAAAATTGTCACGTCTGCTCATCAATATTTGCGTATGGCATTTACTTGAATGAAGGATATTCATTCATGAATATTTAGTTACAATTCCTTGACCAGGAAAACTGATTTTTTCATTTTTAACTTGGAACAACACACTTTAGGTGTCCAGGAGCAGAAAAAGAAGATTCGTCAAAAGTGTTCATGGGGTATAAAACTATTTAATTTGTAGACGCCGAGCGTCAGTTCATTAACCGCTTGGTTGATAGCTTTTTGTAACAATAAGGGTCATGTTTATAGGATAATCTCTGTCTTACGAGACACGTTTAATCGGGAAGTTGAACTGCTGCTCCGGAAAGGGATTTCCACTGTGGCGTATTTAGATCAGGGGTTAAACTTCAGTACGACTGGATGACTTTGCTAAGTTTGTTTGTTGTTTAATGTCGCACTCAGCAATATTCCACCTATATGACGGCGGTCTGTAAATATTCAAGTATGTACCAGACAATCCTGTGATTGACATCATGAGCATCGATCTACGCAATTAGGATACGATGACATGCATCAACCAAGTCAGCGAGCCTGACCACCCGATTCCTTCAGTCGCCTCTTACGACAAGCATGGGTTGCTGAAGACCAATTCTAACCCGGATCTGCACAGTTGACTGTCTTTCGGATTAAGATATGCTTAATAAAGTGGCATATCTCAGGACAGAACCATTCCCCGTGTCCATTCCATGTCACAATGTCAACGGTCAGCGTGCCTCTTACCGCTGTTTAAAGGGGCTATACATTAAATCACTGGTCGTACTGCCATCCTACATTATTAAACGGACACAAAAGGTTCCCGACTTGTTAACGGATACTAAACAGTGTATTAACATTTAACCACATGTTACATGCATTGTTGTAAGAAGAGAATTGGTAGAGGGGACGAGATCTTCTATCCTCTTAACTGTACAAATCGCCCGACGAGGAGAAAACGAGTAGCTTGATGACCATGGAGGTGTGATGAAGGTAGCATCGGGGCTATTAAGTACCTTTATGATCACGTCTTAGGGGCTTGAAATGGTCACTTGACTGCGTCCATTGTTTGACGATAAGGGAGACAATTCATGCAAGACATCATAGTGGGATACCACAAAAGAGCAAAGAGTGTGTAACACAAGACTATAATGACGGGGTAGGATAAGTGCTGCCACCTGCCGGCAGGCGCCCAGATACGACACGCAGATAAAGGACATCGCCAAAGAATTAAAAGAATATTATTTTCTTTCATGATTGAAAGAAGAAAATAAACGAGCAAAACGCACGCTAAACTTGACCATATCTTTTCCCGGTTGTTGGAGTCAAGGCCGGGTTGGCTTGGGAAAGATTGGGGCATTACCCACATAACGACTGGATTTGGGCACGCGCGCGGCACGAGAGGGGAGGGTCCCCACCCGAGGGTAGAGTTTCACACCAATAAATGGCCTGTCAAATTGAAAGCAATTGACCCCCGCACTGATGGAGACTGAGTGAGGCACTTGCTTTACACATGCACCAGAAATGTGAGGCACTTAACAAAATGCTCGCTTTCTTCCCATTTACAACGGTAGACGCGTCGCCAGTACCCACAGGGCAGTTGTACTTGTATGTCTCCATTTTCTGATGCATGGGCGGATACAGGGGGGGGCAATCCCTTTTTATTTCGAAAAAAATCGTTATTTCTGTACAAATTACCACCAAAGACAATAAATAGATCTTAATTGTGCACCCTCCCTTTTCAAAAAAGCTGTATCCGCCCATGTGATGGCGCTCTCAAAGTCCATCCAATATACGTACAGTGGCGTAGTACCACGTAAGACAAAAAGCAAGTGCTTACACTTTGAAATCGTTAGAAAAAAATAAATAATTTTTTAAAAAAAGTGCTTTAGTGCGTTCTTCTTTCAGTCGTTTGATATAGTTACATGATCTTTGGTTAATTTACAGGCTGACCCGCCTACCCGTGTCAACATTGTCGTTGATGAGTGGTTCGATGTTTCCTTTGCCCTGTCCAAGAACATCTGGTGTGATCTCTGATTGTCAGTGATCCATTCATTCAATTTTCACTGCTATTTTGCCCTTTACGCCAAGTGGAATCTGTTTCGGTTGACAATCTTAAGCGTTTTTTCTCTTGCATTGACAATTTACTTTTTATGAGGATATATCTGGCTTTGGTCACAAACGATGTTTAATACTTTTAAGGTGTTATGAAGAGAACGTGGTTAGAATATTTTGTCAGTGTCAGATATGTTGCACTAGTCTGCTTGTGTTTGTGTTTGATGAACGTTATGAGTGTTTAAGAAAAATAAGTACTGCAAAATGATTGCTTACATCGTAATTTCCGCTAGCTACGGCCCTGGCATAACGACTCGTTTTAACCCACTCCTCTTGTGAATCTCTGCTTAATATGCAGACCAGGGGCCTCGGTTAAGTCGTTAATAGACCCTTCTCTCTTTTGAATAATAGGTTTTAAACATAACTGGTTTAATTATCGCAGTGTGCTGGTTTTCCATCACATTTGCAGAAATTCTGTGTTTAAGTCTGTCCGTGAGTCCGTCATTAAATAACACTAATGTTGAATGTATTTGAAATGTTTACGAAGCGTCCGTCATAGCCCGCGTGTTGAATCAAAGGTCACAAATTCTAAAAATATTTTGGAAACAAAAGTATCAATAAAAAAGTTTAAGATATTTTAGTGTATTTTAGATTATTTTAAGAGATTTTAGCATTTTTAGTTATATAATTTAAGTGGTAGTACATGCAGTTTAACATTTATGTAACAATTTGTTTTAAGTCTATTCTCTATTATTTTGAAACATTTTGAGAACCATACGGATATTCCTACAGCACAAAATACTCATTGTCACATTGTACAGAAGTCTGGTGGATTGTCTGCAGGCCGACGTCATATGGATGGAATATTGTGGGGCGTTAAACAAACAAACAAACAAACAATATGGGCGGATACAGAGGAGCGCACCCCCCCCCTTTTTATTTCGAAAAAAATCTTTATTTCTGTATAAATTACCACCAAAGACAATAAATAGATCTTAATTGTGCACCCCCCTTTTCAAAAAAGCTGTATCCGCCCATGAAAAAGGAAAAATAAAACAAAACCTTTATCTGTATCTCGTTTAAAATTACGTACATTTTGTTTACAAGACTCAGTATCTCGTTTAAACCACTGACAATCTCGACAATAAGTCGTTTTAAACGAGGGAAAAAACAAAAATTCAATGTTGCTTTAATCAAGATTGTAATTTAATTATACAAATAACTGATTTTACATTTATATTTTTTTAAGAGGTCTGTACACAACATTGTATATTTTCAATACAAATTAAAACATTTTAATTCATGTTTCATCTGGTATTTAATTTATTAATTAGAAACTTGTAGGCAGTCATCTGTCAAGCAAACACCATCGTCCTTGTCCCGATTAGTACTTGATATATCAGTTAAGCATCTAACCCGATATAGGCAGCTTGTCGTCCCCTGGGGCCTGGGAGCGGATGATGGCCAGTCCCAGGGAGGCAAGTGACTTACACGTATGCCCCGGGGTGGTAGTCCATTGTTGAAGATGGGGGGAGCCAGGGGCTAGGCTTACCGTTACATATCCGACCTCACTGACATTTCGTGCAGTCAACAGTCGGGTATTTACTGCGACCGAAGACAAGAAATACAATATCCTCTACAGGCTGTGATTTCACTTTGATATCAAATGGTATTATATTGTCTTTGCTTCACACTGTATGGACGTTAGTACAATGGCGTTCAGTTAAGCTATTTGATTGATTTAAAACGCTTTTAGTTGGTTCACTTCAAAGAAAGAAACCACAATTATTTAATGTCGATCGATTTTTTTACATCGAAGAAATTCTCTTTCGATGTCAGTTAAGGGGAAGAAATGTCTTGCATTCGCAAGTAACTGCTATTATTGTGTTCGAATAATGTGTTAACAATTAATTCCTTTAATTAATTGACTATTCTTTACAAACATGGAATTTAATCATAGGCGTGTAAATTTGTTATCTATTGTAGTTATTTATATATGTACATCGAGCTTGTTCTCGATAGTGTATCATGTGACCCCTCTTAGCTTGCAATACCAAGGATAAAATGAACAATAGGACCCACGATCTTTAAATCTTTAAAACAAAAACTGATACTAATGTTAAATATGAATAATTCAATAAATTAATATTCTGTTATATGCAATGAATATGACTTGTAATGTGTCCAACGCCTTTTATAAATAGCAAGTGAAACATATTAAGGATATATGTATACATTTGCATGCTTCATACATGTCCGTTACTGAAATAAGTATGTAGGCCAACATTTACACACCGATGTTAAAATCTCCTCTCACGTTTGTGTCATAAATAATGATAAAATTCCTGTCACGTTTAGGCGAACCATCCCGGCATATATGATGAGAATTAATAAACAAAGTCAGTTTACGGGATCGCGCCGACTGTCAACTGAACTAAACATGGCCATCTCATACACCGAGTTCTCACACTTTGTAACACTTCCTCTGACTAAAGGGTGGTGGGGTGACGGGATGTCATCACAATCCGTCCTAGCTAGGGGTCAGGGGCCCCGTCCCTCTCACCGAGTGCTTGGGTATCTCTGGGACCCAATCTTTGTCTCATAATGCCCGGCCCTCTCGCGATGAAGGATATATAGATGTGTGGAGGGGGATGGGGGCGGGGGTGTTGAAGCTAAACAAACCATCTTCAGCTGTGAAAACAGAGCGATATTGTTTTGACTCGATGTCGGGTCATCTTGCAAAGTGTTACAAATCGCACGTGCGTAGGTTCGGTTCTGTGGGTTACGTGGGTCACCTCAGCACGGGAAGTCCAAGCCTCGAATAACCCACTGAGGTGTTGTATGATAATACCACGATGACACATGGGAACAATATGTCGGCAGGCATGCGCATAACGACATGTCGAGGCAATATTTGGTGCACCTGTTGAGAGACCAGCACACTGAGCGTACAAACTTTGTGAAAAACAAAACTAGATTGGTATCAACATGGCTTTGTTTGATAACAGCGGAGGACACGATAAAGGGAAATTGCATGTTTGCATTATCTGTAAAGAATACAAAGTCATTAAACCACACCGTGTCAAACTTAAAGAGAAACACCATGGGACTGATCTAAAGTAGAAAGATGGGGTAGAAATTCAATAAACAACCACTGTCGTCCTTTCCTGAGAGAGAGCTTTATTTCAAAACATTCTTTTTGTAAAAGAATTTATTTAGGTAAAAACATTTATTATCCGATTGTTCTGCAAGGATGTTAGAATAAACACTATTTGTGCCCACATCACCTCTTATAATATCCTATTCATTCAGAATGGGAAGGGTGAGTCCTTTTATCTCGGAGCAGTTATAACGGGAAGCCATTTTGATTTATTCTCTCGAACGTATTCCTTTTTTAACAAGCATCTAATTGTCACTCCAACGCGGATTTTCCACAATACCATTGAACAGGCTCGGACATCTTGTGGACCTTGTCCAGCCCGCGCACATGCACGTGACTAGAGTCACAATGCGTCGTGTCTTGTCCGCGCGCAACTGTAGTGAGAGCCGCATCTTCAAGTCACGTACTGTACGAAACGTCATGGGTGGAATATCAAATTGCTGTGAGACCAACTAAGAGAATTCGTTAACCTTTCCACGTTTCAAGGATAAGGAATGAGAATTATGAAGTTTCAATCGAACCACCTTAACGTGAGAGAGAGGGGGGGGGGGGGGGGGGGGGGGGGCAATGCGCACCTGTCTTCCCTGCCGTGTCTCCGTCCTTGGCTAGCGTTATGTCAATGATTATGATAGTGAGGAGCACAAACGGCTTTCAATGCTTTTACTGGTGTTTTTTTATTTTACGAACATTACTGTTACGTGGTTCTTGGTTTGGAAGGCTGCACCAATCCCCTGATTGTGTAACATGCATATTTCATGGCAATAGATTTACTACTTCACGCTGGTCAAGATTGATGAAATTCTGAACAATAGCAGAAACGCTTCAATTAGTATACCAGGCTTGCGAGGAATGAGAATTAATCTTTGATCACATTTGCACTAATGCTCTATTTATCATAAAGAAATACAGGAACAGCAAAAGCACTTTGAACGATTTGTTTACTAAGTGCGTTTGATTAATTGCAATGACAAGGGCTACAAAGAATATACACCTCCACCTTTAACGATATTTGAAAATGATACTATTCATTATTAAAATTAATATACACCCGTGACAGCGGCATCAGCAAGAACAACAAAGCCGACGCAGCGATACATTTACTTAATGCTTTTAGTACTTAGGACACTGATTTGTGAATGGCATTAATAAATCATGGTAGCTCAAGGGGTAGTGTGTATGCCTATACAAAGTATATTTCCGGGTTTAATTCCCTGAGAGCTTTCATTGAATAACTATACATGTCGTAACCATGTCGTGATATGGCTGCAATATTAGCGGCGTAAAACACTTCTCATTCACTCAATGTAGCAACGACGTCGAGACATGAAGGCTCTTGTAGTTATATTCTAGTAGTATATTCTCCCTGTTAATGATCCATGGATTGTGATCTTTTATGATCCATGGTTTGTGATCCATGACTTGTCTGCACTATACCGTGATCGTGGGTTTCGCAAAGAAAGGGTCTGCGATTTAAGGATGTCTTCAAACGACTGGCAGACTGTGAAGTAACCGTATTACTGTGCAGCACGGCGTAAAACACAACTCACTCGCTACAATTATGTATGGACTATATAGAACAAGATGACACCAATTCTCTCGGTATTAATTGTCAAATAAACTGATCCATCGTTAAACGTTCAATTCTTATCAAATAATGATAAACCGTTATTTTTCAAAACAACTTGTAGTATCCGTGATATTTGAGAGTGTGACATATCAACTACTCAATCAGTTAACATTCATTTGGCAACCAGTCATATCCACGAAATACATAGACAGACTTGCGCGGTCAAGATGTGGCCTCTCTAGGTGGCGCAATCCCGTGGGGGCGAGTGGTATGGGGGTCCCTACCACGCCAGAACCGCCGTTACCATGCACTGATGGACTTCTAATTTCACAGTCGCACTAATTCTTTGCAGGGAGTGTATCAAATAACAATGCAATTTCTTGAGCAATCTGAGACTAAATGAATAATAATAGTCCGATGACGGGAGAAGCTAGTCTCCAGGGTGGGTCCCGATAGGCCTCGCTGTGAGCCAGATGGAGAAGTGACCCCAGGGCGGAAGAACTGATGGACGGCATTGGGGGGTTGATAAACGAGTCTGGTACGTCAATGCAACTGCAAAGCATAAAAGAAACAATCACAGAAGTTTTGAAAATCATTTACTTTGCAATCATAGCTGACTTAATAACAGCCTGTGTTAATAGACGCTCCTGGTCGTCACTTCGCTTGGCTCAGGCAGATGGACACGCCCTGCACTAAATATGTGGTTTGCTTGACCAAATTACTCCGACGTGACATGAGACCTATTGAATTAGCTGACACGGGAATGATTGAGGACAATTAGAAGAAAACTAGTTGACGATAATTAATAAGATTTTATGACTTGATCCGCGCTGGTATGGTTTTACAATTGTAAAAGGTAATTTAAGGTCAGATTAGCAAGAGTGTACTATCGCTTGAGGTTAAACAGAACCCAAACAATCGCAAGGTTGAGTAGCGCCCTCTCTCGGGAATAGTCTGTGTTGAAGATATTAGACAGTTAAGGTGACAACATTAATAGGCTTGAGGGACATCGGCCCGACAGTGTACATGAATTAATATCCCATGTTCAAATTAATATTCCAAAAACTCTAAGAATAACATTTTAACGAATAATCGAAATTTATTGAAATTGAAACAAAAGAGTATGCTATAATAGAATCGATATATTATATTCATAACCATTTGTTAAAAAAGATCACAGAAAACAGGATAGGGGAGGGGGTGGGGGCGGTGATGGATAGTGGGGAAATAAGATTAGCCGGTACACAGAGTTTATCTTTGCTCTTCTAGCTGACGGATACACTGTGTGTACAGGTCTCCGAGTAAAATGCGCTTATTAAAAAGAAAAATACTACAACGGATGTCTTCGCAGAACGCAGCACTTGTGCTATTTCTTAGCAACAGCGTCTAAATAGACGCAGAGTAAACGAGAGCCATCCCTTGTCCTTTGAGAATGTTTGTTCATCAACAGTTGATAAGAAGTAAATGTTGGAACCAGACCCGGAACTTGGTGCCATGGCTCGTTAAGAACCTGTCTGTAAATCTCCTAAGTTTGTATGCATCTCCAGATTCGTCCAAGACCATATAAAGTTGGCGAGAATCGCGGAACTCAAGTGCAGGACAAATAATCTTAAATTGGCTAGAAACGCCGGATCGGGACAGATCCGTTAAAAGCTAGCGTGAACGCCGCTGAGTGGTCCAAGGTAGAAATGCGCCATCAAAAAGCTATGTATTTGCTTCCCGTATTTGTAATGATAACATACAGTTCTTGCCTGGCTGTTGTGGATTACTGGGACGTGTCCTCGCTGATTCCTATCAGAACTCTGACTGACAGGAAATGCAAGTCATTTTCCACCAAGAAGAATTCCAGCCCAGAATACAAATTCACCGGCCCAGTTGCTTTAAACGCGTTTGCATTGTCGATTTTTGTTTCATATTTCGCGATGAATTAAGATAAAGGCTTTGTGCTACTGTAATCCAATTACCGTTATCTGATAAGGGGACAGACAAAGCAGAAAGAAAATCCCTGTCCACCGAAGGATGCTAGGCAGGCAATGGGCAAGGTGGACGGACCCCAGACAGCCACACGGCCCACGCACCTGCTGAAATCTACCCCGTACCAAGGTCAAGGACGCCGAAACCTCAAACAGACATTTCCACGTAACACATTAACATTAACACATGAAGCACACTGACACTAAGTCGTTATTCTAGAGCAAAGTGAATACGAAAACCTTTCTGTCCAGAAAACCTTTCTGAACCATAAAACACATAAACTCAAAGGAGACTTTTTCATATAAAACGAACACATGATTATCAAAAGGACTTAAATACCTTAACTAAACAAATTAATAATTTAACGTGTAATTTCTGTACCTCCCGATGAGAGTGTCACAAAATACACCTAGGAATCTCGAAACATGTATAAATATATTGTCCTAACATACATCAACGCCAAAGACATGGCATGGCGGTGGGGCAGTCTGGCCTGAGACACCAGCTGGGGTAATGATACTATCATGTGTCGGTGCCACGGAGATGTATAGAAGCATTGTTAGTCTGCACAGGACAGACTCTTCCTGAATGTACCCGATTGTTTGGAACGGTTATCGTCGATATACCACAGCTTTATTACCAGGGTTCTTGTCCGTTGGCATCACGGTTTGGGAAGCACCAAGTTCACACGTCTTTGGAAAAAAGATATGAATCGCAGACCACGTACCTGAAGACAATCTGATTATATATCTTTATTAATCTTAATGCCGGTATTGTCCTTTTTGTTATAGCTTATAAGGTTGAAATGGCATACTCGTATATTCTCATAAAGAATGGCAACACGTTGTTAGTTAAGTAAATTCGGAATTGTTAAGCGATCTTAAACACGTGAGTTTATGTTTTAAGATAAAATCACTTTAAACGTCACTAATAAATTCCATTCAAAACCGCTCTAAATGTAATTGATTATTACTTTCGCATCGTAAAAATTATTACCTGAAGTGAAAAATTTGTGAGATGAAAGCCGAAATCTGGGACCAAGCCATCTGTGCCGCCATGTTGGCGTGTGAGTCTCGCCTTGACGTCACGTTCAGCACGTGCTTCACACGTCATGCTCCGCTAGTTTGCACGTTCTTCACGTAGATATGGCGGCGGCGTGATTACGCTCACGTGTCGGTCTGCTCCGCCTCCCGAGCACCTTTGTAGGAGTGGATCTGGGCCTGAACCCAGACCATGAACCGTGACGGGTATACGGGACAAGCGGAGCACCGAACACGGCTTGTAACGGAGACGACAGATTTCTTTAGCGATACATCGCCACTTTGTCCTTGAAAGAAATTAGAAAGGAAATTAAACATGTACTGATTATTTTTTTCGAGAAGTTGGTTTTTGACAATAAGAGCAACGCAACTCGTCCGTGGAAAACATAGGGCTTTTATTCTCGTCTAACCCGCTTAAGTTGGAGAAAAAATAATTTCATTGATTCTTGTACGTTGATTTGTTGGTAGCGTTTTGCGCACGTGCAGAAGTACCCGGCTGTGCACACACTATTGTCCGCACAACTATGAAATATTTACAGTCGTTTACGGAATAGGGGTCAAACGCTCTTTCACAGCATCTATCTCACTTTGGTCCCTGGTTGACCTCCTGGGGTTTGACTTTATCACTCTTCGCTTGTCCCATCTTAAAAGCATAAATGATAATGAAACGAAAAATATAAATATTTTTAACAAAGGTTTTAGCGTTGTCCGGTGGTCATCATGTTATACAATAACGATTAATCACGTATAGGGCAAATGATGGTCTGAGCGTTGGGTTCAGTGATACAGTACATAGATATAATGGACCAGATCGATCCCAGGAAAACAGATCAGTAGGTGACTGGATCTTAACAGGAGGGGCACTAGGTGCTGGAGATGGTACTACCCCTACCACACACAACTACCCTCGCACCTGTAATTTCAACACGTCACAACAGAGTGAGTGAGTTGGGTTTAACGCCGCTTTTAACAGTATTCCAGCTATATCACGGCGTGTCAGCTTAATGTGGGAGGAAAGCCCGAAGTGATGCAGGTCTTAGACGTTTACAACTTCGGTGAAACCCACGAGCACGGGTATGGTGCTGACAAACCTAGAAACATAATCGGGGCGAACCGGGATTCGAACCCACAATCGTAGGTTTCTGGCGTGCCCAAGGGACGCAACTCTGCACAGCGAATCGAGCCGCCTTAGACGACTGGGCCACCCGTGCCCCCTCGTCACAACAGAGAAAATCAGTCTTGAATTTCTGCCGAAACAGATTCCACTGGGCGTAAAAAGGGAACATAAGTGACGAAGACTATATGAATGGATCACTGCGAATCTTTGATTAAACCAGATACATAAAGAATTGTCATGCTTCATACAGAAATACTATATTATTTAAGGAATTACCGTGGATTCAAGCCGTATGGTCTTAGTATTGCTGACTGTGGTATTAGGCAACACCTACTTTTGTTACCCTTTTCTAGAATAATGTAGACATTTTTACTTGAAGCTACGATACGTCTTTTTAAAATGTAGGTATTATTACTAAACGCCACGGTCCTTTAAATAATGTAGACATTTTACTTGAAGGTAAAATACGATACTTCTTTAGTTAATGATAAGCATTTTAGGTAAAGCCAAAAGACATATAGACTTAATGACAGAAGGGACTCCTATGTGCCCTCAGTTAGCGCTAAGACATCACTTTCAGAAGTCTACAGGGCGGTCGGATGATGACATCAACGTGTTAGGGAAGTAGTATATTCTTTCAAATCTACCCAGATATAGGACGTTGAGGTAAAGGTTCAGAGGTTCTCTTGAGAACACAGACCCAAGGAAGTGAGTTACTATCACCTTTGGAAGACTACAACATGGACGCGTGTATGGGAAGTAGAACATTTTTTAAGTCTACACAGTTATGGGGCGGGGGGCTTTAAAGTCTGCGAGAAGATGAAGATAATGGTCTCCATGGTGATTGTCAGAGTGGATGTCTAGAAGGGACATTTGCTCAAACAAATCATTTTATGGAAGAGTTGTCCAACAAACCTCCTTGATTTGAAGCCGCTTATCAGTGCAAGTGTATGGGGAAGAAATGTCTGCAATTTCATTACAGAATCCAGAGAATGGAAAGTATTCCTCCACACGGCACAATACAAGTATTCCTAATGTGATTTGGCCACAACGCTAATGTCTTCGTCACGCTTTAAGTAGGTAGCACAACCCTCAGCTCATGCAGTGTGAAAAATATCCGCAATCTTTCCGGCAAGATTCATAACTTTTGACACGTTGTTAAGACTGTTTCATCTCTAGATGAGCGACCATCGCCTTTGTCACTCGGAGAAACCGCTTTCCCCAGGAGACCCCGTAAGAAGCGAAACATCATAGGGAAATTGCTATTACGCTAAATAAGCCCGTGTGTGCTCATAGAGTATCAAATTACCATGAGTGCCTGGGCGCTCCTTGGGGACGTGATAACGATTTCCACCAGACAGAACTTCCATATTTCGCTGATTATCCTCAAGACCCGCTAGGTTGGAAGGACGGACACCATGGGAGACCACTCCTTCCATTATTAAAGGTCCCATATCTCACAAGAGGGCTGGAGACATGTTCCTTACATTAAGAAACCTCCCAGGCGCAGACGCGGTGTTGCCAGCAGATCGGGCGGGTGGCATCTTGGGCGTTAATTTGACCACTTATGAAGATGTATGCGGGTCGTGCGTCCATCACACATTGGTCACTCTCGGGATGACCTTCTCCAGAAGGCGAGTGACAGGATAGGACCCCAAGACTGGCTTCACTTACAGAGTTTGTGCAAGATCGGACTCGCTGGCAGCGTGGAAGCCTTTGCTGACAGAGCTAAGCTCATATTGGGCCAACTTAACCTTGTGCACACTCCCTCCTGTACAATGGGTCTACTATACCCTGTACGACTGCTTTAGTTTCAGTACCTAGTGTAACATATTCCTTTGAAGTACCCAGATACATTACACTTCGGTGGATAACATTTCACTTCGGTGGATAACCGACTGTTATTGCGTCTCTTTCAATGCGCCAGCATTCTCTTTTGGGCAAGAATATATGCCAATCCACATGTTTATGAGAACCTCGACATACTAGGCAGATAAAATATGTTAGATATATTTTATTAAGTTGGCCTTGGTTTGTGAATGTACAGGAGTGAGTGAGTGAATATGGTTTTACGCCGCTTTTAGCAATATTCCAGCAATATCACGGCGGGGGACGCCAGAAATGGGCTTCACACATTGTACCCATGTCGGGAATCGAACCCGGGTCTTCGGCGTGGCGAGCGAACGCTTTAACCACTAGGCTACCCGACCGCCCGAATGTAAGGAAACACATTCGGTATCATGCATTAAATTACAGTTTTTCGTAAAACAACAATATTTCTCAAGCAAAAGGCCGAGATTGTTATTTGTCTTTGGTGTTTAAAGATTCTCCCTAATTATATTTCTAGCTTTGTTAGCACTATACCTGTGCTCGTGTGTTTCACCAAATGTCTGAGACCTGCATTACTTCGGGCTTTCCTCCCACAGTAAGCTGACATCCTGTGATCTAACTGGAATACTTTTGAAAGCAGCGTTACACCAAACTCACTCACTCACTCTAGTGTCGTAAAGATTCACTTATGAACTACAACCCATGATTAGACGGGAAATGTGTACCCCGGGTACACCCGTCCAACAGACAAATTTATCTCTATAGTTGACAGAATTCATGGGCCCTTAAAGAATGTCCGAGTGATTGGAAGTGCTAGGGCCACAGACCTGCCACTCCCTTTTACTACCCCCTGTGTCAGCACCTGGCTACATCACACACAGAGAAAGGAAGCACAATAGGTGCACCCGGGGTCTATCACAAAGCCATATATACCGGACTGCGTGCTCCATTTGGTTCCAGGGACAAATGGTTGTATTAAATGACTACAATATAATATCTGACAAACTTTGAAAGAACATTTAGAAAAGTTATATTTTAAATCTTGTGATTTTTATTTTAAAAATATGTTGCATAATAATACAAAGTAATGGTATTTAGACAAATTAGCTTAATCTCCATTAAAAAGAATAAAATCACTGATAGATCTGAAACATAACGACTGGTGTTGTGTTGAGTTTGAGATGGTCTCTGTTCGGAGGTAAATATCATGTGTCGCAGATAATGGGACATTTACGTCCAGGGAGAACACAGGGTTAAAACAGGCTTTCAGTATATTGGTGGCTCAGAACTACAAATTAGGTAATATGTTAATGTATAAAAAGCAATAAACTAAGTATGGTACTTTGCAACCCTAATTTATTGAACATCTTTTGAAAATGTCATTGATAGCTATCGGTGGGAGGCTCGACAACCCCCTTCAGAAAGCTTCTCAAGTGACCAACCAGATTAACCACAAGCAATTGCTCCAACTTCTTGCAGCGCTAAGGAGGAGGGTCGACGTCAACGCCTGGGATGTGTTGAGCGGCTTCATTAGACGACGACAATACGGAGGGGTGGGGGAAAACGTCTCCGGTGTAATTTAATGTAAGAATAATGCGAAAGGGGCGGCAAGAGTCGCCTTCAGGTAGTGGCCGCCATCTGTTCCGCGCTATCTGACGCTCCTCTCTTCAAATGAGTTGCGATCTGAGGGGAAAGATTGGTTTCCGCATTTAAAAATGCTTCAGTTTCCAAATTGTCATTTATCGTCTGCTTGAGAGACATCGCGCGCGAGGAGCGGGAAGATGGCCGGCTGACGGGACAATGCAGCCCGCACTGACGGCAAGCTAGAAACAACGCTACGTTAATGCAATTATCATGAAACATAAACGCAAGAATGGCTCCCCAATGTAGGTGTGTGAAAGTTGGCATCGCAGGCGGCTCGCAATAAAAGAAACACCGCGTTGTCATCCTTGGATTGAAAGGTTTCTCATCTCAATCTGCTCGGCTCATCGCCGGGCCGCCCGACATCCCGGCAACCTCCTACTGTGAGCTAACACTCCGATCTCATCAAAAACAATTTTCCTTCTATCATCCTATCGCTTCCCGCTGATGCGCAGTCGATGGAGCTCTTCACAAATCCAATTTTAATTCCCTGGTTTCAATTAAGAAAATTAATGCGAAGAGAGAAAACTATCGAAGGCATAAAACAAACGGTGTATAAGATATGGGCCGAGATCCCAGGGGGACACGGGGAAGGGAGAAGAAAGCTCCGAGTCTCGCTATCCCTCTCGATATCATCTCGTGTCTTCCACGTGGGCTATCGTGCAGCGCACATGACGAAAACCAGAGATCACGTGACCACTCCACAAATTGCCGCCAGCCCGGGGGTCATGTCTGTAGTGTATTGGCGGCGACCCGGGGTGAGGTTGGGTGAGGGGTGCACGGCTGAGTAGGTTCAAGAGATGCATCGCCACCGTGGACGGCGTTTCCGTCTGCCTCAAGACGACGTCGACTTAAGACAATGCAATAAAGAGTATTAAACAAATCGATTCTGATCCCCTTGTGGGAGATTCATCATTAAAGACCGGAGACTGTGATGTCCGTCAAGTTTTGAAGTTCAGATAGAGAGGGTTGTATATGATACGTGTAATCCTGCACTCTCTTCCCAATACCCCTCCGCAAGCATTACTTGATCCGAGCGTCTACTTCTCTCGTCCTCCAAGGAACACTTCCCGGGTTCGTCAGCTCTGGACCAATCATCTGGTTGTTGGGAAGTGGCTGGAATGGTGGCTCGGTGTCCAAGTTGACAAAAAAAAACAGGTGGAGGCGCCATGACGGCAGTATCTCCATCTTCGCGCCGTCGTCTACAAGACTTATCGAATTGAATGTTATGTAGGTGTGATCGAACCCCGGGTAAGGGATCGCTATCAGTAACCCACACTTTCTCAATTGGTCCTTGAAGAAGCATAGTCTGAAACAAGTGCTTTCAGAGCACTAATTGTCTGCTTAAATCAAACTAAAGATGTTAGAGAAGTTCCATCGCTGTAACGTTCACAAATGATGATCAGTGAGTGAGTGAGTTTTATTGCCGCTTTGAAGAAGTCAGCAAGATGTGGCGGAAAGAACGCAGTGATGCGGATCTTAAAAGTTTACCACTTAGGCGAAACTCGCAAACACGGTATGGTGCTGGTCTAGAAACATGATAAGAGCATAAACAGAATCATACGTTAAGATGACATGTCAGAATATAACCGAAATACTGTTGAAATTGGCGTTAAACCCATCTAGAACAGTTCATTTCCCGTGATGCAAGTGACGCATTGTACACACCCTCACTCACTCTAATAACACTGGCCTTTCAGCGTATATAGGTCACATACGCCTTTAACCGCAGTGACATATTTATGTTCTGATCCGCTGGAACGAGCCACACAACAAGCCACATTGACCCGAAGAACACATCTAACGTTAAACTAAACATTCAAGCTCATTTAATGAGAATAATGTCTTTTAGGTAAATTATCATTTGTCCCCAATAATTCACCGATTCTCCTGTCTTGTCGATCGGTTATGTGCGCGGACAGTGGGAAGACAGCCAACGATTGAGTGACGATCACGATAAATGGTAATAAGCAACGTGGTGCAATTTTAGCGGCGCGAAGTAAATCAAACCAAGAACTACATAGAGACACTTAGTTGACACGGGTACAATAGGTAAAGAATTGAGGACCATTCATTTACAGGTTATGATTAATACGATCTTTCTGTACATTTGAATTAGCAACGACCAACACTCATTTCAGCTTGTTTTTTCTCATTAACCAATTCAGTGGCGTGGAAGAGATAGCTTTTCAACTAGGAGTATCTACATCCTGAGCAATCAATGTCAAATTGCTCTTTATATGCAAGAATACAAGCCAGTCGATATTAACGTGTAACTAAATTCCTATGAAATGCCGTTATCTTCAGGTGTTCATAGAAATTGATATTGTCTGGGCTGGTCCTTAATATGCTGGGTTCCTATAATATCGTGTATAGAGATAGGGGAACGGCGACAACGGGGGACGCCAGCAGAATTATATGAACGAGCACAATGAATAGCGAACATCTCACAGCCCGGTCTTAATTAAATAGTACATAGCAATATGAGCTGATTCGCCTCGTACCGTGGAAAAAAGAGCTGTGTCGAACAATGGCGACTTGAAGTAGGAGCGAACAACAGGAAATAAAGCTCTTAGTCTATAAATCAGACCCTAAAAGCATAAAGAGAACACTACGGGACATATTGACTTAAACAGATCGGGTGGCACAAGCACCTTTGGCAGACACCCGTTTCCATGAGCAGACGTCTTCCTGTTTGGCGGAGGAAGTGGAGTTTGGGGTGGCTGGAGTGAGTCCAGCGCCCTGCATCCATCTCCCAACAATGTCCTCCACTGATCAGTGCAGATCGATACAACAATGTCCTCCACTGATTAGTAAAGATCGATACAACAATGTCCTCCACTGATCAGTGCAGATCGATACAACAATGTCCTCCACTGATCAGTGCAGATCAATACAACAATGTCCTCCACTGATCAGTGCAGATCGATACAACAATGTCCTTCACTGATCAGTGCAGATCGATACAACAATGTCCATCACTGATCAGTGCAGATCGATACAACAATGTCCTCCACTGGTCAGTGCAGATCGATACAACAATGTCCTTCACTGATCAGTACAGATCGATACAACAATGTCCTCCACTGGTCAGTGCAGATCAATACAACAATGTCCTCAAATGATCAGTGCAGATCGATACAACAATGTCCTCGACTGATCGGCGCAGATCGATACAACAATGTCCTGCACTGATCGACCCAGATCGATACAACAATGTCCTCCGCTGTTCAGTGCAGATCGATACAACAATGTCCTCCACTGATCAGTGCAGATCAATACAACAATGTCCTCCACTGATGAGTGCAGATCGATACAACAATGTCCTCCACTGATGAGTGCAGATCGATACAACAATGTCCTCCACTGATCAGTACAGATCGATACAACAATGTTCTTCACTGATCAGTGCAGATCGATTCAACAATGTCCTTCACTGATCAGTTCAGATCAATACAACAATGTCCTCCACTGATCAGTGCAGATCGATACAACAATGTCCTCCACTGATCAGTTCAGATCAATACAACAATGTCCTCCACTGATCAGTTCAGATCGATACAACAATGTCCTCCACTGATCAGTGCAGATCGATACAACAATGTCCTCCACTGATCAGTGCAGATCAATACAACAATGTCCTCCACTGATCAGTGCAGATCGATACAACAATGTCCTCCACTGATGAGTGCAGATCGATACAACAATGTCCTCCACTGATCAGTACAGATCGATACAACAATGTTCTTCACTGATCAGTGCAGATCGATACAACAATGTCCTTCACTGATCAGTTCAGATCGATACAACAATGTCCTCCACTGATCAGTGCAGATCGATACAACAATGTCCTCCACTGATTAGTACAGATCGATACAACAATGTCCTCCACTGATCAGTGCAGATCGATACAACAATGTCCTCCACTGATCGGCGCAGATCGATACAACAATGTCCTCCACTGATCAGTATAGATCGATACAACAATGTCCTCTACTGATCAGTGCAGGTCAATACAACAATTTCCTCTACTGATCAGTGCAGATCGATACAACAATGTCCTCCACTGATCAGTATAGATCGATACAACAATGTCCTCCACTGATCAGTGCAGATCAATACAACAATGTCCTTCACTGATCAGTGCAGATCGATACAACAATGTCCTCCACTGATCGGGGCAGATCGATACAACAATGACCTCCACTGATCAGTGCAGATCGATACAACAATGTCCTCCACTGATCAGTACAGATCAATACAACAATGTCCTCCACTGATCAGTGCAGATCGATACAACAATGTCCAGCTGAATCCACTGATCAGTAGAAACTCAAACATGTGTTCAACTTTTTGAAAACATAGGAAGTTGACTGTCTGTAAATGTAAAACAGTTCCCATATATGGCTCTACTGATAAACAGATATCACACACAGTCGAATCATTGATGGCGTTATTGTCTGACGTTCACAGTTAAAGGGAAATGCAGTAATCATACCATGACCTCATGTAGCCTTTTTTGTGTAGGAGTTGGAAGGCGATTACCATCTCAGAATATACCTTGACATCACTGATGCATGACACGGTGACGAATAGTGTTAAATATCCTCCAACCTTCCCAGCAATATCTTGGTCGGTGTGGAATCATTAATTAACATGGTTTTTCTACCATTAATCATAACAATGTATTATGTCTCCGGAAATTAATAAACCGTCTCTTTAATTAGTCGCACATACTGTCGCAACGAGAAGTGTCTGTGGCAGTCAGTGTACACAGGCGTAGAAGGACACAGACAACTGACGGAACGTGGTCTTGCATAACATGCCGAATGTCACAAATTATTTCCCCTGGTTCGAATAAGATGTTAATCTAGAAATATGCTGCCTTTGAACAAAGAGAATGTTAGCGATTGTCCCTGATCAAATTTCAAAGCCAAGCAGACGACATTGATAAGACGAGATGACAGGGGAAGACTTGCTATCAACCAGCGATATCAATAATTCAGGGTAATACCGATCCCATGGAAGACCAAAGATGATATTAAAAGTGAGAAAGCCATTAAGAGAGACTTGTCTTCTGCATTATCTGTTGTGGTGTCCGTCCTGCCCACGGCTTGTAAAACTGCAGGGGCTGGATAGGTTTTTTCAAGATGACTGCCCCTGCACGCGACGTCAAAGTGGTGAAATCGAGGGCGAGCTCCGTGACGTCATGACAGCTTCTCCGATGGCAGTTTGGCGATTTCCTTGGCCGTTCATCATCTCTGTGGTGAACGCTCCGGGCGGGCGTACTCGTTCACAAAAGAAGGTAATTTCTGAAAATGAGAATAATTATTGATGAACGAGAAAAGAAAACCAGAACGCTCCGTGTGAAACTGAGACCTATTACTTTTTGACATTTACGCAACAGAAAACATTTTACGCCAGTGGCTTGTCAAGACGGTAATCTCGGTGGCGTCAGACAACGGTTTAGCCTATAAAAACGATAACTCGGCTTTGACAAAGCGGCATCTGAGTCGCGAGTCTGCGGCTGAACCTGGTGACAACCATGACAGATTTCCTCAGAGAAAGTCGCTCAGTTTTCTCCACAAATGCCAAGCACCATTAACCAATATCTTCCACAAATCAACTTTGATCACGACTAACTCTTTAAGCAATTCCAAGTCAAAGACGAAAGGCCGACTAATGCATGAAGTCAAATTCTAAACACCTCCTTTATACGGATATTTGAGACAACCTTCAGAGTCTGACTTCTGCATTTGGCAGAGATTTCTTATGAATATGGAAAGGGTTTTGTCGATTATATTTCCAACATGTCGCGTGTTTGCAGCTCTCCTGATAGGATTCAGAAGTAGTTGGGAAAGTTTGAGAGAGGTCAAAGATGGCGACAAGTAGATATAAGATGAAGTATGAGTGCAGGAAGACCTATATCTGCCATGGCAAGTGATATAAGTAATCTGTGCGCAATGTAAGTAACACATGTACGTATTTGAACTTCGTTATCACAAACCGGAAGTCTTCTCATATTGCTCTTATTTGACTTAAATAACCCGGATGATGGTTTGACATCCGATCTTAAGTGTGTAGACACAAGACAGCCCAGACAATACACCACTTTCGTAAATACTTGATAACAGGAACGAGTCTCGACAAACTTGAAGATGATTACACTTACTTTATAGATCAGCCCATCGCCCCGTAGCCGGAGAGGTACTGTTTACTGGGAACAGCACTTTCTAAGGACGCGAGGCGAAGTCTAAGATCGCTGAACAACCAGCCTTCGGCAAATATTAGGGAGCAACCATTCTGTTTTCGGGAGGGAGGGCTTGTGGGGCTTGTGGGGGACTAAGATATATAATCAAGCCCCTGTTCTTCTGATTATCATGTACATAGGCCTCGTATTGTAGAAACAAATAACGTGTCCGATCATCCTGCACAGAAGACAAAACAAGATATGCTGCTGTCAAACCACGCCCCTCCCCCTCAACCCCCCTTGAAGATCAATTGAATGTTCCCTTGTTATGTCCATATACATACATACCACAACAAGCCCTAATCCATGTAAATAAATCCGTTGTACGATTCATGAGCTTGTCTTAAACCCCAACATGTCTTAAACACCATGTACCAAGCCCTTTATGCCCATAATACGCCCCATGTGCCTACAACAAGCCCTATATGATTATAACAAGCCTATATGGCTATAACAAGCCCTATAGGTCTATAACAAGCCCTATATGTCTATAACAAGCCCTACATGACTATAACAAGCCCTATATGCCCACAACAAGCCCTATATGTCTATAACAAGCCCTATATGTCTATAAAAAAGCACTATGTGCCAATAACAAGCCCCATATACCTATAACAAGCTCCATATGCCTATAACAAGCCCTATATGCCTATAACAAGCGCTATATATATATATATGCCTATAACAAGCCCTAAATGCCTATGACAAGCCCTATATGTCTATAACAAGCCCGATATGCCTATAACAAGCCCTAAATGCCTATAACAAGCCCGATATGCCTATAACAAGCCCGATATGCCTATAACAAGCCCTAGCAGCTTAACGCTGGAGGTATAACATGGATGCCTGTCAAAAGGTGAATGTAATATTCAGGCTCATTTGCATATCCATTAGAAGGATTTATCAATTTTCATCCCACCCTTCTTAATTATACACGTGCCACAGAAATTCTGCTAGTTCCAGACTAGTAAACATGGGAACACTATTTCTTACACAAATGGTAGTAGATATTACCGCCCCTAACGCCGACATGCAATTACACCAGTCTTTACGACATCACATGGCAATGGGCGGAAAGGAAACTTCAAGTATTGGAGGAAGACCGGATTTGTCTGTGACAATATAAGTATCTTGCTATACCGCTGTATGTAAAGTAGGCATTTTAACATACTTGAAACATCCACATTTCTAAGACGTAATAAGGCCAGAGACTTTTCTTATTTTGGTTTACAGGTTTTGGGCCAAAAAATTGAGGTCGGAAGGTCGAACAAATCAACATTATATAAAATCCAATTTTAAATACATGTATTGTTTTAGATTTCTTCAAAATGTTCAGTAAGAAGAAAACATGTGGATTGGGGATTCGTCATAATTCTTGTGTATTGAAGTTTTCAAGATTATGTTGAAATAAATTTTAATTATAGATTTTTTAAATAATTAATTCATACTGATAGCGACTGTAACTTAACTTTTTACTCATTTCTGGTCGGTGGAATTTAAAACCCACTGATATTAATTTATTCGCATATCAATTTTTGATTGTCCGCAGATTCGTAAACCAAATTTAAAAAAAGTCTGGCCTGAAAACTATCGACTTTATACCCATATGTGTCACTTTGTGAGAAATGACTACGGCTATTTGATTGACTGATTGTCCAATGTATATATATATGTATATGTACTCCAACTAAGAGAAAAAAAACTGTTTCAATGCCTGCTCGTAAAAAGGTAAACATCAAGTATAGATATTCTGTATAATTGTCATAATAATTTCACACTGACACCTGAATACAAGCAAATTTGCACTATTTTAGTATTTCTCCTAAATCATTTGTAGTTTATTTATTTGAATGGAATCAATCATTATTAACCCGCCACAGTCGACTCTCGTGAAATAGACTTCACTTAAAGAAAAATGAGGATAACTAGACCCTTCGGTTAGGCCACGACAGAATCGTATTCATTTATCATTGTTTGACTTCTATTAACGAGCATCTGTTATCTTGCACTCCCCACTACACTGATCGAGTCAGGAGAGCTCTACGTACAGACTAAGCCGAGTTCCTCTACCTGCAGACACAAGGGAGTTCCTCTACCTACAGACTCCGGGGAGTTCCTCTACCTGCGAAATCAGGGGAGCTCCTCTACCTACAGAATCAGGGGTTCTCCTCTACTTACAGACTCAGGGAAGTTCCTCTACCTACAGACTCAGGGGATCTCTACCTACAGAGTCAGGCGAACTCCTCTACCTACAGACTCAGGGGATCTCTACCTACAGACGCATTTGAGCTCCTGTACCTACAGACTCAGGCGAGTTCCTCTTCCTTCAGACTCAGGGGAGATCCTCTACCTACAGACTCAGGGGAGATCCACTACCTACAGACTCAGGAGAGCGCCTCTTCCTTCAGAGTCAATGGAGTTCTTCTACCTACAGAGTCGGGGGATATCCTCTACCTTCAGACTCAGGGGAGATCCTTCAACTACAGAGTCATAGGAGCTAAACCAACAGTCTCAGTTGAGCTCCTCTACCTACAGAGTCAGGCGAGTTCCTCTACCTTCAGAGTCAGTGGAGATCCTCTACCTACAAACTCAGGAGAGATCCTCTACCTTCAGACTCAGGGGAGATCCTCTACCTACAGAGTCATGCGAGTTCCTCTACCTTCAGAGTCAGGGGAGATCCTCTACCTACAGACTCAGGAGAGCTCCTCTTCCTTCAGAGTCAATGGAGTTCTTCTACCTACAGACTCGGGGGAGATCCTCTACCTTCAGACTCAGGAGAGCTCCTCTTTCTTCAGAGTCAATGGAGTTCTTCTACCTACAGACTCGGGGGAGATCCTCTACCTTCAGACTAACGGGAGATCCTCTACCTTCAGGCTCGGGGGAGATCCTGTACCTACAGACTTGGGGGAGTTCCTCCAACTACAGAGTCATAGGAGCTCTACCAACAGACTCAGTGGAGCTCCTCTACCTACAGACTTAGGGGAGATCCTCTACCTTCAGACTCAGGGGATCTCTACCTTCAGACTCAGGGGATCTCTACCTACAGACTCTGGGGATCTCTACCTTCAGACTCAGAGGACCTCTACCTACAGACTCATGGGACCTCTACCTACAGACTCAGGGGATCTCTACCTACAGACTCAGGGGATCTCTACCTACAGACTCATGGGACCTCTACCTACAGACTCAGGGGATCTCTACCTACAGACTCAGGGGATCTTTACCTACAGACCCAGGGCAGATCCTCTACCTACAGACTCAGGGGATCTCTACCTACAGACTTAGGGGATCTCTACCTTCAGACTCAAGGGATCTCTACCTACAGACCCATGGGATCTCTACCTACAGACTCAGGGGATCTCTACCTACAGACTCATGGGACCTCTACCTACAGACTCAGGGGATCTCTACCTACAGACTTAGGGGATCTCTACCTACAGACTCAAGGGATCTCTACCTACAGACTCAGGGGATCTCTACCTACAGAATCAGGGGATCTCTACCTACAGACTCGGGGGAGTTCCTCCAACTGCAGAGTCATAGGAGCTCTACCTTCAGACTCAGGGGATCTATACCTTCAGAACCAGGGGGTCTCTACCTACAGACTCAGGGGATCTCTACCTACAGACTTAGGGGATCTCTACCTACAGACTCAAGGGATCTCTACCTACAGAATCAGGGGATCTCTACCTACAGAATCAGGGGATCTCTACCTACAGACTCGGGGGAGTTCCTCCAACTACAGAGTCATAGGAGCTCTACCTTCAGACTCAGGGGACCTCTACCTTCAGAATCAGGGGGTCTCTACCTACAGACTCATGGGACCTCTACCTACAGACTCAGTGGATCTCTACCTACAGACCCAGGGCAGATCCTCTACCTACAGCCTCAGGGGATCTCTACCTTCAGACTCAGGGGGTCTCTACCTACAGACTCATGGGATCTCTACCTACAGACTCAGGGGAGCTCCTCTGCCTTCAGAGTCAGGGGATCTCTACCTACAGTCGGTGGAGCTCCTCTACCTACACAGTCAGGGGATCTCTACCTACAGTCGGTGGAGCTCCTCTACCTACAGTCAGGGGATCTCTACCTACAGTCGATGGAGCTCCTCTACCTTCAGAGTCAGGGGATCTCTACCTACAGTCGATGGAGCTCCTCTACCTTCAGAGTCAGGGGGTCTCTACCTACAGTCGGTGGAGCTCCTCTACCTTCAGAGTCAGGGGATCTCTACCTACAGTCGGTGGAGCTCCTCTACCTTCAGAGTCAGGGGGTCTCTACCTACAGTCGGTGGAGTTCCTCTACCTACAGAGTCAGGGGATCTTTACCTACAGTCGGTGGAGTTCCTCTACCTACAGAGTCAGGGGATTTCTACCTACAGTCGGTGGAGCTCCTCTACCTTCAGAGTCAGGGGGTCTTTACCTACAGTCGGTGGAGATCCTCTACCTACAGTCGGTGGAGCTCCTCTACCGATACTACACGTCAGCGGTACATTCACCATCATTGGTATCCATGCCATTAACAAACAAAAGAATGTGGTAAGAAACATCACAAAGTATAACAATTTAAAGCGTTATAAAGTTTATTCAAGTGTTCGGCTTTTTTCAGCATTTGCCTTCCACGTTAAGTGTTCAACTCAAACACGAAATGTGAAGGAAAAAGGGGAAATGTTTCTCGCGCATCGGCATGTCACTTAGAATTCCGCGTGTCCGTCATTTTTTATTAAAAAATATTTTTTTTAAATTTCCCGATTCATATGTTATGTTATCCAAAAAGTGACATGTTTGATAACTGACAATGTATTAAAGAGCCGAGTGCAGTGTGTGTCCAGCTGTTGTTGGTATTCTTGGTGAGAAAGAAATAATAACTGTTCCTCTCGCATAAAGTTTGTTTTCCTCACTAAAACAAATGTATGTCTGAGAAACATTTTTTTATGCAGCCTTAACTTTATTTAGAAGCCTCAAAATGTCCTTCCCTAATTGTTATACATATCGTTATTTTTGTTCGTAACGAGTGAACACAATAGTATATTCTTCTGTATTTGTTAAACATTTTTTCTGTAATTGTTAAATATAATGACATTTTCATCTGTACCTAGTAAACATAATGATATATCCTTCTGCATCTGTTAAACATATTGACATATATGTCTGTACATGTTCAACACAATGGCAAACATATGACACATTTGTGTACTTGTTAATCATATGTCCTGATCTACTGTACTTGTTAAACATATGACATATTCTACTGTATTTGTTAAACATATGACATATTCTACTGTATTTTTTAAACATATGACATATTCTACTGTACTTGTTAAACATATGACATATTCTACTGTACTTGTTAAACATATGACATATTCTACTGTATTTGTTAACATATGACATATTCTACTGTACTTGTTAAACATATGACATATTCTACTGTACTTGTTAAACATATGACATATTCTACTGTACTTGTTAACATATGACATATTCTACTGTATTTGTTAACATATGACATATTCTACTGTACTTGTTAAACATATGACATATTCTACTGTACTTGTTAAACATATGACATATTCTACTGTACTTGTTAACATATGACATATTCTACTGTATTTGTTAACATATGACATATTCTACTGTACCTCTTTAACATAGGACACATTCTACTGTACTTGTCAACCATATGAAATATTCTACTGTACTTGTTAAACATATGACATATTCTACTGTACTTGTTAAACATATGACATATTCTACTGTACCTCTTTAACATAGGACACATTCTACTGTACTTGTTAAACATATGACAAATTCTACTGTACCTCTTTAACATATGACACATTCTACTGTATTTGTTAAACATATGACATATTCGACTGTATTTGTTAAACATATGACATATTCTACTGTATTTGTTAAACATATGACATATTCTACTGTACTTGTTAAACATATGACATATTCTACTGTACCCCTTTAACATAGGACACATTCTACTGTACTTGTTAAACATATGACATATTCGACTGTATTTGTTAAACATGTGACATATTCGACTGTATTTGTTAAACATATGACATATTCTACTGTATTTGTTAAACATATGACATATTCTACTGTACTTGTTAAACATATGACATATTCTACTGTACCCCTTTAACATAGGACACATTCTACTGTACTTGTTAAACATATGACATATTCTACTGTACTTGTTAAACATATGACATATTCTACTGTACCCCTTTAACATAGGACACATTCTACTGTACTTGTTAAACATATGACATATTCTACTGTACTTGTTAAACATATGACATATTCGACTGTATTTGTTAAACATGTGACATATTCGACTGTATTTGTTAAACATATGACATATTCTACTGTATTTGTTAAACATATGACATATTAAAATATTAAAATATACAATTTACAAAAACAAGTTTGATTATTTTATGCTGTCGATCAAACATGTCTTAATATAACACAACTAATACATAGTAACGTTACATCATGTTATATATTTAAACGTATTGAGTAAACACAAATTATTATTAATTGATTTGCCATATTGCATAAATGTGCTTTACACATCCTTTATAAACACATTTTATCAAACGAAACAATACTCAATAAATATAATATGTAGAATGAATTGGGACTTCCAGACTGGGTCATTAATTAAACAATGGCATGTTTTACTTTAGAATCTGACCTGAAGGTACAGTGAAGTACATGACCTTCTAACATGTAGGGTAGGTTTCTCATCCCTATAAGTACTTAACTGTTTATGATCCGAGGGTAAGAAAATCTTCCTCTTCATCTTGAGATGATCGCCCGGCTATCAGTAGAGGACATCCAGTAAATCACCAACTACGGCATGCCATTGTATTTAACAAGTGTAGAAGAATATGTCAATATGTTTAACGAGTCTAGAAAAATATGTCAATATGTTTAAGAAGTACAGTAGAATATGTCATATGTTTAACAAGTACAGTAGAATATGTCATATGTTTAACAAATACAGTAGAATATGTCATATGTTTAACAAATACAGTCGAATATGTCACATGTTTAACAAATACAGTCGAATATGTCATATGTTTAACAAGTACAGTAGAATGTGTCATATGTTAAAGAGGTACAGTAGAATTTGTCATATGTTTAACAAGTACAGTAGAATGTGTCCTATGTTAAAGAGGTACAGTAGAATATGTCATATGTTTAACAAGTACAGTAGAATATGTCATATGTTTAACAAGTACAGTAGAATATTTCATATGGTTGACAAGTACAGTAGAATGTGTCCTATGTTAAAGAGGTACAGTAGAATATGTCATATGTTTAACAAGTACAGTAGAATGTGTCCTATGTTATAGAGGTACAGTAGAATATGTCATATGTTTAACAAGTACAGTAGAATGTGTCATATGTTTAACAAGTACAGTAGAATATTTCATATGGTTGACAAGTACAGTAGAATGTGTCCTATGTTAAAGAGGTACAGTAGAATATGTCATATGTTTAACAAGTACAGTAGAATGTGTCCTATGTTAAAGAGGTACAGTAGAATATGTCATATGTTTAACAAGTACAGTAGAATATGTCATTTGTTTAACAAGTACAGTATAAAATGTCATATGGTTAACAAGTACAGTAGAATTTGTCCTATGTTAAAGAGGTACAGTAGAATATGTCATATGTTTAACAAGTACAGTAGAATATGTCATATGTTTAACAAGTACAGTATAAAATGTCATATGGTTAACAAGTACAGTAGAATATGTCACATGTTTAACAAATACAGTCGAATATGTCATATGTTTAACAAGTACAGTAGAATGTGTCCTATGTTAAAGGGGTACAGTAGAATATGTCATATGTTTAACAAGTACAGTAGAATATGTCATATGTTTAACAAATACAGTAGAATATGTCAATATGTTTAACAAATACAGTCGAATATGTCACATGTTTAACAAATACAGTCGAATATGTCATATGTTTAACAAGTACAGTAGAATGTGTCATATGTTAAAGAGGTACAGTAGAATATGTCATATGTTTAACAAGTACAGTAGAATATGTCATATGTTTAACAAGTACAGTAGAATATTTCATATGGTTGACAAGTACAGTAGAATGTGTCCTATGTTAAAGAGGTACAGTAAAATTTGTCATATGTTTAACAAGTACAGTAGAATGTGTCCTATGTTAAAGAGGTACAGTAGAATATGTCATATGTTTAACAAGTACAGTAGAATGTGTCCTATGTTATAGAGGTACAGTAGAATATGTCATATGTTTAACAAGTACAGTAGAATGTGTCATATGTTTAACAAGTACAGTAGAATATTTCATATGGTTGACAAGTACAGTAGAATGTGTCCTATGTTAAAGAGGTACAGTAGAATATGTCATATGTTTAACAAGTACAGTAGAATGTGTCATATGTTTAACAAGTACAGTAGAATATTTCATATGGTTGACAAGTACAGTAGAATGTGTCCTATGTTAAAGAGGTACAGTAGAATATGTCATATGTTTAACAAGTACAGTAGAATGTGTCCTATGTTAAAGAGGTACAGTAGAATATGTCATATGTTTAACAAGTACAGTAGAATATGTCATTTGTTTAACAAGTACAGTATAAAATGTCATATGGTTAACAAGTACAGTAGAATTTGTCCTATGTTAAAGAGGTACAGTAGAATATGTCATATGTTTAACAAGTACAGTAGAATATGTCATATGTTTAACAAGTACAGTATAAAATGTCACATGGTTAACAAGTACAGTAGAATTTGTCCTATGTTAAAGAGGTACAGTAGAATTTGTCCTATGTTAAAGAGGTACAGTAAAATATATCATATGTTTAACAAGTACAGTAGAATATGTCATATGTTTAACAAGTACGGTAATACATTGGTGTGTTAAGGGGTTCTGTCCGAACATTACATATTAAGTTCCCATAGAATTAAAGTAAAATATACAGCATGTTAATTTGATATATTAAAATTATGCTTACGGATATGATTACTATATGCATTTTTATTAAATGCATTTTGTAGTTGGTAGTTACCGGTACTTTTTTTTGTATCCCTTCAGAATAGTAGTTTGGATAAGCGGTGTTTCTTGAACATATAGTTGTTGTTAATACATAAATAATTATAAGGTTTCTTGATTAAATTATAATATTGGATAAATAATTGATTTTTTAGAATATATTTCTCAGTATTATAGTTAATAAATAAGATATGGTATGTTTCTTGACGATCGGTTGCTAATTAACATGGGAAGATTCTTGATGACATATATGTTTAAAACACACAGGTAAATACTCTTTTCTTTATTATAGATGCAAATGTACTACGATCTTGATCTATTGGTAATGGTGATAAAAATATCTGATATGTTTCTTGAATAGAATTTGTTATTTGCCATTGCAGGTTTGGGTTCTTATTAATATGTATTTGCCATTCTTCTTGATTATTGATGGTTTAACTGGTTTATCAATAACAGTTTTATTAAAAGATGAAGCATGTTTCTTGATTACAGCTTGATGACCGCCCTTGATGATATGTTTAATGACAATTTTAATTTAATTAAAGAACTGTATCTCAAATGAAATGCCATCTTTACAAATGATGACATGTTGGTTGAATTACCGTTTTGAATAAACAAAAGTTAAACGGAAAATAAAATATTTTTAAAAAATGATTACGAAATGTGATCAAGAAAATGTACAAAATTATGACATGTGACATTTATTGAGGTCATGTCATAATCCTCACAGCTAAATAAACCGCACTGAATGACCTTGGCAAATGCATTTTTCAGATTTAAAGTTTTTGAATATGCGCATTAAGTACCTTTATTCAGTGCTGTGCAGAGAGTGTTAGCAGTGCAGCATTCAACCGTAATAGATGGCGTAGGGCAGTTGACACGAGCCCTTGCCCATCTGTATACATATTCAATTTCTCACTAAATGTCTGCAACCACTCTAGGGTCTATGAAGCAGGAGATATTGCCAGAAGGTCAAGTCTGCTAAACGCCACTTAAAGAGGCATTCACTGGTTCCCACATGACTGAGAGGGGTTTCAAAAGCGACGATATTTGACATTTGTTATAATGTTACTCCGGTTTGTCTTTTCACAATAAATAATTGTTGGCCGAACGCTTATTTCCTTCTTCCCGTCGTTAGAGCGACTAATGGCTGTAATCTGGGGTCTAATACTTCCTAATTGTATCTTTAATCACTGGCGAAGGCGGGCGTTGCGGTGGAAGCGTAAGCAGCTTGTCGGAGGAGGGGGGCTCGCAACGGGGAGGGAGGGACGGACGGGGAGTGATGATCATTTACTGGCTGTTGTGACTTTTGTCCCGGGAGAAGGGACTTATTACTAGCATTGAAGCCGTCATCAAGACAATGCTGAATCAAAAGAGATCTAATTTGTCGGTATTAAACGCCATTATGCGATTACATACACGACGCCCAAAGGCAAGCGGGCACGATGCTTGAAGGACATTATAACCCTAAAAGGAGGATTATTTTGACACAAATTTGCGGAAAGATGGTCTCTCGCTACAAAGGCTGTGATTAGATAGATTTATGTAGCTGATAACGAGAGGCGTAGCGGGGAAAGAATATCTCCGTAATTAAAAGCAAATCGAGTCGATCGCGCGCCGTCCCTGGAGTAACTGGGTAGTGTTGGACATCGGCGTCTGAGTCAGCTCACCCAGCTAAACGTCTGGACGTTACTGTTTCCCTCAACTTTCCGTGGACGACATATAATAATCTTCTACCATGCCGGGACACAGGCGCTCATCGCATACGTCGTCAGTCTCAGCAACGTTTGGACGCTGAATGCAGCCTCGTCCCACCGCAACAGCATCCGTACCATGGGACCCGATTGTATCGCCTTAATGTCAGCCTGACGACATCTGCATCATATATATCGCGGGCACGACATCCACTGCAATAGAGGACGACATATCTTGATCCCGTACATCACGAAGACTCCTGGCCGTCATCGTCTTCGGCTTGACGACGACATATCGTCACATTTTTTTTAAACAAACCGTATTTGACGATAACGTCCCATTTGGAACGGCGGTGCAGAAATCTCTTCGTCGGCTCGGTGTATAGGTACCGGGACGTTGGGACATCTTAGTATAGGGTATGCCCATCTGACCTTTCGCTGGCGATCCATCCCACTTAGACCGCCCTTGACCTTCAATATCATCTCCAATAACAGTGTCAGCTGTCAGTTTTTATGTCGAGAGATAGATAGCACTTGATTGTACACGATAGCAACTCAAGCTGATAGGGATATTTAACAAGTGAATGCATCTTCAGAACTGTTAATTAAATATTATTATTTTGCGGATTAGGATTTTTAGGATTAATTTGCGTGCAATCTCTTGACCATATCGCTGTGTCTTTATTGCATTTATTTTGTCTTTTGCGGATTTCAAGAAGTTCAACAGGTGTTCTATTTATGACAAATCTGCTAATAGAACAACACAAGAACCAACATACTGTGTAACTAGTTCATCGCGACCGAGCTATGTCAACCAGATGCTGAGATGCGATCGTGTTGGCTCGCGTTGAGTTGTGATACTTCAATTCACTGTCTTCGTTGCGTGGAGTTGTGAAGCTTCAATTCAAAGGAATCTGTGAAGAGAAGAGACTGTCGCGACACTAACACACACCAATGACTGTTTCAGAACACACCAATCACTGTTTCAGAACACACCAATCACTGTTTCAGAACACACCAATCACTGTTTTAGAACACACCAATCACTGGTCCAGAACACACCAATCACTGTTTCAGAACACACCAATCACTGTTTCAGAACACAACAATCACTGTTTTAGAACACGAATCACTGTTTTAGAACACACCAACCGCTGTTTTAGAACCCGCCAATCACTGTTTTAGAACACCAATCACTGTTTTAGAACACACCAATCACTGTTTTAGAACACACAAATCACTGTTTCAGAACACACAAATCACTGTTTTAGAACACCAATCACTGTTTTAGAACACACCTATCACTGTTTTAGAACACAACAATCAATGTTTCAGAACACACAAATCACTGTTTTAGAACACCAATCAATGTTTTAGAACACACCAATCACTGTTTTAGAACACAACAATCAATGTTTCAGAACACACAAATCACTGTTTTAGAACACCAATCACTGTTTTAGAACACACCTATCACTGTTTTAGAACACAACAATCAATGTTTCAGAACACACAAATCACTGTTTTAGAATACATCAATCACTGTTTTAGAACACACCAATCACTGTTTCAGAACACGAATAGCTGTTTTAGAACACACCTATCACTGTTTTAGAACACAACAATCAATGTTTCAGAACACACCAATCACTGTTTTAGAACACACCAGTCACTGTTTTAGAACACACCAATCACTGTTTCAGAACACACCAATCACTGTTTCAGAACACAACAATCACTGTTTTAGAACACGAATCACTGTTTTAGAACACACAAATCACTGTTTCAGAACACACCAATCACTGTTTCAGAACACAACAATCACTGTTTAAGAACACGAATCACTGTTTTAGAACACACAAATCACTGTTTCAGAACACACCAATCACTGTTTTAGAACACACCAATCACTCTTTCAGAACCCATCAATCACTGTTTTAGAACACACCAATCACTGTTTTAGAACCCATCAATCACTGTTTCAGAACCCATCAATCACTGTTTTAGAACACACCAATCACTGTTTTAGAACACACCAATCACTGTTTTAGAACACACCAATCACTGTTTTAGAACACACCAATCACTGTTTTAGAACACACAAATCGCTGTTTTAGAACACATCAATCACTGTTTTAGAACACACAAATCACAAGAAAATCCGTACGTAATGCTGTTTCTCCATCACATTCACGATCACGTGATCATAGCTGTCGGTAACTGACCAGCTATAAATGTCTAGTAACACACCAATAATGACTGTACTCGCCAACTAGGGTCCTGGCGATGATTATAATCAGAGCGATATCAAAGGAAAACTTCATTTGGATTTATCACTTGAGTCGGAACAGTATATGACAGGTTAAAATAGATATGGCCATTATTACGAAGACAATGTTCATTATTTATTTCAATGGAAAAACTTGACCTACCTACGATCAAGGGTTTCGATCTAAAACCTGTATTGTCATGGCGCCTGTTGACAATCAAGTCTTCATTATTTGTTGAAACTATAATATAGTTTAGAACAAGATAAGCGTCCACACATCGACTTGGCCGTGTGTTATTGGTACAGTCATTCATATACGTCAGAGAAGTGGTCTTCGTGTCCTATTTTGTTTGTTTATTGTTTTACGCAGCATTCAGCAATATTCCAGCTATATGACGGCGGTCTATAAATAATCGAGTCTGGACCAGACAATGCAGAGATTGACATCATGAGCGCAGTCAACCAATTCACAGCCTGGCCACGATACCACGTGTAGGGGACATATATTTCTCCCCACCCCAATTTCCCAGCAGTTTCTGGACAAGAGTTTTGCTGTGCAACTCTGTATACTGCTAAACAGCGCCATGTCAATGAGTGGGAAGTCACGTACGGGTTAGAGACACCGGCCGGACAAGGGAACATCCGTGACTATTTTGCGACTGCATGTCATCATTCGCGTGAGATTCTTTTCAGTTTTTGTTTTGCTGGACTCGGTAAGAAACTTGAACTGCTCGATGACATCGATCCCGTTCCATATAAGCCTATAGAACATTCCTACAATCGCAGACTGTTATCAGGGCGCAACTGTGTCGTACATCAAGACGTCTTCAGTAAAGCATGCCTTTTGTCGATATATACTCTCCAACTATTTGCCACGATAGCTTCATTACGGATATGACGTCACCACTCCATTGTACATGTGAGTGAGTTGTGTTTAACGCCGCTTTTAACAGTATTACAGTCATATCACGGCGTGTCAGCTTAATGTGGGAGGAAAAGCTCGAAGTGATGCAGGTCTCAGACGTTTACCACTTTGGTGAAACCCACGAGCACGGTATGGTGCTGACAAACCTAGAAACATAATCGGGGCGAACCGGGATTCGAACCCACAATTATAGGTTTCTGGCGTGCCCAAGGGACGCAACTCTGCACAGCGAATTGCGGCCTCTTAGACGACTGGGCCACCCGTGTCCCCTCCATTGTACCAGCCTTCCTAAGTTTGCACATAGTTTCGCTCGCTCATGATATCGGAATGAACCAATTACAATGACTTTCCTGAGTTCGGCGTAGATTTACATTTGGGTACGGAACAGAGGGATAGACGGGGTCAAGGTTACCTGCAAGACGGGTGACGTAGATTCTTTGATGGGCTATACTTCCCCAGACCGGGAGGATCGAGGCGCTGTATCATGTGTAATGAGAATCTACTACATACGCAGGATACCCTCATCATTTCTCGAACACCTGGTGTCATCACTGTTTGACAGTGATTCATAAACACGTGCTCATGTGATATCCACATGTCCATTATGTAATGAAATAAGAACAACAGCTTATATACCAAAAATATATATCGCTATGTGTACATTTAATTCATTTCGTATTTTAATGAAATAAAAACAACAGATTATATACCAAAAAGATATATCGCTATGAGTACATTTAATTCATTTCGTATTTTAATGAAATAAAAACAACAGATTATATACCAAAAAGATATATCGCTATGTGTACATTTAATTCATTTCGTATTTTAATGAAATAAAAACAACAGATTATATACCAAAAAGATATATCGCTATGTGTACATTTAATTCATTTCTTATTTTAATGAAATAAAAACAACATATTATATACCAAAAGGATATATCGCTATGTGTACATTTAATTCATTTCGTATTTTAATGAAATAAAAACAACAGATTATATACCAAAAAGATATATCGCTATGTGTACATTCAATTCATTTCGTATTTTAATGAAATCAAAACAACAGATATTATACTAAAAAGATATATCGCTATGTGTACATTTAATTCATTTCGTATTTTAATGTAATAAAAACAACATATTATATACCAAAAATATATATGTCTATGTGTACATTTAATTCATTTCGTATTTTAATGACATAAAAACAACATATTATATACCAAAAAGATATATCGCTATGTGTACATTTAATTCATTTCGTATTTTAATGTAATAAAAACAACAGATTATATACCAAAAAGATATATCGCTATGTGTACATTCAATTCATTTCGTATTTTAATGAAATCAAAACAACAGATATTATACTAAAAAGATATATCGCTATGTGTACATTTAATTCATTTCGTATTTTAATGAAATAAAAACAACATATTATATACCAAATTCATTTCGTATTTTAATGTCCGAAAGCCGACACTCTGTTGTAGTTATTTCACTGAAGCTCTGTAAACTAGCATTATTATTAAGAAGTTCTCTTTTTAAACAACCTCATGTCAACGTTCTAATGATATGTACCTCTGTTGTCTATTGGCGGTTGTAAAATTATGTATACACCTTTGTTTGTGGGCCAGTGGCCTGTGATACAATAACAAATCTGAATTGAATTGAATTGAATTGAAAAAGTCGAAATCATACAATCGACAATGTTTTTAGCAGAGATTTCATAAGAATATGGAAAGAGTTTTGTCGCTGTTATTTACAAAACGGACGTGTTAAGTAAACTCAGCCGGAACAATGTGTATTGTTGACTTCGCCACATGATTCTTGGAGAATTGCTTTTTCTCAGAGCGTATGTGCGGAAAGTGTGTGCGTGCGTGTGCGTGCGTACGTGCGTGCGTGCTTGTGTGTGTGTGTGTGTGTGTGTGTGTGTGTGTGTGTGTGTGTGTGTGTGTGTGTGTGTGTGTGTGTGTGTGTGTGTGTGTGTGTGTTTTCAATTTCATTCCATTTGTATTCACTGTTATACATAGACCACAGTCAGTCACTGAGTGAGTTGGCTTAATGCTGCTTTGAACAGTGTGCTTGTTTTACAGTAAACTACGGTTATGACGAACTCAAAGGGACCATTGGTTTTAGTTCAATATCAGCGTAGTTCGTTATAAACGTAGTTTACTGTATGATGAGTAACGTTCACTGTTATCTAGTTTAATTCCATTTGTATTTTCATTCATTTTCATTCATGCGAAAAGACGTGATAGGAATAACCGGCACGCGCTAGTATTTGCAGATACAGTTTCCAGAACGTATATTTGCTCATATAGGTCCATTACTCGAGCTTAAATAGCAAAACGAATAACAACATGCATGTCCTCAGCAAATGTTTTACGAATAAAACAGATAAGGAGTCCAGGGTTAACGCAAGGGGTTCAGATCAAGTGTAACACCCTACGCCCGTGGGGCGCTATCGCGTGTGGCACGTACAATTTACTTCACTCGATGCAGTGGTTGTTAAGACAGCCTCTCCTTGAAATACTGTGTCTGGGCTGATTTCATATGGCACTTCGCTTGGTTGTTAAGACAGCCTCTCATTGAAATACTGAGTCTGGGCTGATTTCATATGGCACTTCGCTTGGTTGACACCCATTTCTGTACCGTCCAGCAGTACAGAAGGATCAACAAAATCTACATTGACATTGAGATTATGTCCCATATCCTTGGCTCGTTTAAGAACACTGTGGAATGCCTTGTTTTCATCACGAGTCTTGACATTGTTCGTAGGAGGATCATCAGACAAATAAATGTGTGAAAAGTGCACAATGCAATTCTGTAATGAAGAACCATGTAATCATTGAACCATTGACCTGTAATCAAACCACGCCCTCCCAATATAATTGGTAAGTACAAGCGATTGAGGGAAGAGGTAGCACACGCGGGTACTCTCCCAATGTCAGTCAACAGATTGGGAGGTACGAAACCTAAGGCACCGAGAATAATGGGGAGTCGGACAACTTGGTACTTGGGATGCAAGCGTGACATTTCGAAAGCGAGGTCTGCATGTTTGCCATGTTTTTCCTGAATCTTGTCAATCGCATTACTGTCAAAAGAGACAGAAAATTCAATGATATAAATGATTTCATTGGATTTATCAAAAAGGACAAGATCAGGTTTGTTGGCCTGGATACGTCTAAGGTCTTAAGTGGGCCTATTCCAAAGAATTTTGTATTTATCATTTTCCATGACGCCCTCTACATATTCCGGGTCGTAGCATGGATGGACCTCTGTGTCAAAACCACAAGCATGGCGAAGACGGTAATAAAATGTTGGGCATCCACTCACAATGTGTTGGGCAGTCTCATTAAATTCATTACATAATCTATATTTCATATTCACATTTGTATGCAAAATCATTATTATTATTATTATTATCTTGACAATTATTGTACACAAATGTGTTTCTAAGCGGTATTGAAATAAGGTCCAGTCGCTCAGTAAAATGAATATGCTTTAACTACAGGCAAGTATTCACGAGTTGTCGTAAACAGTGCATACAAAGTTTGAACCGGAAACTGACTGACGTACGATGTATTCAGCAATGAATAACAGGAGAGACGCGATCGACTCTAGTCTGGACGTTGATATATACCTACTTTCACACAACATCGCAGCAATAGCCTGTGGTCAATAGATCAGGATTACATCAATGAATAAATACAGTGGTTTTGGAATCGTTGCTTACGTAAATAGTACATCTCTTAAACGTCTTAACATAATATCATGCTGCTTGGGAAATACTGATGCGTAGACATGGATAGTTACCTCTGTACAGCATGCAACTCAGATCGTACAAACCCGACTGTACATCATACAACACGCCACTGTACAGCTTACAGTCCAGCGTACAACGTACATCAAGTTGATCAAAACTGATACTTCATCAACAACTCCTCTGATTGACTCGGGACGGTGGGGTAGCCTAGTGGTTAAAGCGTTCGCTCGTCACGCCGAAGACCCGGTTCGATTACCCACATGGGTACAAAGTGTGAAGCCCATTTCTGGTGTCCCCCGCCGTGACATTGCTGTAATATTGCCCAAAGCGGCGTAAAACCACACTCTCTCACTCACTCACCCGGACTGGATCGACACTCAATGGATACAAAATATAAGCCATTCGATATTTTATATATTGGTCAAGGATAGAAGAAAAGAGCCTCAATTTTTCTATGCATGTGAGATTCGAACCCAGGTCTTCGAGCTACTAGGCTACCCCACCACCCTCGAACAGGAAAGAACATGTCCTACACACAATGGAGCGAATAGCTCATATACGCCTACACTCGCGAAAAGTTTCTGAACTTCAAATGACGACACCGGGTGCTCGCGATACGGGTGGGCGTGTCCTGCCTTACCCGTAGCACTTGTTAATCCGTACACAGGTACAGACGAATGTAACCACGCGGAGACACATTTTGCAGTTGGCAAATTTAGAGTTATGCGGTATTTTGATATAATTGAAAACGATATAACAATTCCAATGTATCAATACACATGATGAGACATTACACCATAAATCATATCAATGTTCACAAATAATTGTGAACGCAACTATTGAAAGGACTATTATTAACAAATATGTTATATGACATCTCTATATACAGAGAACTATTAGTAATTTAGTACAGTAAAATGATCAACATACACATACATGAAAGGGTAAATTTAATTACCGTAGTTAATCTACAGTAAGACGTAATTCACGTGTGATGCTTTTGGTGATTTATGGACAGTAACAAATAGTAAGTAATTGTAAACATGCATTATCAATAGTAAGTCATTGTGAACATGTATTATCAATAGTAAGTCATTGTAAACATGCATTATCAATAGTAAGTCATTGTAAACATGCATTATCAATAGTAAGTCATTGTGAACATGTATTATCAATAGTAAGTCATTGTAAACATGTATTATCAATAGTAAGTCATTGTAAACATGCATTATCAATAGTAAGTCATTGTGAACATGTATTAGCAATAGTAAGTCATCGTGAACATGTATTATCAATAGTAAGTCATTGTAAACATGCATTATCAATAGTAAGTCATTGTGAACATGTATTATCAATAGTAAGTCATTGTAAACATGCATTAGCAATAGTAAGTCATTGTAAACATGCATTATCAATAGTAAGTCATTGTAAACATGCATTATCAATAGTAAGTCATTGTAAACATGCATTATCATTAGTAAGTCATTCTAAACATGCATTATCAATAGTAAGTCATTGTAAACATGCATTATCAATAGTAAGTCATTGTAAACATGCATTATCAATAGTAAGTCATTGTAAATATGCATTATCAATAGTAAGTCATTGTAAACATGCATTATCACTAGTAAGTCATTGTAAACATGCATTATCACTAGTAAGTCATTGTAAACATGCATTATCAATAGTAAGTCATTGTAAACATGCATTAGCAATAGTAAGTCATTGTAAACATGCATTAGCAATTGTAAGTCGTTGTAAACATGCATTAGCAATAGTAAGTCATTGTAAACATGCATTAGCAATAGTAAGTCATTGTAAACATGCATTAGCAACAGTAAGTCATTGTAAACATGCATTAGCAATAGTAAGTCATTGTAAACATGCATTAGCAATAGTAAGTCATTGTAAACATGCATTAGCAACAGTAAGTCGTTGTAAACATGCATTAGCAATAGTAAGTCATTGTAAACATGCATTAGCAATAGTAAGTCATTGTAAACATGCATTAGCAACAGTAAGTCATTGTAAACATGCATTAGCAATTGTAAGTCATTGTAAATCTGCATTAAAAATAGTCGGAAGGATAAATCGATTGTGGAATTGGTACGATGGACTTATTTATTAAATGTCAAATTGAGAGAAATATGTTTCACACTCCGTCCTGATCGTTCTTCGTAGTTCAAAATTTAAATTTTTTTAATTTTTATTTTTAACGAATAACTCGCAGAATTTAAAAATGATAATTTGAAATAAATTATGTCTACATGTAAAGAGGTGAATTAATATGGCCATGAATTATACTAACATCTTGAAAGCAGTGATGGAAATATGAAATTAGTCATGTTTAATGAAAGGGAAATATTTCAAAGCTATGAGAGTAGTGTCTTTGTAGTAATGGCCATTTATCTCGGCAGTTGGAAGAACACATAATAATTTAAAATGATCAAAACTGGTGTTTGGCCAAAGACAGGCCCTACAAGAAGCTTAAGCGATGGTTCATCGACTGTCGCGTGCTGATATTTTGCAATCAAGCCGAGACTATTTCATTGGTTTTTCAATATTTACCTTCCACACAAAACTAATCTGGTAAAGGGTAATATTTGAAATGAAACAATGCGATCTGGTTAATTTCCCTATAGGGTTTTCGATAGGATCTTTGAAAGGAACGATTTGTACTACGCCCTGGTTCTAGGTGTCTCCTCATAACGGTCCTGTGACCTCATCAACGCAATGCCATATATACATTGCTCTAAGTCAATTCTATCACTCGCTGAAACAAACATTTATCGCTTCAACACTTTTCATTAAAAGATACATTTATTGTGCCACACGAACAATCGTCTTGGAGCTGCGCTGAACACCTCAAATTGTCTTTAATAATTTACCGCGACGCATTATCGCTACCTGTGTTGGTTCAAGGGCCTTCGGTGGTAAACAACGCATGTGTGGGACTCGCGCACGTAACTCGTCCCCAGGGGGTGGGGACAGACAGGCTTCAGCCACACACCGATTGTCCCCAGATGCGCTGTCTAATCTCTTCAATTGTATCTACCTGTTTCCGCATTAATGGGCCCCATCATACACTCTCCGAGCCATGAAAGTTAAAGCCAAGCCACCTTAATTATGCATAAAGATTTGAACAATAGAACAATCAATAGATACCGAGCTTTGTACGAGGCTGTTTCAAAGAGGAATACATATGCTGAATAGCCACAAAGAAATCGATCTACTTTTCAAAGACTTAATACTATGATTTTAACGTTGGGCTGATATGGTGATATGAGAAGGATGAAAGAACGGCTAGGGTCTCCGGTTCCATGGGA
Source organism: Haliotis rufescens (assembly GCF_023055435.1). Taxonomy (NCBI): domain Eukaryota; kingdom Metazoa; phylum Mollusca; class Gastropoda; order Lepetellida; family Haliotidae; genus Haliotis; species Haliotis rufescens. Next base: position 369,252 of record NW_025964235.1, on the reverse strand, counting down.
TGGAAATCGGTAGTCTGATTTTCAGATTTGTTTCTTTCAAATTTCAATGGCAAGTTCCTGCAACAGGTGACAGTTTCATAACACTCGTTTTAGTTTTAAAACTCTATTATTTGCGTTATATCGTGGACGACCGTCAAAGACACTGTGATCTATTATCATAACTGCGGCTAACGCAGGCTCACATTTCTACTAAATAAGTTTTAGCTTCAGTGAGTCTTTCATAACCCTTTATCGTTTCATCAATCAAATAGCAAAAATCATCTGTGACATATTGTGTTCAACAGAATTGTCACCTCGAGATGGGAGTTCATGTGTGTCCATAAACGTTTTTTTTTATGACGACAGGGTGTTGCCATCTTAACATCTAATTTTTAGTTCAATAATTTAGTATTAACTTAATTGTAACGGATACTATACGGGGTTAGGGAAAAGTGTGTATCTCAGGTCTCAAACATACTCTTAATGATATTGAGCATGATATTAACCACCTCATATCATCAACATCTAGGCTACCACCTTCATTTCCACCACCATCACCCCCTCCGTCATCACACCCTCCGTCATCACACCTCCATCACACCTCCATTACAACCTCCGTCATCACCATCTCTGTCACAACCTCCACCTCCACCACCTCCACCACCTCCATCACCCCCACCATCACACCTCCATCACCACCTCAACCACCTCCACCATCCCCACCATCACCCCCTCCGTCATCACACCCTCCGTCATCACACCCCCATCACACCTCCATTACAACCTCCGTCATCACCCTCTCTGTCACTACCTCCACCATCACCATCACCACCTCCATCACCACCTTCATCACCATCACCCCCTCCGTCACCACACCCCCATCACACCTCCATTACAACCTCCGTCATCACCATCTCTGTCACAACCTCCACCATCACCATCACCACCTCCATCACCCCCACCATCACCTCCATCACCTCCATAACCACCTCCATCAACACCTCCATCATCACCTCCATCACCACCTCCATCACCTCCATCGCAACCTCCATCACTACCTCCATCAACACCTCAATAACCACCTCCATCAACACCTCCATCATCACCTCCATCACCACCTCCATCACCTCCATCACCACCACCATCACCTCCATCACCACCTCCATCCCCACCTCCATCACCTCCATCACCACCTCCATCACCACCTCCATCAACACCTCCATCACCACCACCATCACCTCCATCACCACCTCCATCACAACCACCATCACCTCCATCACCACCTCCATCACCACCATCATCACCTCCATCACCACCTCCATCACCACCTCCATCACCACCTCCATCACCTCCATCACCACCTCCATCACCACCACCATCACCTCCATCACCACCTCCATCACCACCACCATCACCTCCATCATCACCTCCATCCCCACCTCCATCATCACCTCCATCACCACCTCCATTACCACCTCAATCACCACCTCCATCACCTCCATCACCACCTCCATCACTACCTCCATCACTACCTCCATCACCACCTCAATCACCACCTCCATCACCTCCATCACCACCTCCATCACCTCCATCACTACCTCTATCACCACCTCCATCATAACCTCCATCACCACCTCCATTACCATCTCCATCCCCTCCATCACTACCTCCATCACCACCTCCATCATAACCTCCATCACCACCTCCATCACTACCTCCATCATCACCTCCATCACTACCTCCATCACCACCTCCATCACCACCTCCATCACTACCTCCATCACTACCTCCATCACCACCTCCATCACCACCTCAATCATCACCTCAATCATCACCTCCATCACCACCTCCATCACCACCTCCATCACTACCTCCATCACCACCTCCATCACTACCTCCATCACCACCTCCATCATAACCTCCATCACCACCTCCATCACCACCTCAATCATCACCTCCATCACCTCCATCACCACCTCCATCACCTCCATCACCTCCATCATAACCTCCATCACCACCTCCATCAACACCACCATCACCTCCATCACCACCTCCATCACCACCACCATCACCTCCATCACCACCTCCATCAACACCACCATCACCTCCATCACCACCTCCATCAACACCTCCATCAACACCTCCATCACCACCACCATCACCTCCATCACCACCTCCATCACCACCACCATCACCTCCATCACCACCATCATCACCTCCATCACCACCTCCATCACCACCTCCATCACCACCTCCATCACCTCCATCACCACCTCCATCACCACCACCATCACCTCCATCACCACCTCCATCACCACCACCATCACCTCCATCATCACCTCCATCCCCACCTCCATCATCACCTCCATCACCACCTCCATTACCACCTCAATCACCACCTCCATCACCTCCATCACCACCTCCATCACTACCTCCATCACTACCTCCATCACCACCTCAATCACCACCTCCATCACCTCCATCACCACCTCCATCACCTCCATCACTACCTCTATCACCACCTCTATCATAACCTCCATCACCACCTCCATTACCATCTCCATCCCCTCCATCACTACCTCCATCACCACCTCCATCATAACCTCCATCACCACCTCCATCACTACCTCCATCATCACCTCCATCACTACCTCCATCACCTCCATCACCACCTCCATCATCACCTCCATCACTACCTCCATCACCACCTCCATCACCTCCATCACTACCTCCATCACCACCTCCATCATAACCTCCATCACCTCCATCACCTCCATCACCACCACCACCATCACCACCACCATCACCACCTCCATCACCACCTCCATCATAACCTCCATCACCTCCATCACCTCCATCACCACCTCCATCACCACCTCCATCACCACCTCCATCACCACCTCCATCATCACCTCCATCGTCACCTCCATCACCACCTCCAACACCACCTCCATTACCACCTCCATCACTACCTCCATCACCACCTCCCTCAACCCTCACCTCCATCACCACCTCCATCACTACCTCCATCACCACCTCCATTACCACCTCCATCACCACCTCCATCACCACCTCCATCACCACTTCCATTACCACCTCCATCACTACCTCCATCAACACCTCCCTCAACCCTCACCTCCATTACCACCTCCATCACCACCTCCATCACTACCTCCACCATCATCACCTCCATAACCTCAATCATAACCTCCATCACCACCTCCATAACCACCTCCATCATCACCTCCATCACTACCTCCATCACCACCTCCATCATCACCTCCATCACTACCTCCATCATCACCTCCATCATCACCTCCATCACTACCTCCATCACCACCTCCATCATCACCTCCATCATCACCACCATCACTACCTCCATCATCACCTCCATCACTACCTCCATCACCACCTCCATCATCACCTCCAACACTACCTCCATCAACACCTCCATCACCACCTCCATAACCACCTCCATCATCACCTCCATCACTACCTCCATCACCTCCATCACCCCCTCCACCATCACCCCCATCACCACCTCCATCGCCACCTCCACCATCACCCCCATCACCAACTCCATCACCACCTCCATCACCACCTCCACCATCACCCCCATCACCTCCATCGCCACCTCCACCATCACCCCCATCACCAACTCCATCACCACCTCCATCACCACCTCCACCATCACCCCCATCACCACCTCCATCACCTCCATCGCCACCTCCATCACCACCTCCATCACCCCCATCACCAACTCCATCATCACCCCCATCACCACCTCCACCATCACCCCCATCACCACCTCCATCACCTCCATCGCCACCTCCATCACCACCTCCATCACCCCCATCACCACCTCCACCATCACCTCCGTCACCACCTCAATCACCAACTCCATCATCACCTCCATCACCACCTCAGTCACTACCACCACCTCCGCCACCCTCATCACCAACTTCAGCACCAACACCTCCACCACCACTACCATCACCACCACCACCTCACTCACTATCAACGACAATATACTTCTGAAAAGCTAGCCATACCAAGTCACACCTAGATAAATATTCCCGTTGTATTTGACAGATTTTTTTCTTTCATAAGAACCCAACCCCAATCCCGACTGCCACTCCGTGTTCCTGGCTTTGAGTAAACGCTGTAGCCATATGGGGACTTCGTGTTCGCCCTCTCGAGCACTGGGGCCACTTTGTTGTGGATGAAAAGACATGCTGTAATATAGCAACTGAACGTTCCGGGACAGGATTTCAGACAAAAGGGACAAGACGCTGCAGTGTTGAAGACATTAAGCGAGTTCACCAGAGGATTACAAGGTCTGAAAGGGGCGGGGTGCGGGTCTCCATACAAACCGTGGTGGTTGTAGAAGGCGGTGGCTTCACTTGCCGTCGTGGCTCCCTGTGTCGGGACTTCGGTGACGTTAACGGGGCTTGTTGATAATAAAGAAGCACTTGACTGCCCGATCTCTCCTTGATAGCCCCCTTTGCTACACGTAACAAGATAGCCAGTGAAGGGTGTCGGCTTTGTTGTAAGATAAAGGCTGTTTCCCTGGTTGGAGGAGAGCGTGCCTTGCGCGTGGCACCTGTGGGCGAGCGAGACAAAAACCACGCGGTGTATCGTAAGATCCGCTTTGTTGGCCGAGAGAAGATGGCCGTAGGCGGTTTGTGCGTCCCCATGATTTGATATTATGATCCATCAAGCGGGACAATTCTCCTTGTCCTCGGTGAAGATGTGGACGTACAGATAGCGACAACGGCAGCAACAGCTTGTCGGCGTCTCACTCCGTTGAACAGTGACGTCGCGCTCGGCGGACTCATCAATCTTGAGTCTTGGGCCAATCTTGGCCACGTGGCGTCAAGGCTGGAATGATGGAGCCATGTGATTAGCGGAGGGGGGAAGAAAGAACTAATAAGTTTTAACTGATATTAAATCGCCTATCACATCCCATCTCTAGCGACCAATCTCATTACCATTCTGATTTTACTGATGACATTATTGAAGACATATTACCATGGCAACTGTCATAATGTAATAGAGAAAATATTTTTTACATAATTCTTTGTTTTATTCAAGCTTGTCTGAAGCAACATTGTTTCGTGCGGTGGCGGAGTGCAGAGCAGCTATTGTCGTTGAGAACATATGTTACATCTATCCGGGGCCTTTGTTAATTTAGAACATATGTTACAGGACTAAAACGATTGCAGAATAGAGCGAGTCATCGTCTCGTGATAATATCCGTTATCTGCATGGGAGACAAGTAAATACTTGGCTTCACATAAATCAGCGTAGCTTAAGTGTTTTTCATATCCTGTACAGAGAGAGGAGACGGTAACGACACTATGTTTACAGATCGTGTCCAGAGATTTTAACTAATTATCGTTGTATTATTGTGGTGGTGAGGCTTAAGTTACTTGTACAATACCTTGTCCCCCGGGAGCCCCACCCGTCCAGGTGAGATGAAGCATACAGACCCTTATCGATCACCTGGAATGGTTGGAAATCCCGAGAGGACACTATAAGGTAACGCTTAGGTGCGCTAGGTACATCTCTAGGTAATAAATAAGTCCACCATGGTAGACGTTTCGGGGCATAGGCAAAATACAGGTGTGCTACGTGGTCTTTCAGTTGGGGGACAGACAACATGGTGGTTGTGTAGGTGACATGGTGATTGTGTAGGGGACATGGTGGTTGTGTAGGGGGACAGACAACATGGTGGTTGTGTTGGGGACATGGTGGTTGTGTAGGGGGACAGACAACATGGTGGTTGTGTAGGGGACATGGTGGTTGTGTAGGGGGCATACAACATGGTGGTTGTGTTGGGGTCATGGTGGTTGTGTAGGGGACATGGTGGTTGTGTAGGGGACATGGTGGTTGTGTAGGGGGAGAGACAACATGGTGGTTGTGTAGGGGACATGGTGGTTGTGTAGGGGGACAGACAACATGGTGATTGTGTAGGGGACATGGTGGTTGTGTAGGGGGAGAGACAACATGGTGGTTGTGTTGGGGACATGGTGGTTGTGTAGGGGACATGGTGGTTGTGTAGGGGACATGGTGGTTGTGTAGGGGACATGGTGGTTGTGTAGGGGACATGGTGATTGTGTAGGGGGACAGACAACATGGTGGTTGTGTAGGGGACATGGTGGTTGTGTAGGGGACATGGTGGTTGTGTAGGGGGACAGACAACATGGTGGTTGTGTAGGGGACATGGTGGTTGTGTAGGGGACATGGTGATTGTGTAGGGGGACAGACAACATGGTGGTTGTGTTGGGGACACGGTGATTGTGTAGGGGACATGGTGGTTGTGTAGGGGACATGGTGATTGTGTAGGGGGACAGACAACATGGTGGTTGTGTAGGGGACATGGTGGTTGTGTAGGGGGACAGACAACATGGTGGTTGTGTAGGGGGACAGACAACATGGTGGTTGTGTAGGGGACATGGTGGTTGTGTAGGGGACATGGTGATTGTGTAGGGGGACAGACAACATGGTGGTTGTGTAGGGGACATGGTGGTTGTGTAGGGGGACAGACAACATGGTGGTTGTGTAGGGGGACAGACAACATGGTGGTTGTGTAGGGGACATGGTGGTTGTGTAGGGGACATGGTGATTGTGTAGGGGGACAGACAACATGGTGGTTGTGTAGGGGACATGGTGGTTGTGTAGGGGACATGGTGGTTGTGTAGGGGGACAGACAACATGGTGGTTGTGTAGGGGACATGGTGGTTGTGTAGGGGACATGGTGATTGTGTAGGGGGACAGACAACATGGTGGTTGTGTTGGGGACATGGTGATTGTGTAGGGGGACAGACAACATGGTGGTTGTGTAGGGGACATGGTGGTTGTGTAGGGGGCATACAACATGGTGGTTGTGTAGGGGTCATGGTGGTTGTGTAGGGGACATGGTGGTTGTGTAGAGAGACATGGTGGTTGTGTAGAGAGACATGGTGGTTGTGAAGGGGGACAGACAACATGGTGGTTGTGTAGAGAGACATGGTGGTTGTGTAGGTGACATGGTGGTTGTGTAGGGGGCATACAACATGGTGATTGTGTAGGGGACATGGTGGTTGTGTTGGGGTCATGGTGGTTGTGTAGAGAGACATGGTGGTTGTGTAGGGGACATGGTGGTTGTGTAGGGGGCATACAACATGGTGGTTGTGTTGGGGTCATGGTGGTTGTGTAGGGGACATGGTGGTTGTGTAGGGGGACAGACAACATGGTGGTTGTGTAGGGGACATGGTGGTTGTGTAGGGGGCATACAACATGGTGGTTGTGTTGGGGTCATGGTGGTTGTGTAGGGGACATGGTGGTTGTGTAGGGGGACAGACAACATGGTGGTTGTGTAGGGGACATGGTGGTTGTGTAGGGGACATGGTGGTTGTGTAGGGGACATGGTGGTTGTGTAGGGGGCATACAACATGGTGGTTGTGTTGGGGTCATGGTGGTTGAGTAGGGGGAGAGACAACATGGTGGTTGTGTTGGGGACATGAGGGTTGTGTTGGGGGACAGACAACATAGTGGTTGTGTAGGGGACATGGTGGTTGTGTAGGGGGAGAGACAACATGGTGGTTGTGTTGGGGACATGGTGGTTGTGTAGGGGGAGAGACAACATGGTGGTTGTGTAGGGGACATGGTGGTTGTGTAGGGGGACAGACAACATGGTGGTTGTGTAGGGGACATGGTGGTTGTGTAGGGGACATGGTGGTTGTGTAGGGGGACAGACAACATGGTGGTTGTGTTGGGGACATGGTGGTTGTGTAGGGGAACAGACAACATGGTGGTTGTGTTGGGGACATGGTGGTTGTGTAGGGGGACAGACAACATGGTGGTTGTGTAGGGGACATGGTGGTTGTGTAGAGAGACATGGTTGTTGTGTAGGGGACATGGTGGTTGTGTAGAGAGACATGGTGGTTGTGTAGAGAGACATGGTGGTTGTGTATAGAGACATGGTGGTTGTGTAGAGAGACATGGTGGTTGTGTAGAGAGACATGGTGGTTGTGTAGAGAGACATGGTGGTTGTGTAGAGAGACATGGTGGTTGTGTAGAGAGACATGGTGGTTGTGTAGAGAGACATGGTGGTTGTGTAGAGAGACATGGTGGTTGTGTAGAGAGACATGGTGGTTGTGAAGGGGGACATGGTGGTTGTGTAGAGAGACATGGTGGTTGTGTAGAGAGACATGATGGTTCTGTAGAGAGACATGGTGGTTGTGTAGAGAGACATGGTGGTTGTGAAGGGGGACATGGTGGTTGTGTAGAGAGACATGGTGGTTGTGTAGAGAGACATGATGGTTCTGTAGAGAGACATGGTGGTTGTGTAGAGAGACATGGTGGTTGTGTAGGGGGACAGACAACATGGTGGTTGTGTAGGGGGAGAGACAACATGGTGGTTGTGTAGGGGACATGGTGGTTGTGTAGGGAGACAGACAACATGGTGGTTGTGTAGGGGGAGAGACAACATGGTGGTTGTGTAGGGGACATGGTGGTTGTGTAGGGGACATGGTGGTTGTGTAGAGAGACAAGGTGGTTGTGTTGAGAGACATGGTGGTTGTGTTGGGGGACAGACAACATGGTGGTTGTGTAGGGGACATGGTGGTTGTGTAGTGAACATGGTGGTTGTGTAGAGAGACATGGTGGTTGTGTTGAGAGACATGGTGGTTGTGAAGGGGGACATGGTGGTTGTGTAGGGGGACATGGTGGTTGTGTAGGGGGCATGTTGGTTCTGTAGAGAGACATGGTGGTTGTGTAGGTGGACATGGTGGTTGTGTAGAGAGACATGATGGTTCTGTAGAGAGACATGATGGTTCTGTAGAGAGACATGATGGTTGTGTAGTGAGACATGATGGTTGTGTAGAGAGACATGGTGGTTGTGTAGAGAGACATGGTGGTTGTGCTGAGAGACATGGTGGTTGTGTAGAGAGACATGATGGTTCTGTAGAGAGACATGATGGTTGTGTAGTGAGACATGATGGTTGTGTAGAGAGACATGGTGGTTGTGTAGAGAGACATGGTGGTTGTGTAGAGAGACATGGTGGTTGTGTAGAGAGACATGGTGGTTGTGTAGAGAGACATGGTGGTTGTGTAGAGAGACATGGTGGTTGTGTAGAGAGACATGGTGCTTGTGTAGAGAGACATGGTGGTTGTGTTGAGAGACATGGTGGTTGTGTAGAGAGACATGGTGGTTGTGTAGAGAGACATGATGGTTCTGTAGAGAGACATGGTGGTTCTGTAGAGAGGCATGGTGGTTGTGTAGAGAGACATGATGGTTGTGTAGAGAGACATGATGGTTGTGTAGTGAGACATGGTGGTTGTGTAGAGAGACATGGTGGTTCTGTAGAGAGACATGATGGTTGTGTAGAGAGACATGGTGGTTGTGTAGAGAGACATGTTGGTTGTGTAGAGAGACATGGTGGTTGTGTAGAGAGACATGGTGGTTGTGTAGAGAGACATGATGGTTCTGTACAGAGACATGATGGTTGTGTAGGAAGACATGATGGTTGTGTAGAGAGACATGGTGGTTGTGTAGAGAGACAAGGTGGTTGTGCAGAGAGACATGGTGGTTGTGTAGAGAGACATGGTGGTTCTGTAGAGAGACATGGTGGTTGTGTTGAGAGACATGGTGGTTGTGTAGAGAGACATGGTGGTTCTGTAGAGAGACATGATGGTTCTGTAGAGAGACATGGTGGTTCTGTAGAGAGGCATGGTGGTTGTGTAGAGAGACATGGTGGTTGTGTAGAGAGACATGGTGGTTGTGTAGGAGGACATGGTGGTTGTGTAGGGAGACATGTTGGTTGTGAAGGGGGACATGGTATTTCTGTAGAGAGACATGGTGGTTGTGTAGAGAGACATGGTGGTTGTGTAGAGAGACATGGTGGTTGTGTATAGAGACATGGTGGTTGTGTAGAGAGACATGGTGGTTGTGTAGAGAGACATGGTGGTTGTGTATAGAGACATGGTGGTTGTGTAGAGAGACATGGTGGTTGTGTAGAGAGACATGGTGGTTGTGTAGAGAGACATGGTGGTTGTGTAGGGGGACATGGTGGTTGTGTAGGGAGACATGTTGGTTGTGAAGGGGGACATGGTAGTTCTGTAGAGAGACATGGTGGTTGTGTAGAGAGACATGGTGGTTGTGTAGAGAGACATGGTGGTTGTGTATAGAGACATGGTGGTTGTGTAGAGAGACATGGTGGTTGTGTAGAGAGACATGGTGGTTGTGTATAGAGACATGGTGGTTGTGTAGAGAGACATGGTGGTTGTGTAGAGAGACATGGTGGTTGTGTAGAGAGACATGGTGGTTGTGTAGAGAGACATGGTGGTTGTGTAGAGAGACATGGTGGTTGTGTAGAGAGACATGGTGGTTGTGTAGAGAGTCTTGGTGGTTGTGTAGAGAGACATGGTGGTTGTGTAGAGAGACATGGTGGTTGTGTAGAGAGACATGGTGGTTGTGTAGGGAGACATGGTGGTTGTGCTGAGAGACATGGTGGTTGTGTAGGTGGACATGGTGGTTGTGTAGAGAGACATGGTGGTTGTGTAGAGAGACATGATGGTTCTGTAGAGAGACATTGTAGTTCTGTAGAGAGACATGGTGGTTTTGTAGAGAGAAATGGTGGTTCAGTGTAGATGGTGCGTCAATTTGGTGGCACAGACAGCATATACGGTACGCAAGTAGATGGCAGCACGCGGGATATAGGTGGAAGGAAGAACAAGGAAAACTGTTTTTGTTGAAATATAATATTTATGTACCCGCGCTTAGAGAGATTTAATAAATACAATCTACAATCAATACATCAATTTAGTATCCCTATAAGCATGCTGATATTTCTGTTGTCTTTTCTCAGTTGTGTTTGCACCGTCCTCATCTAACTGGGGTATAATGACGCTTTGAGCCGTCTTTTGACAACAGCGAAACTCTGTTAATCCAGACACCCCAATTTCTGCAGGATTTCGGTAAAAGTGATTGAGTGAGTTGGGTTTAACGCCGCTTTTAACATTATTCCAGTTATATCACGGCGTGGCAGCTTAATGTGGGAGGAAAGCCCGATGTGGTGCAGGTCTCAGACGAGCACGGGTATGGTGCTGACAAACCTAGAAACATAATCGGGGCGAACCGGGATTCGAACCCACAATCATAGGTTTCTTGCGTGCCCAAGGGACGCAACTCTGCAAAGTGAATCGCGGCGCCTTAGACGACTGGGCCACTCGTGCTCCTTCCTGTAAAAGGACAACCGGATCAACAGGGCCTGATTTCATTGTGTTACTGCGTTTTAGTTTGGTTTGTTTGGCGCCGCACACAGCGAAATTCCAGCTATATGACGTCTGTAAATAATCGAGTCTGGACCAGACAATCCAGTGATTGATATCATTGATGCACGCAATTGGGATACGATGACATGCATCAACCAATTAAGTCAGCCTGACCACCCGATCCCGTTTGTCGCCTCTTACGACAAGCATAGTCGCCTTTTACGGTAAGCATGGGTTTCTAAAGACCTGTTCTCTTGCGTTGGCGGTTTATATTTACTCCTGCAGGAAAGAGCAAAGTGACGGATGTCAAACACGTTTACGACTTTGCCGGAACCAACAAAGAGCGGTATGGTGCTGACAAACCAAGAAGGCATCGGGAGAATCTGGGATTCCAACCTACGGTCAGCGGATCCTGGTACCGTTAAAGGGAGCAACTCGGGACGGAGTCCCAGACCACGAGGCCAACTGCACCCAGGACCTAAAGATATATGTATCTCAAGATATATATACGCTCAAATCATTGTTCAAGCAGATTTTGGCAGACCCATAAGCATAGAGCCAGGGGGGTTTTCAATAGCATTGAAGCAAAACAGGTTCCCACACCTCAACTAATATTGAGATGTGATACAATCTTCAGCCTCGTGTGGGGTTTTTTCTGCATGACTCCTAATAAACAGTTTGTGAGATTAACTCGCGGATTTATTGGAATTTCTACATGTGAGTTTATTTAAATCCAGACACAATTGCAACTTGATACAATGTTTTAATTCCTACCCTGCGTCATAACGCCTTTTTAAGCAGGAGTTTCCTCCCAGGGGGAACATTAGCCGCGGGATGACTCAGGGGGATGCGATGAGCTGCTTTGTCATTCACTTTATCACCTGAAAGATTGATCTCACCTGCAATAAGGGTTTCTCTCACCTGGCTCAGGTAACTCTCCTTATCAATCACGGCAAATGTAAACATATCAAAGATAAGTGATCACTGCCGTCGTCGTTATAATAACAATTTATTACAAAAATATTTTCACTGGAATCGAGCCGTGGCCATTATCTAAGTAGGTGTCAACCAGATATATCGTTTCTTCCTATTTCCGGCAGTGTTCGCCTGAGTGATTTCACTCCACGATGAGCTCATAAAGACAGGGACTAGATTGAGGTCTCCATTGAAGGCTTTCACCCCATTACTGACATAAACAGTCGGTCGACTCATTTGCCGCTCTACTAATTGCTGCTGCCAGCGTTGAGCCATCTTCACAATGGAGGATGACTTCGGCAGGAAATCACTCACCAACAATGCGGTGTTTTATTGTGAAATATCCTCTTTGTTGATACGAAACTTCAGTTGTAATACATGTTTCACGTCATTGATGACCTTCATCATCAAGGTGACATTGAGCGCCCTTGAAGGATGCGGGCGTATTTTGGAATAGAATAATATCTTTGATAGACAGCAAGCAGTACTGACAGACAACAAGACAGAGAGCACGATGTGCAGACATACAAACAGGCAGACACCAGGTGTCTGTCGATGGTCATACTTGGTTTGTTGGTTTGTTATTTAACGCCGCACTCAGCAATATTCCATCTATATGACGGCGGTCTGTAAATAATCGAGTCTGGACCAGACAATCCAGTGATTAATGTCATGAGCATCGATCCACGCAATTGGGGTCGATGACATGCATCAACCAAGTCAACGAGCCTGACCACCTGATCCCGTTAGTCTCCTTTTACGACAAGCATAGTCACCTTTTACGACAAGCATAGTCACCTTTTACGACAAGCATAGTCACCTTTTACGGCAAGCATGGGTTGCTGAAGACCGATTCTACCCCGGAATTGCATAGGTCTCGATGGTCATACACTGTCCACCACATGGGCATGATGACACCAGGTGTCTGTCGATGGTCATACACTGTCCACCACATGGGCGTGATGACACCAGGTGTCTGTCGCTCGGCATACACTGTCCATACCCAGGGCAGCTCTCCGCGGGAGTGTTTACTACTGACACAGACAAAGATGTTAACGCAAAGTGAACATACCACTCACAAAGCACGAATCACCAAACCGGCCAATCAACACGGGTGTTCTATTTACCTACTCCAAGGGTTCGGTGGTTAAAGCGTTAGCTCTTAACGCCGTAGACCCTGCGTCGATTCCCCATGTTTAAATCCGAGAATTGCTACCCTCCGCTGTAGCACTAGAGTTCAACACTCACTCACTCACTCACTCACTCACTCACTCACTCACTCACTCACTCACTTATATTTCCATAGTTTCCTACCATTCTAGTCATAAATTCTGTCTAAAAGGCCGTGCATAAAAAGTAATGACAAAATATGTCTCCTTGGCAACTCCCTATGGTTTAACAATAAGGCTGATATCAATTATTTTGATAGACAAAATGATCTTATAAAATCGTGTACAATATTGTTATTTGTCTTTTTAAATGTCAATGTGACAGCATCTACGTGCAATGTGAGTGAAAACGTTAGCGGTCAAAGAAACATGGTGGAACTTGTTTCTGAATGAGGTCTGTCCAATTGATTGACGGACAAGGTGTATGAAACATCACATGATCTGCACAGACAAGGCGCTTCCTTTTGGCTTCAAGGAGGGGGGTCTGTTTGGAGGGGGGTGTAATTAGGATCACCTAATAAAATACACTTAGCTCCTAATTACCCACGAATTAAGTGTTGTTTTGTTGTTTAGTCTCGATGTCGGACTATAGCGTGTAGAAGTTTCTACAAGCTCGCGTTTGTCACACATCAACCTTAATCTGACACGCCCCTCAGGGGACCCTCTGGGGTCACCCTATTGCGTGTCTTATTGGTTTATAAGACGGACTAGGCCTGCCCCCCTCACTTCACCCCCTCCCCCATTCACCACTGTCTCCGATTCCCCCTTATCACATCACTTTCCTAATGAGCTGGATGGGTTCAAAAGATTGTCTACCCAGCGAACTTCCCATTGGGAAATATTAAAACTCAAAACACAAATACAAATAGCCTGCCGAAGTCGGGACTAATCTAATAGAAATCATATGTAGTCTTGATTCCCTTCAGTCGACCGGCTTTCATCGTAGCACCAATATCTCTGATTAGATATCAATTATTTACGCACAAAGTTTACAGATACGTCGTACTCTTTCATCATAGCTAGCCATTAGTGGGCCGCTCTTCAACTCCACACGAATACACCACGGGCTGAAACAAAGATGGTCCGAGCACCAGCAATAAGAGATAATGTTCCGTCCACAATGGTCAGTGGGGCGGGGGTCCAAGATGGCCGGCGGAAGCGGTGATTAAAGGGAGCTTTGCCCAGCACACCTGGCGAGAGACGAGCCTTGACTTCTGTAAGATATGCATAATGTAGAGGCGCTTGCAGTGATACTGGCTAGAGCCTGGGGAGAAGGTGTCAGGGGTGGATGGGTGGGGCAGTGGGGCGTGGTGAGGTATCACCCACGATGGGATTGAGGGTGGATGAGGGACGCGGTGAAGGACAGTTGGGAGATATGTGCTCAGCATCTGCCTGGCTGCATTATCCGTCAGATATTCCAAGAGCACCATCTCCTGCGTCCGGTGAGCGACGCACCATGAGTAGCAGCAGCACGTTCATGTAAGCGTAGCCATAAGTTATATAATAATGAAGACCTGAGACCAGAACAGTACCATCTTCAACAGAACTCCGATAGCATATGTCCCAGAAACACCCAACAACAATATCTTCTTCGGAAATCATGTAGCCACATCTTCTAGAGATACAAAGTAGCCATATCGTCTAGAGATACCCAGCAGCCATATCTTCTGGAGACACCCAATAGCCATAGATTCAAGAGACACCCAATAGCCATAGATTCAAGAGACACCCAATAGCCATAGATTCTAGAGACACCCAGTAGCCATATCTTCTGGGGACACCCAATAGCCATAGATTCAAGAGACACCCAATAGCCATAGAATCAAGAGACACCCAATAGCCATATATTCTAGAGACACCCAGTAGCCATATATTCTAGAGACACCCAATAGCCATAGATTCAAGAGACACCCAATAGCCATAGATTCAAGAGATATCTAGTAGCCATATCTTCTGGAGACACTCAGTCTCCATAGGTTCTAGAGACACCCAGTAGCCACAGATTCTAGAGACACCCAGTGGCCATATCTCCTGTAGCATATCTCCCAACAGAAACTAGATATCACATTTTCTAGAGACTTTTAATTACCTTTTGAATGGTGTCCCTTTAAACGTGCCACATATAAGCAAGCGTCCTTGATCTATGCCATGGAGTCATTGACAATATTGGCCGTCGACACGTGTTTCACGGACTGTTTCATTGTATATTAAATAATTCCAGTTTATGAAAGAACATTAAAAGAACTATTGATATGTTCTGAAGGTAGTCAATGCATTGATTACGTCTTGCCAACGTTGTTCTACCACATCAAAGTCAATGCAGCTACCTGTCACCCCAGCTGCTCAAGGTGCTGCGCATCTAGGTCAGTGGGTTTACATCCATGCGATTCACGAAGCAGTTGAAGCACATCACGGGTTTCGCCGTTCTTCACTGCGCCGTCTGGGCGGAGCTCTGATACCTCGGGCTACACAGCTTATGCTACCTGAAATACTCGTACAATATTGATAGTACGCATGCAGTACCCGCATTGAAAGATTAGCTAATGAGCGGTTCAGATATGTTTTGTTCATTTTCTGAAACATTTCGGTGTTTTCGTAATTGTACATCTAAAACAATGGTCATAATTTAATTGTTTGGAGTAAAACTCTGTGTGTGTGTGTGTGTGTGCGTGCGCGCATGCGCGTGCGTGCGTGCGTGCGTGTGTCCGCGTGTGTCTGTGTGCGTGCGTGTGTGTGTGTGTGCGTGTGCGTGCGTGCGTGCGTGTGTTTGCGTGCGTGCGTGCGTGCGTGCGTGTGTGCCCAAGCTCATATACCATTGTCCCATGAAATCAGTGGCACTTATTCAAACTATTTATAAGAGGCAAGTCCCCAAACCGAAAAGCACATTTCTAAATTGGTTTCGCGGGGAAAACTGCTATATGTAGATGTAGGCGTGGTTGAACAAAAAATACTTCTTTGTAATATCTGTTGATAAAAAAGGTCCCTGGAAAAGGGTGACCCAGGGAAACCTGGATCTCTGGACCACCTTTTCCCGCGAGCCTCGCCCAGGAATCATTGTTGATAGAGCGACATCAGACGCCTGGGTCTGCACTCAAATTGCCTCCACTTCCCACCAGGGTTGGTGAATGGGACCATTTTCCTTATAGAATTATATACACTCCTTAAGATCTATCTGCTAAACCAGTCAATATATTTATTAACCTGACACACTGCACGTTTATGACCATTTCTCCATGGTTAATAAGGCGACATATTATTGACATGCATTATAATCTAACTATTTGACTTGAATTCATCAAATTCAAGCTGCTCCATTGCAGTTCGGCTGCAAACTGCCATTTTAACAAAAAGAATTTAAAAAATAACATAAAAAATCCGAAATAACCCGTCCAGTCTCCTATTTGTAACTATTTCATTTATTTTGTTTCAATTTTGTTGTTTGCGTGTTTATAGTTATTTGAGACATATTTACTATTTACATGTATTATAATAAAATGGGGTCCCTTCCCTCTATATTAATCATGTCTCGGATATTATGTAAATGTGCATAGTATTTATTCCACACAACGCAAGCTGACAGCGCGTACAATTCTTTAAAAGTAATAATTCCAAAACAGCGATCCATGGTCTGGTCGACCAGTCCATATTGCACTGCAGTGTCTACTATTCCTCTGGGCCAACTTGCATAAAACGATCTTAGCACTAAGATGATCGTAACTCCCATACTTTAACAAAGGCTTACGACAGTCGTAGCGCTAAGATCGCTTTGTGCAAGTGGTCCCAGTTTCCTTAAACGGATCTTCAGTATCGTTTACTTACATAACATGCGCAGGTGGAAATGTCTGTTATTAATAGCTTTGACCACAATGAGGTGTTAAACGACGTCATCAAAAAGGATGTTTTCACGCGTTGATCACGCCACTGATGACTTTAACCGCCACGATCGTTGCGGGGAATGTCCAGTTAGGTGACCACACGTGGCCTGCGGGGAGATACCACCTTCTTTGGTAAGTGCCTTCGTAAGGTCGACACATGTTCACCAATAAATATAATTCCGGAGTAATAATGGTTATTGACAAGTATAGGCCACACATCGATGTCAGGTGTATGAAAGTCGTTATATAAGTAGCCCTCAGGGCCGTCATTATTCTTATAGCAGAATGACTTTGATGCTTCAAGACTGATGGCGTGGTCCGAACAGCAAGCACACAGCTGTCTTGACGTGATGGCGCGTGGAGGGGAGATTAATTACCTGTACACTCAGGTGAGACGGGCCATTGATTGCCCCTAGTCAAGATTACCTGTCTGATTGTTACCTGGGGCTCAAGAAAATTACCTACACCTTGAGAGCGGGGGTCAGGTGTGGATGGGGGCGACTGAAGCAAATTAATTTGTGGTCTCCAAGTCTGGAGGGGAGATTGTGATAAGCGTTTCTGGCAGCAAGGCGTCAGTTTGTGACGAATGGCTATCAGAGCGGCTGCCCCACGCGAACACGTAAACACACGTTCAGCCGCGATAGGTGCCATCCTTGTGTCGCGTATATCTGTTCACAACTCAATAACAACATGTAAACGTCGTTGTATAATAAAAGTATAGTTGCGCTGATATTCCCTAGCAGTGTTTATAGTAAATACACGTAAAGTGATGATAAAAAAACGAAGACTTAAATCCCAGTGCGTCTTTTTCTATAATAAAGGTATTGTTGTTTTTGTGTGTATTATTTTACAAAAGTCTAATGAAGAGTTGTTTATGTGCATCTGACTGTGGACACAACTAAGATACATCGCATGTCTTTGAACACAACAAGGGTACATCACGTGTCTGTGAACACAACAAAGGTACATCACGTGTCTCTGAACATAACAAGGGTACAACGTGTCTGAACACAACAAAGGTACATCACGTGTTTGTGAACACAACAAAGGTACATCACGTATCTGTGAACAAAACAAGGGTACATAACCCAAAGAGGAAGACATTTGTCGAAATCAGTCTGTCCATATTGGTATGCCTCCAGTTCGTTCACCAGTGGGACACCAGGTGTTCGAGGGCTCTCCCTGTCGGTGCAATGTGACCATCAACATATCACGTGGGCCGGGAGCTTCATGAATTATTATTAAATGACGTTAGGCAACGTGATAATATTTTATTCCAATAGCTTTATTGATTTTTACATGACATATAATAAATAGAGTATCTTATATCGGGGAACATTTTTAATTGTGGACCCGGGAAAAAATCTCTTAATATTGACTTGTCGGAATACATCATGAATTTTATTCAGTTGTATTCCATCCATTGTTTTTCCTGACAAAATGAGCCCTCGCGTCTTTCTTGCGTTTTTTCGCCGGCCATTCATTATCACATTCAACCGACGGTGCCAGTGGGTGTTCGCTGGAACGAGAAACTATTGAATGGCACACTTCTAATTAACCCTCAAAAGCACAGAATAAATTAACAAATGTGTCATGGACTTTCAGTGCGCAGTTAAGGAGTCGACAAGACACCATCAACCCAATGAAATGCCAATTCACATATTAGATTATCTTTCAGA
This sequence comes from Haliotis rufescens, assembly GCF_023055435.1. NCBI lineage: Eukaryota > Metazoa > Mollusca > Gastropoda > Lepetellida > Haliotidae > Haliotis > Haliotis rufescens. The sequence continues at coordinate 350,316 of NW_025964235.1, read as the reverse complement.
TCGCAATGTGGAAATATAAAGATTCAATTATTGTTTAAACAGTGCGGCGCTCGGTGAGAGAGTGCGGCCAGATGCATGTCCAACCGCCTCATTCACACAAAGAAAACATTAGCGGAAAAAAAATAAAAAAAATAATGAAGTGATATCTTAGAAGGAAGTGTTTACAATACCAAAACAACGGATGAGGAAGATTTCCTGGTACATCTGTAGCCGGTGTCGGGAACGACATCAGGTGGGCACGGGTTGGTGTGGTGGTGTGTGAGATAACATGAGATGCGGGTCCAACAGGATGTTAAACCACCAATACCATCTACAACAGCAGTGATGGCTAGATGTCTTCCGTCTACAACAGCAGTGATGGCTAAATGTCTGCCATCTACAACAGTAGTGATGGCTAGATGTCTACCATCTACAACAGCAGTGATGGCAAGAAGTCTACCATCTACAAAAGCAGTGATGGCTAGATGTCTCCCATCTACAACAGTAGTGATGGCTAGATGTCTACCATCTACAACAGCAGTGATGGCTAGATGTCTACCATCTACAACAGCAGTGATGGCTAGAAGTCTACCATCTACAATAGCAGTGATGGCTAGATGTCTACCATCTACAACAGCAGTGATGGCTAGATGTCTACCAACTACAACAGCAGTGATGGCTAGATGTCTACCATCTACAGCAGCAGTGATGGCTAGATGTCTACCATCTACAACAGCAGTGATGGCTAGATGTCTACCATCTACAACAGCAGTGATGGCTAGATGTCTACCAAATACAGCAGCAGTGATGGCTAGATGTCTACCATCTACAACAACAGTGAAGGCTAGAAGTCTGCCATCTACAACAGCAGTGTTGGCTAGAAATCTACCATCTACAACACCTCGTTGTGTAAGATGTCTACCATCTACAACAGCAGTGATGGCTAGATGTCTACCAACTACAACAGTAGTGATGGCTAGATGTCTACCATCTACAACAGCAGTGATGGCTAGATGTCTACCATCTACAACAGCAGTGAAGGCTAGATGTCTACCAACTACAACAGCAGTGATGGCTAGATGTCTACCATCTACAACAGCAGTGAAGGCTAGATGTCTACCATCTACAGCAGCAGTGATGGCTAGATGTCTCCCATCTACAACAGCAGTGATGGCTAGATGTCTACCATCTACAGCAGCAGTGATGGCTAGATGTCTCCCATCTACAACAGCAGTGATGGCTAGATGTCTACCATCTACAGCAGCAGTGATGGCTAGATGTCTACCATCTACAACAGCAGTGAAGGCTAAATGTCTACCATCTACAGCAGCAGTGATGGCAAGATGTCTCCCATCTACAACAGCAGTGATGGCTAGATGTCTACCATCTACAGCAGCAGTGATGGCTAGATGTCTACCATCTACAACAGCAGTGAAGGCTAGATGTCTACCATCTACAGGAGCAGTGATGACTAGATGTCTACCATCTAGAGCAGCAGTGTTGGCTAGATGTCTACCATCTACAACAGTAGTGATGGCTAGATGTCTACCAACTACAGCAGCAGTGATGGCTAGAAGTCTACCATCTACAACAGCAGTGATGGCTAGATGTCTACCATCTACAACAGCAGTGATGGCTAGATGTCTACCATCTACAACACCTCGTTGTGTAAGATGTCTACCTTCTACAGCAGCAGTGATGGCTAAATGTCTACCATCTACAGCAGCAGTGATGGCTAGATGTCTACCATCTACAACAGCAGTGTTGGCTAGAAGTCTACCATCTACAGCAGTAGTGATGGCTAGAAGTCTACCATCTACAACAGCAGTGTTGGCTAGAAGTCTACCATCTACAACAGCAGTGTTGGCTAGATGTCTACCATCTACAGCAGTAGTGATGGCTAGATGTCTACCTTGTACAGCAGCAGTGATGGCTAGAAGTCTACCTTCTACAGCAGCAGTGATGGCTAGATGTCTACCATCTACAACAGCAGTGTTGGCTAGATGTCTACCATTTACAACAGCAGTGATGGCTAGATGTCTACCATCTACAGCAGTAGTGATGGCTAGATGTCTACCTTCTACAGCAGCAGTGATGGCTAGAAGTCTACCATCTACAGCAGTAGTGATGGCTAGAAGTCTACCATCTACAACAGCAGTGTTGGCTAGAAGTCTACCATCTACAACAGCAGTGTTGGCTAGATGTCTACCATCTACAGCAGTAGTGATGGCTAGATGTCTACCTTGTACAGCAGCAGTGATGGCTAGAAGTCTACCTTCTACAGCAGCAGTGATGGCTAGAAGTCTACCATCTACAACAGCAGTGATGGCTAGATGACTACCATCTATAGCAGCAGTGATGGCTAGATGTCTACCTTCTACAGCAGCAGTGATGGCTAGAAGTCTACCTTCTACAGCAGCAGTGATGGCTAGATGTCTACCATCTACAACACCTCGTTGTGTAAGATGTCTACCTTTTACAGCAGCAGTGATGGCTAGCAGTCTACCATCTACAGCATTAGTGATGGCTAGATGACTACCATCTATAGCAGCAGTGATGCTAGATGTCTACTATCTACACCAGAAGAAGTGGCTAGAAGTCTACCATCTACAGCAACAGTGATGCTAGATGTCTACCATCTACACAAGAAGAAGTGGCTAAATGTCTACCATCAACAGCAGCAGTGATGGCTAGATGTCTACCATCTACAGCAGCAGTGATGGCTAGATGTCTACCATCTACAGCAGTAGTGAAGGCTAGCTGTCTACCATCTACAACAGCAGTGAAGGCTAGATGTCTACCATCTACAGCAGCAGTGATGGCTAGATGTCTACCATCTACAACAGCAGTGATGGCTAGATGTCTACCATCTACAACAGCAGTGAAGGCTAGATGTCTACCATCTACAACAGCAGTGAAGGCTAGATGTCTACCATCTACAGCAGCAGTGATGGCTAGAAGTCTACCATCTACAACAACAGTGAAGGCTAGTTGTCCACCATTTACAGCAGCAGTAATGGTTAGATGTCTACCATCTACAGCAGCAGTGATGGCTAAATGTCTGCCATCTACAACAGCAGTGATGGCTAGAAGTCTACCATCTACAACAGCAGTGTTGGCTAGATGTCTACCATTTACAACAGCAGTGATGGCTAGATGTCTACCATCTACAGCAGTAGTGATGGCTAGATGTCTACCTTCTACAGCAGCAGTGATGGCTAGAAGTCTACCATCTACAGCAGTAGTGTTGGCTAGAAGTCTACCATCTACAACAGCAGTGTTGGCTAGAAGTCTACCATCTACAACAGCAGTGTTGGCTAGATGTCTACCATCTACAGCAGTAGTGATGGCTAGATGTCTACCTTGTACAGCAGCAGTGATGGCTAGAAGTCTACCTTCTACAGCAGCAGTGATGGCTAGAAGTCTACCATCTACAACAGCAGTGATGGCTAGATGACTACCATCTATAGCAGCAGTGATGGCTAGAAGTCTACCATCTACAACAGCAGTGATGGCTAGATGTCTACCATCTACAGCAGTAGTGATGGCTAGATGTCTACCTTGTACAGCAGCAGTGATGGCTAGAAGTCTACCTTCTACAGCAGCAGTGATGGCTAGCAGTCTACCATCTACAGCATTAGTGATGGCTAGATGACTACCATCTATAGCAGCAGTGATGCTAGATGTCTACCATCTACACCAGAAGAAGTGGCTAGAAGTCTACCATCTACAGCAACAGTGATGCTAGATGTCTACCATCTACACAAGAAGAAGTGGCTAAATGTCTACCATCACCAGCAGCAGTGATGGCTAGATGTCTACCATCTACAGCAGCAGTGATGGCTAGATGTCTACCATCTACAACAGCAGTGATGGCTAGATGTCTACCATCTACAGCAGTAGTGAAGGCTAGATGTCTACCATCTACAACAGCAGTGAAGGCTAGATGTCTACCATCTACAGCAGCAGTGATGGCTAGATGTCTACCATCTACAACAGCAGTGATGGCTAGATGTCTACCATCTACAACAGCAGTGAAGGCTAGATGTCTACCATCTACAACAGCAGTGAAGGCTAGATGTCTACCATCTACAGCAGCAGTGATGGCTAGAAGTCTACCATCTACAACAACAGTGAAGGCTAGTTGTCCACCATTTACAGCAGCAGTAATGGTTAGATGTCTACCATCTACAGCAGCAGTGATGGCTAAATGTCTGCCATCTACAACAGCAGTGATGGCTAGAAGTCTACCATCTACAACAGCAGTGATGGCTAGATGTCTACCATTTACAACAGCAGTGATGCTAGATGCCTACCATCTACAACAGCAGTAATGGTTAGATGTCTACCATCTACAACACCTCGTTGTGTAAGATGTCTACCTTCTACAGCAGCAGTGATGGCTAGCAGTCTACCATCTACAGCAGAAGTGATGCTAGATGTCTACCTTCTACAGCAGCAGTGATGGCTAGCAGTCTACCATCTACAGCAGAAGTGATGGCTAGATGTCTACCATCTACAGCAGCAGTGATGGCTAGATGTCTACCATCTACAACAGCAGTGAAGGCTAGATGTCTACCATCTACACCAGAAGTAGTGGCTAGATGTCTACCATCTACAACAGTAGTGATGGCTAGATGTCTACCATCTACAGCAGCAGTAATGGTTAGATGTCTACCATCTACAGCAGGAGTGTTGGCTAGATATCTACCATTAACATTACGAAGACAGGGCACTGACGATATATTTTCGTTCTGTCAATTGTCTGTACAAAAGTGAAATGAATTCATTGTGATCTTGGCGAAATATGAAAAAATGATATATATTATTTTCTTTTGTTATTTAATGAATAATGTTATCGATGCGATAAACCGTTCCAATGAACTTCCCGTCACGGTCCGTTAAAGATGCAAATAAAATCACGTAGCTGGAACGACTTTTAATCAGCTTCATACACCAGTGCGATGCCTACTTGCTAAAAGACCTATTGCCTGACGTTTCCAAAAAGCTGTAATCGAGTTTATGAATGTTTGTGTGAACAAATATTACTGCAATTCATTTGGTACTATATAACCAATACCAATCTTGCTCAAAATCCAAGGCCTCAGTAAAGCTTTCAATGGGGTTTTATGTTTGACATGTGGAGGACATTTCCGGATTTGACGCATCAGCGACTGAAATACTTGTCCAATGCGGTTCTCTGTTTTGACCGCTTTCCCCATGTTTCTTCAGGTGAACAATTGACTTGCCTTTGCATGCGTTTGTGACCGGTGACACCGGCGGGGCAGGATACGCTCACCTTTTCGCGGTTCATTCGCGGTTTCTAATGTTTCTTTACTGATGAAAACATCTAAAACTTTGATTCTTTGAAGAAAGATTGTCGGATAAAGATATTATTACCAGTGTGTATTTCCGTATCACAGTGAGCGTTTTGGCTTTACGCTTTTCAGCAATATTCCAGTAATATCAGGGCGGGGACACTAGAAATGGGCTTCACTTTCATAATTATCATCTATCAGGAATATTAAATATGTATAATGCACATATTATTATGTCATATTTATGATTTTTAAGACACCGAAACACACTCGGGTGATAGGCCCTACTAATATTTCCTTGTTCACATGTTAATCCCCATATGAACTGATGGAATATCTAGGGTTAATCAATAATGTTCTTGAAAGAAAATCACTACGAATTGGGAAGGATAAAAGAATGTGGCCGCATTAAGGGACCCCGTCGAGCATCTGGCAGCCCGATCGTGGACCTGCCGTCATGTCATTACTGGGACGTATTGTGTTGCGATAGTTAGATCCAATATTTGTTCTGTGTAAGAGAACAACTAAAGATACCTTGCCGCGGGCAAGGGAAAGTATACACGTGGTAACTGGATTTGACCATAAAAATACAAACCTTATCAACACGTTATTAGATTGACAAAAGTCCCCGAAACACTGCAAAGTTAAGGTGGGAAACATTTAAGCAACATTTTGAGCAGGTTTGTAGTCGAACTTTGACAGGGAAGCTGAGGAAGGTACACAGGTGAAGATATTGGCCGCTCGTCCCCCGCATTATCTGGCAGCAGACAATACCGTGAATGTCCATTCCAGAAAGTGTCCCAGTAGATCGATCATACGATCAACGTGAAGAACCATTCGCATATCATATATTATATGGTACAGTATAGTTCATATTCGTAAGATCATTTAAATGCTGGGCTACAAACTTGAACATATTCTCGTTTTTGATAGCAATGCGTTCAGGGGTGGTAATCAGGGAGGATACGAATACCGAATGTTACCTGGTAATATCAGATGTCAACAATAAAAATGTATTCTTTTATCACGGTTTCACATCAAATCAGATGTGTCTGTTTGTTGTTTAGCGCCGCACTCAGCAATATTCCAGCTATATGACGGCGGTCCGTAGATAATCGAGTCTGGACCAAACAATCCAGTGATTGACATCATGAGCATCTATTCACGCAACTGGGATCGATGACATGCATCAACGACGTCAGCAAGCCCGACCACCCGATCCCCTTAGTCGCCTCTTTCGACAAGCATAATCACCTTTTATAGCAAGCATGAATTGCTGAAGACCTATTTTAACCAGGATCCTTTTAGATCAGTTTTAGCAATATATTTATGCATAGAGAATATGTTGGTTATGTTCGGGTACTACTAAGTTGCTTGAAATAAACATGTCAACTACCGTCCAAAAGAAAATTGATTTGGCCAAACAAAACATTATAACAGTTATCAAAACTTTACTGGGCTGAAACTTAAGGTCCAAAACACAACTATGATACCTGTATCAAATACATCACCATCTAATAACCGTTTCCTGTTTTGGTTCAATTTCAGCCACCATCGAATATGGATGTATACTTTCTTTTGCCAGGTGACCGCCTCCGTGGTCTAATGGTAGAGCGTCCGCCCGGAGAGCGGAAGGTCCGGGGTTCGATCCCCAGCCGCGTCATACCAAAAGACGTTAAAAGATGGTACTTGTCGTTACCCTGTCTGGCTCTCGGCATTAAGGGCTAAAACAAGGACTGGTCGGCTCGGAGTCAGTATACTGTGTCTGAGTGGGGTATTCATGTTAAACTGCGGCATGGTATCTCAGTGAGCTAGCACTATTAATCGGCATTAGTCCGGACTAGTACAAGCAGCCACACACACACACACACACACACACACGTGCATGCACGTCGCTATAATCTTGGACGCGACGTTAAACCTCACCTCACCTCACCTCACCTTCTTTCGCCAGGGAGTTTATGTAGTCCATATGTTTTAGTTCGAAAATAAAATCTCAATTCATGTGGCGAGGACAGACAATGCTGCATGAGAAATAGACCAGTAATATATTCTTCAGAACCATAGTGTAAAGCTTCTCATGCCATTAGGATGACATATATATTTCATATCGATTATGTAGAACACGGTGTATTGCACTGATCATATTGCCTATATAAATATCAGCTGTTAATGATGTCATCAAAACATAAGTCGGCACCTTGTATCCTGGGCCACGCTACCAGTCTAGACTGGCATTTTCTGTTTGAAACTATTGCGTACCCCTCTAGACGTTCCCGTTAACGGCGAATGTGGCCGTCATTTCGCAAACACCCGGTGTTGTGTTGGACACCGCCCTTGTGTGTGGTGAAAACAAATGCCGTCGTTCCCATTTCAATCTGTACAATTTATACATGGCGGCGATGATATCTTGCATATCTCAGTACCAGTTCTCGCGGGAATTTACGTGAGTATACGGGAAGTCGGTTCCGTAAATACAGCCGACGTAGCGGTCTCGGAGGGCTCTGTTAGAAACCGCATGTCCACAAATGAATGGAAATTATTGATTTAGCCTTCTTTGATAAGTTCATTCATCAGCAAATTGCCACTTGAAATATTATTAATTGAGTAATGAATATGTGTCTTGATAAATGTCACCGTCACTTATCTTGACATGAGTGATAGTCTCTGAAACCCCCCCCTTACGTCACAGACACTGAAGGTTCGCATCTGTGCCTTCGCGTTCGGGTGACTCGTAATTTGGCTGCGGTGTATATGTATGGCTGAAAGGTGTAAGTATGCGTGTGTTTGCGTGCGTGTGTGTCTTTGTGAGCGTGCGTGCGTGCGTGCATACATTTGAGGCTGTATCACAAACTGACGGTGTTAGCTTAGAAGCTATGTGATCGATGATGAAGATGATTTCATTATGAGGTGGATGGTGATGAAAATGGCGAATATTACCACGATGGTACTGATGATGAAAATACCGACGACGATGTTTGGTGACTATATTATTGCAATGAAGATGAAGATGATGATGAAGATAAAATTAAAATTGTTAAAACGCAGTTATAAACAGGGTTAAGATGGATTAATATAACATAAAGGTTTGTACACATTGAGGGTGTTAAGCGAAATAACGTCAAAATGCTTTTTTTAAAAAGGAGTGAGTGAATATGGTTTTACGTCGCTTTTAGCAATACTCAAGCAATATCACGGCGGGGGCACCAGAAAATGACTTCACATATTGTGGGTAAGCGAACTCGGGTCTTCGGCGTGACGAGCGAACACTTTAACCACTAGGCTACCTCGCCGCCCATATAAAATATGACGTGTTTCTGATAGAAAAAACATATACCTTTAAATATTACATATTTCAAAATATAGTGCTATATTAAGACAACTTTGCTACAAAAACTGATTTAATAACATATGCATTTTACGCTAAACATGTGTATACTTGACAACAAATGGCGGCAAAATTGCATTTATCGTATTATGTCAAGAAATATAAATGTCTTCCTAAATGATCACAAATGTAATGCACATTTACGCAATGGAATATTTTTCAATGTGAGATATTTGTTTCTGAATTTATCGAAGTCAATTAGTAATGAACACCAGGTCAGAACGGGACTGCGACAGCCGTGGTTGATGCGGTGCTGTAGATGTTGCAAACAACGATTAGCCATAGTGATACCACACGTCTTCCTCACAATGTAGCACCTTTGACCTTTGCATCAGTTGGCCATGTCTAAAGTCAATGTTAAAACGAAACCCTCAACAAACACTGTAAAAATATATAATATTATAAATCCGAGGTTTATCATATTCCGTTAAAAACCTTTGAAATATGCATTGTATAAAGTTTTCGAACGAAAGTGTTAAACTATCTGTTCATTTTTGCAATTGTTTTAGTAAGAAACGCAATACATCTATTTATTACAATTACCATAAAAAGTCTAACCTAGCATTGTCAATCTAAATGCCGGAAAGAACTTTTGTTAGAATATGTTTAATTTCAAAAATTGTGCTATTCCTGTAAAGGATAAGAGGTAATTGAAAAAATGTTAGATCCCAGATCAAAGAGTATGACTTCATTTCTTCATGCAACCTCAATTGTTACGGAACAGCCTCTAAATTTGATACACGACCCAGCCAACATCAGAATGTCGTATTCCATGAATCAGTTAGCTGGGCATCTTTCTGAAGTAATCAGTTTCAGCGCCCAACGACTTTATCTTCTTATGTCAACACACTTTGTTCACATAAGTGGCGTGAGTTCCTCTGTATATGAAATGGGTCGTTCTCTCCAACGACCGAACGAACTATTACAATACTTCACTATTTATGTAAATAGCGTTCGTTTTGAAAGGTTCTTCGAGAAACAAACCAATGTCATTTAGAATCGTGAATGTTAACACACATAACAGTGCAGTGCAAAGTTTTTTTCTTGTTGTGAAACAGACTGCCTCTGTCATAATATCTACGAAATTCCAAGATTATAAACATAAAAACTCCGTTATGACCTTTTCTAGTAGGGCTCTTTATATATACTACTCAAAAGAAGTTAAGGACCACCCGATTCTTTCATATTACTACAGGTAATCTGTCATGGCATATAAACGAATCGGGTGGTCTTTAATTTCTTTTGAGTAGTATAAGTTACAAGCTCTAATATGTCTTACTTACATATCTTTACACAAGTGTCTTGTATCCGTATTTGAAAAAAGTATTTTCTCCATAATTCCTAAAACAATAAATATGGTTATTTAGATTTGAAAGTATCGAATATCATGGACCTTATTTAAACATGGGTATTTTCTTATGTCTTGAAACAGTAACATCCATTAGCCGATGATATGTTGAATCGTTCCGGTGTATGTGGAAACGGTTTACTTTTTATTAAGATGGTTCTACTGGTCAAACACGGAGGCATAGATAGTACTAAGTAGAGAGGTGGGCCTGATTGATGGGTGTGTGTTATCCATCTATTACAAGGCAAATTAATCTCTCCAGGAAACAAAGATATTGACACAACAAACACCAATCTGTCGGACATCATGTCACGACACATTAACAACTTGGTACTTCCTCAGCGGCCGGCGTTAATCACCCCAGAGTATATTTGTCTCAAATATTAATGAAGCTTGGCACATGCTGGTGCTTTTATTATTTGTCTTAGAAACATGGGCGACGTTTGGATCTATTGATGAACCATTTTTTTATTTGCTATCTTTATCCATAAAGAATACACGATTTAAAATAAATTGCCGTTAAGCTGCTAAATCTACATTGTTGTTATTGTGTTTCTGATCCGTGAGTGTAGTTTAGTGAATTTTTGGTTTCAATTTTGTTTTTTAACGAATATAATTACTCTTTCGATATTTTCACGTGTTTTGTTGAACAATAACCAATATGACATACACAACTGAAGGCTTAAATAAATAATACACGTTAATGCTGTTCAAGTCATTGTAATAAAGCTAAGGCATTCTTCTAAGGCAGAAACATTTCTTCTTTCAAAAATGAAATTCCATTAAAAGAAATTTGCATCGTGTATAAGGATCATACAAGCAATATCCGGTGTCAGGCCTGACTACGTTCCCTGCTAATATAAGCGACAGTAGATGATGAATATTTCAATACGTTATTACATTTCGGAGACGTGATCATGATACGCGTGCTGTCCTTTCACGTCCCCTTTCATCGTGTCCTTATGTAAAGACTACATCATTGAATGTCTGTTAAAAGGTTGTTTGGTGGCTCGTCATGAGGCCCGAGCCTCCAAACCTCGGTCGCCACATGTCACGATCTTCAATTAAAGCCTTCTTTCTTGGAGCAGGAAATGTGAGATTTCACACAAGGGGAACCGGAGCGATAAAGGCTATTTAAGCAAAGAAATAGCGTTAAGAAGTTGTAACCGATCGGCTTCCGAACAGATGTCTTCCGTCTCGGCAGGCCAACCCCTTATTTTAACGCTAATATCAATTGTCCCCCCAATTGTGAAGTAGCGGTTTCTAATGGATGACACCTAGGCAAGTCGTGTCCCCCTTTGATTTCATTAAAGTGACAATCTTGGTAATTTCAAACAGTCTTCAAGTTGAAAAACGATCATTAATCGGTTGTCGATTTCTGAAGTCGGCCCGTCTCCCAGATGTCAGAATGCGCTTGGCGCTGACAGCTCGTGCGCGTGCCAATGAAATCGGCAACATGGACTTGTCATCGATCGGTGTCTTGAACGCTTGGGGCCGAGTTGGAGGTTGTTGCTTAATTTCATGATGGTCGGGCCGGCGTAAATCACTGTTTAACAGAAGAAAGCAAATATTTAACCGCGGAAAATGTCTTTTTACTCCGTCAGGTCTTAATGCCGGCTGATTGCGTGTGGATGACAACTGATATATCGCTTGAGAATGCGTGGAAACATTCTTATAATAACTCGTCCCAAAAGCTAATAGCCCGCCGGCTCCAATCCTGCCTGGCAATATGAAGACATGAAGTCAAACACGGATGTCAGGCTAGAAGCGCTCGGACAAATACATATCGGTAGAGATCTGTCGAACTCAGTGACGTTTGGACGATTCCCTGTTTGATCGTAAATCAAATACTTGTCTTTTAATTTCTCCATGTACACAAAGCTCCCAGCTTTCCGTGCAATTAGACGCTTTATTGTCTCCGCTGTCGACTCAATTCTAATCAATTCAATTCCTTTATTTGAGCAAATTAACTACCTGCTTACCAGGTGGAAACCATGATATTGCTTGCATGACAATCGGCGGCTAGGCCACAATAGATCCGGGGACAATACCGTTATAACAAAACAACTCATTAGACAGAAACCATCAAGAAACAAACGATGCTATTGCCAGTAATTTTACAGAAACAAGGAAGCCGCGACTAGCGTATCACTGACATGAGTATACTTTTGACAATTGGGTTACCGCAGGACATAATCCGTGCACACAAAGTAGTGACGTGGCCTGCGCGTGCTATGACGTAATAAGTGGGGGATTATGAGTCAATACTATCTGATTACAGCACTTAGCAGACTTAATTATAGGTGAATTATCAAGCACCTTGGCTCGAGCTGTCATGTTGGGCGACGGTACAATACGTATTGGGTTGTAATGACAACGACACAGAAACACGCGAAGAACATACACGAACCGTCAACAGTTACATGAATTGGAATCCAAACTGAAATCAATGGTTATTGCGTAACTGTTGTAGAGTTTCCCAGTGAAACAACATCTTGGTTCGCCGGGGATGCATTGTGTCGGTTACCGTTAAACGACTTGGCAAATGAGGCATTTGTACCAAAAGGTATTAAACAAATTCTGGGAAGTGCCTGGTTTAGTGGACACGCGGCAACACCTATAATGCATTTCGGTGAAACGAGCAAAGCCATGAGATGAGATTATTCAGTTAATTTGTGTCTTTGAAAATCTTCGCCGGCCGTGTAGGTTTTTCTGCTGTTGTTCTTGTAACCAATGAAAAAGAGTTATTTGTCGTAATGTATAATGTCACAGTGACACCCTACACCAAGACTATAGTACTGTAGTGCTCCCGATCAGCTAGGAGCTATCAATGTTTAGACAGTATTGGTTTTATTTTCGATAACGTCATGATATTTTTGTGTAAGGCAGGTTAATGACGTGATATCAAACGTACATTCTCAACACAAGTTTTAAGTAAGGACCGTCCTCATTACGTAGTGCTTCATTACGCAGTGACTCTGACCCGGGGTAGAATAGGTCTTCAGCAACCCATGCCTCCGTAAAAGGCGACTATGCTTGTCGTAAGAGGCGACTAAAGGGATCGGGTGGTCAGGCTCGCTGACTTGGTTGATGCATGTCATCGTATCCCAATTGCGTGGATCGATCCTCACGAGGTCAATCACTGGATTGTCTGGTCCAGACTCGATTACTTACAGACCGCCGTCATATAGCTGGAATCTTGCTGAATGCGGCGTTAAACAACAAACAAACAAACAAAACGTAGTGACTCGAGGTTAAAAGAGGGCATTTAATAAGACTGATTGTAAATATATCTTGTCATCAAAAAGGTCAAACTTATTGTGGCGTGTTGTGAGTGTACTAAATACAGTGTCATGACTCTGTCGATCAAAAGTTCTTAACTTCCTTTATTCCCAAACGCAAACACAACCGGAGTTGCACAACCTGAAATAAATTATTGCGGGATCTCATTTAAAAATATAACCTGAACAAAGTACATTTACTAAACATATGTTCTCCCAGCACAGCTCGGCAAATAATCGAGTCATAAAGCGTTATCAATCAAATGTCTCAGTTGAGACACCTATATTTCTATATCGTATAAAACACTCCCAGAACGCAAATATATAATACTGTTCACACTCCATATTTCTGGAAATAGATTTATAAATTACACATAAACGCAGGGTTCGTCTTGATAAATAAATCTTCAGCTTCTGCAGGCCCGTAGGAGCAGCACCAGAGGGTGGGGTGAGAGTGGGGTGATAGTGCGGTGGGTGGGTGGGTGGATATTCGAATATAATTTATATAAAAAAAAAAGTTTCAGAAAAATTTTGCTCGACCCCTCCATCCATTAGCCGACATCTAAATACATACACAGACCATTTGTTGCGAAACCGAATTTAGAATCAATATAATGTTTAATTGTTTAATGTGTTTAGATTAATCATAAGCATTTCAGTTTTGTCTTTAGGGCTTGACGGGCCTGCTAATTATGTCCGAGATAGTTTAGCCGCAATTTTCACCAAGCATGTGTGCACGTGTGGAAGCTCTCCCACACCACCTGTTGTCGGTGTAGGGAGCCCTACACCTTCACATCCTGGTCTCGCCGCACGTCAAGTGATCTAGATTTATGTTATGAACACTGCAAGATCATTATCTAAGCTCAAGTGTCAGTATTGTCCAGCCGTAATCAGTGTCAGTCTAATGTCTTCCACGTTCTCGTGGCCACAGCTTGTCAGTCTCCATATTGTCCAGAGCAGGTCACGTGGTCAGTGCACATGACCAATAGTCATCCCATGATGCGGAACTGGTTTGGTGTTGTTGAAGCGAGCAATAGCTATGACACTAACTAAGTAACACATTTCATTCTTGAAGGGCCGGGCCCGCATATTATAATAACGGTAACATCTGGCACTTTGTACATTCACAAGAACTGTATATTGAATAGTCTCTATTTTCACAATACTATGATGGCCCATTAGATATTCCACATTGCTTATTAATTAACCGTTCGAGTCATTATGCTATGAAGTTATTCATGTTGCAGAGATGCTGTAGGCGACGTGCGACTTCCAAATTACACAAGGCTATGTTGCTGTAGGCGATATGCGACGCCCCTTTGCCCAAGGCTATAATGTAAGAACTGCGATAACCTGACTATTTATGAGTGTATGTACTTGAATACCTGCAATGTTTTCTCAATCATATGCACCAGTTTAATGCATTGCTATGTTTTGTTTTATCACAATATGAATATGACTTGGGGCTGATTTAGTGTCGTAAACATTTACAGCATATCTCACTACAGGAATTATATTAAGATAGATTCAAAATTAAGATTTTTTTGGCCAAATTCATTTTGAGAAATCGAAGACAGCCGGCCAACATCAGTAGTATGTTGAGAGCATTTCCTGAGGGTAGTGCGTTCTATTGGCCGTGATTGATGACATTTTCTTCAGATCATAAGATTTGGTAGACAAGCGACAATACGCAGACATGGTAATGGACGCTTTCATAAATCAGTGCAGCCAAATTGGAAATCTTTATCATGTAAGACAATACTAAGCGATCAACTCCAGTCCTTGATGCACCGACAGACGTCGCAGTCAGTCCTTGCTGCAACTTTCGTATATTAAACTGTCTTAAACAATAAATGACAGACTATATATATTAAAATAATAACAATTAGAAGACACATTGAAATATTATCTTGCAGACGGTTCGTTATTTTTATCTAAGATTATATTTCGATGTTTACCATCTTGCGAATACCGCTAGTACTTTCCCGACTTCAATGTACAGCTTAGTAAATGGGAACTTTTATGAGCGGCCATGGAAAGGGCATATTTCTAAAATCGACATATATTTTACAACTCATCTCTGCAACAGACTACAGGAAACCGTTGTGGAGGCGATTAACATTTAGGGAATTACAATTAAATTACACAATCATTTATGAGTAACCTGGGAAATAGCAAAATTGACGTATGTAGTAACAATTTATCGAGTGGATGTAGAGAAACCACTTAATCAGTCATTATTTCATTTCTTCATGGACTTGTCAGAAGGGAAGGGGTTAATTCTTTTAATATCAAAAGCAGGGTTTGTGTCGACAGCAACATTACAAACCAATCCCCTTTAAATCATGCAAACACGATAGAAGATCGAAACATAAAAAAGTGCATTGAAACTGGCTGGGCATCCCACCCTCAGTCGTGTAAGATGCGAGCTCCCATGGGGTGTGGTGGTATTATCATCAGCATCATGAACTATCTTTAAGTGGTATTGGAAATTATTGGGAAATGCTAGATGGCTGACAGCGATTAATAACCAACTAAGTTGTGAATAATTTAAGACGATGGAAGTAGTTGCGTTCCTATTATATCCACTCGGAGAGAGTCGTGTTCCTGACTGGGTTTCCTGAGCAAGGTTGCGAGATGGGGGGAGGGGGAGGTGGTTGGGGGTGGGTCGGTGATGTGGAGGGGCTGTGAACGACAGACTACACCGGATTCATATGCTGTGATACTGGTGCAATCAAATACGGCTATTATCTTGATTTAAATTGATTCTAAATGAAACAACACAATGGTTTAATGTTTTCCATAAAATTGTATTACATGGAGTTAATCTAGTCTTGTATTATTCTGAGAAAGGTGATTTGGGAGTAAATTTCCGCAGTAAATACTTAATAATGCATTTTAAAATACAAGAGTTATTAGTCGTTTTCCGTAGGACTCTCTTCACTATAAATCTCGCAGCTGTGAGGCGGACATGGTGTCACTCTGGAACGCTATGACGTCACGATACAGTTCATGGCGTCATAGTGTTTCCGCAACAACGGAACCCGCATTGCTGCCAGAAAAAAACCCAGCGAAATCGAAATTCTCATGATATTTATCAAACGTAATATATAACAAATGCGGTATCAATTCTGAATGTCACGTTTTTCAAATTTAGAATTTAGAAAAAGGGCATTAATCCACGCCCGGAAACAGTGATTATTCAAGAAAAGTATTCCTACGCAGTGAAAAGTCAAGAAGCTTACTTGTTTCTTATTCCATTCAGAAACGTTTTTTCAACCAATCAAATCAACCAATACAGGAGACTGACAGAGACCCATTAATAAGGCATCTTCTTCACACGAATTATATAAGGTTTCTCCGAATGACCCTCTGTACAGTGTCATATAAGAACATGAACATGATGCCAAATTTCTGCCTGGTGGAGTAGGAAAGTGGATCAAGTTTAGCTCGTCACGCTGAACTGGGTTCGATTCCCGCTATGGCTACAATCTGTGATGCATGTTCATGGAGCAACCTGGCATAATATTGCGGTATTTCTTTTGAACGCGATACAAAACCATTCTCGCTAATTTAACTAAAAGTAAGTGTCTTAAATAGATGTACATTGATACCGACCGCCTCAGATTTGGAGGGATATTGAGCACTCAACGCAACGTATAACAACATTACGGCTCTTTTCGGAATGCGCAACTCAGTGCAGTTCGAACTGCATAAAACTTGTAAAAGGATGTAATACGTTTTCTCTACTATTGTTTTAAATTTGGACAAGAAGTATATTTCTATTTACAGAGAACAGAGCTCCAGATAAGTTGCGTATCTGCGTGAAATACGCATCAGAAATGCAGAAATACACAGTAAAATCAAATCCAAGCGTATCAAATACGCAACGAACATTTCAGATACGCTACAAAAATAAAACTTGTGCGTATCATCAAAATATTGTGAAGTAACCCTGCGTATTCAATTAGCAAATCAGCAACTTATTTTGAAATTATAAACGGGCATTCCGACAACCTTGCCAAACTACACGATGACAGTTACATCATGATCATTTGCCATCACACTTTCTTGTGGAAGTATCGTGGTATCGTCCTATAAAGCTCTCGAACCCACACGACACCAGTTTGCAGGGACTAGATGAATAGTGTTTTTAAATATCTAACTTAAGTACTCACATGTGTACAAACTAGTGGGTAACAGAAATTTGAATACCCAAATAGAATTACTGATACTCAATGATTTTAAAATGCATGGGTAAAATACCCACAACACCAAAAGCTTATCTGGAGCTCTGCAGAGAATTTATCCGATATATCTTTCTATGCTTGCCGTGAGTGATATGACATTTGTTTCAGCTGTAAACAATTGGCAACAGTTGTTCTCGCTCACTTCTAATTTAAGACTGAACATTTTTTGTTTGTTGAAATTCGAGAACAGTAATAAACAAATAATGTAAACACGTCTCTTAAGATGAAATTTATGTCTCTTAAATTATAACATGAACCTAATTATAGAGCTAGTTACCAGGCCACACAATACCTTCGTAATTTTATAACTCATGTCATACTTTAAATTTCCAGTCTGGTACGAAATGTGCCAAAATGAATCTCTTTTGTTGTAGTTGTCATACAGATTATCATGAAATTAAAATATCAAGGACCTCGTTATTAGTAAACATGCTAAACATACCCCACGTGTAAATATACATCAACAGCCAGAGAATAATGAGTCTCAGCTGATTCCATTGGGAGAAATAGCGGTGAAAAGTATGTGTAACGTTTTGATAACGTTTATAATGTTTTGGTCAAATCCAGCTTTCAAGCGTAAACTTTCTTTTGCCCGGTAGTGTATTTTGAGTTCACAAGTCACGTGGTGTTCTTACTTTTTAATGCAAATTGTGAGTGGCGGGTGCTACCAGTTGGGCAGGATGCTTACCCCTCTCGCGATCGCCTGTGTCACCACTGACTGTCAGTGATCCATTCATATAATTTTCACCTTTATTTGCCTTTTACGCCCAATGGAAGCTGTCGGTGGGACAATGGACACTGGTTATATACATTATGATACCAGGATCTATAGCGACAGTTGGAATGGATTGTTATTGAGCTGACATTCACGATACTGTCTGCTGTAAGATAATGTGCACAAAGGGCGATCTGTGAACACAGTTCCCCAACTTCCCTGTCAAAACCAGCTACATAGGGTTCGTGGATGACACACGACTTCTGAAGAATTGTTCAGATACGTTCTCACACTTCGTGCGATACATTCGGGAAGTCACGTGGTAAGGCCGAGTGATGTTTTGTTCACAAGGAAACCCGTATGTATGATGTATGGCGTAGATGGACGTATGAAGGAAGTGCTCAGACTCTCAACTTGAGGAAGGCAGCGCTGGCCGCTGAGAAGTTGAGAAGTCATGATGGCGTTGTCAGAATCGGATGTGAAATGAGCACCGAGGTCTTCATGTACAGGTCCGAGCGCTCGGTTTACTAATAAGAGAACGACATGACGGAAATTACGGGAAGATACATAAGTCGTGTGTTCCGTCGAAGCTCTTCTGACACTAGACAGGCACTGTCTCTTAGCACGAACATACACTTGACACTTGAGCTTACAAATCTTCCACAAATTAGATGCAATTGTACCGCGTCCTGAATTAATAATACTTGTTGAGTTGGAACAGTGACAGAGAAAGTATGTCTTTATCTTTTATCTTAATGACAAGAAATCGGAAACACATATCAATAGATCTTTTGTTGGGAGTATATATCATGCTCACTTTAGTTTAATTACTTCCACAAAAGCACTGTTAAATATTCTTGAACGTTGTATCCAACGTTCATAACTGATCAGATTGAGTTCACACTCGGTGTTGTGAACAAAATGGCCACCGACTAATCCCCATTCCGTTGTCCAAACGTAATTATGTAAGTGTCATATATCTATATATTAACTTTATATAACTTTCCTGTAACTATTTTCTTTGTATTAATACTTACTTTCACCAATTTTGACAGTATGACTGAACATCGACCTAGGTTGACAGTATGACTGAACATCGACCTAGGTTGACAGTATGACTGAACATCGACCTAGGTTGATAGTATGACTGAACATCGACCTAGGTTGATAGTATGACTGAACATCGACCTAGGTTGATAGTATGACTGAACATCGACCTAGGTTGATAGTATGACTGAACATCGACCTAGGTTGATAGTATGACTGAACATCGACCTAGGTTGATAGTATGACTGAACATCGACCTAGGTTGATAGTATGACTGAACATCGACCTAGGTTGATAGTATGACTGAACATCGACCTAGGTTGATAGTATGACTGAACATCGACCTAGGTTGATAGTATGACTGAACATCGACCGAGGTTGACTGTATGACTGAACATCGACCTAGGTTGATAGTATGACTGAACATCGACCTAGGTTGACTGTATGACTGAACATCGACCTAGGTTGACTGTTTGACTGAACATCGACCTAGGTTGACTGTATGACTGAACATCGACCTAGGTTGACTGTATGACTGAACATCGACCTAGGTTGACAGTATGACTGAACATCGACCTAGGTTGACTGTATGACTGAACATCGACCTAGGTTGACAGTATGACTGAACATTGACCGAGGTTGACGGTATGACTGAACATCGACCTAGTATGACTGTATGACTAAACATCGACCTAGGTTGACTGTATGACTGAACATCGACCTAGGTTGACAGTATTACTGAACATCGACCTAGGTTGACAGTATGACTGAACATTGACCGAGGTTGACTGTATGACTGAACATTGACCTAGGTTGACAGTATGACTGAACATTGACCGAGGTTGACAGTCTGACTGAACATTGACCGAGGTTGACGTATGACTGAACATCGACCTAGGTTGACAGTATGACTGAACATCGGCCTGGGTTGACTGTATGACTGAACATCGACCTAGGTTGACAGTATGACTGAACATCGACCTAGGTTGACAGTATGACTGAACATCGACCTAGGTTGACTGTATGACTGAACATCGACCTAGGTTGACAGTATGACTGAACATTGACCTAGGTTGACGGTATGACTGAACATTGACCGAGGTTGACGGTATGACTGAACATTGACCGAGGTTGACAGTATGACTGAACATTGACCGAGGTTGACGGTATGACTGAACATTGACCGAGGTTGACAGTATGACTGAACATTGACCTAGGTTGACAGTATGACTGAACATTGACCGAGGTTGACTGTATGACTGAACATCGACCTAGGTTGACTGTATGACTGAACATCGACCTAGGTTGACTGTATGACTGAACATCGACCTAGGTTGACTGTATGACTGAACATCGACCTAGGTTGACTGTATGACTGAACATCGACCTAGGGTGACAGTATGACTGAACATCGACCTAGGTTGACTGTAAGACTGAACATCGACCTAGGTTGACTGTATGACTGAACATCGACCAAGGTTGACAGTATGACTGAACATCGACCTAGGTTGACAGTATGACTGAACACTGGCCTAGGTTGACAGTATGACTGAACATTGACCTAGGTTGACAGTATGACTGAACATCGACCTAGGTTGACAGTATGACTGAACATTGACCTAGGTTGACAGTATGACTGAACATTGGCCTAGGTTGACAGTATGACTGAACATTGACCGAGGTTGACAGTATGACTGAACATTGACCTAGGTTGACAGTATGACTGAATATTGACCTAGGTTGACAGTATGACTGAACATTGACCAAGGTTGACAGTATGACTGAACATTGGCCTAGGTTGACAGTATGACTGAACATTGACCGAGGTTGACAGTATGACTGAACATCGACCTAGGTTGACAGTATGACTGAACATCGACCTAGGTTGACAGTATGACTGAACATTGACCGAGGTTGACAGTATGACTGAACATTGGCCTAGGCTGACAGTATGACTGAACATTGACCGAGGTTGACGGTATGACTAAAACCGGATTTGTTTTAAAGAGTGAGTGAGTTTGATTTTACGCCGCTTATAGCAATATTCCAGCAATATCACGGCGGGGGACACCGGAAATGGGCTTCACACATTGTACCCATGTCGGGAATCGAACCCGGTTCTTCGGTGTGCCGAGCGAACGCTTTAACCGCTAGGCTACCCGACCGCCCCTTGTTTTAAAGAAGGTGGATGAAATAGCGTGGGGTGGGGTGAGACTGAGTGAGATGGGGTTGGGATGGTGAACTTTGACCTCCCAATCAAAATGAAGAATGAGTCTATCTGACGTCAGTTTGCTAAAACAATCGGCTTCATTTATTTGCGACCTAGAAACGGAAATTTCGATCTTGGCAAAAGATATCCTTGATAGTAACCCTCTTCCGTATAGAAAACGTGGGCCTTAGAAACGGCAGAATGTATAAAATAGCCACAACAATAGAATGGAGCGGCTGCATTGTTTCTGCACTCGGAACTCCTCGGTCATATTCGTTTTCGAGAAATCAGATATGTTGGTCTAAATGCTTCGCTCACTCGTGCTGAGAATTTAGAAGCCTTGACACTGATTGGCTGATTAGAAATATCACCTGACGCCGCCCCCAATGGAGGTGGTCTGAGATCTTCAGGCAGGGATGTGTCGAATTCCATTAAAATATCTGATTTGAATGAGAGTGAGTCAAATAACCATTGTCATGGCATAGTTACAAAATATGTCATTAGATAATCGATTTTGGTTTCTGTATTTGAATATGAGTAGGTCAATGTGTAAATAAAAACAAATGTAATGACTACAGGATACGATTTTTTAAATTGTCAAAGTAAACAACAAATGCTGTTTAACTTAACGCCACACTCAACAATATTCCAGCTATATGGCCGCAGCCTGTAATTAATCAAGTCTGGGACACACCATCCAGTGATTGATATTAACAACGATCGCAACGCCACCCACTAAGTCAAGGAACCTGGCCACCAGGTTCATTTAGTCATCGCTTACGATTATTGAATAACCTCCTATTTGTCATCAATATGTTTCATATAATATGTACGGTCCATCATTGTTACAGGTAATTCAGTATTCAAAACAATCTGAAGCAGTGAAAACCTGTTGTGAGTTAGCTTGGTTTATGCCGCTGTTGGTAATATTCCAGTTATACCACGGCGGAGGGCACCAGATATGGTCTTCACACACCTCTCCAATGTGAGGAATCGAACCGGGACCTTCGATGTGACGAGCGAACGGTTTTACCTCTAAAGGCTACCCAAACTCCATCTTAAGGTGACGTGAATGAATTAGGGGTATTACAAATATTTGGTTCCCTGTAAAGCAAGGAACGACCTCTCACGACCTAAACTAATGTTTCCAAATGTTTGGTACCGTATTAAGCAATGGTCGACTTCTCGCGACCTAAGGTATTTCAAATGTTTGGATCCGTATAAAGCAAGAAACGAGCTATCACGGCCTGAACTGACATATTCCAAATGTTTGCTACTGTATTAAGCAATGGACGATCAACGAGCAAGTAGATTAAACATATCACAGCGGGTGGATCAGCGAACACAGATGATCAGTTCTCAAACTGCAAGTCGTTTTAAAAAACAGATTAAAACCGAATAAAAAGGAAGCCCTCGTCAATATTGGTAACAGTTTTAAAGAGATAGCAATCTAATATTCCATAAAATGACAAAAAATAGAAGTCATGTTGCACTCTCTGTACTTTGACAAACACAAGACATTCGATACCGAGGCTATGCGGCCGAAGCCTGTCTCTGGTGCAAATAGCGCCTGCTCTTTGTAAAATCAGACTTGTGTATTTCAAAGATTTAATTAGAGAAATAGGCTGTTTTATCCCAAATCTCCCGTGTGTCGTTAACGTCGGGCAGCATGGTCGGGTAGTGTTTTAACTTGAG
This sequence comes from Haliotis rufescens, assembly GCF_023055435.1. NCBI lineage: Eukaryota > Metazoa > Mollusca > Gastropoda > Lepetellida > Haliotidae > Haliotis > Haliotis rufescens. The sequence continues at coordinate 327,086 of NW_025964235.1, read as the reverse complement.
AGTATTGTTCCGCCATTCAGAGGAATCAGTGGCCTAGAAGAATCATCGGCTTGAAAGTCACGGACAACGTCGCCCGCGACACATGTTCACCCGGTTATAACACTGTACTTTGTGGGTAGTATAATGTGATGCTTGTTTGTTATTTAACTCCGCACACAACAATCATCCAGATTTATGTTTGTTTGTTTGTTGTTTAACGCCGCATTCAGGAATATTCCAGCTCTATGACGGCGGTCTGTAAATAATCGAGTCTGGACCAGAAAATCCAGTGATTGACATCATGAGCATCGATCTACGCAGTTGACCCCCCCCCCCCCCCCCCCCCCGGATTTTTTTATAGAAAACAGCTTTATTTGAATCATGTAAATACAAGTTGGGGACAAGTGATACTTGTACAAATGGGATACGATGACATGCATCAACAACCCGATCCGTTAGTCGCCTCTTACAAGCATGGGATGCTATATAGGATGTATATAGGATATAGGAAGGCGGTGAACGCACCAGTGGAATGTACCTTAAAGTCTTTAACTAATGTATGTACTTCTCTCAGACAATTTACAAACATTAGATATTCAATATTCTGTTTGGTTAACTCAATAGTCGATTGGTATTTAAAATGTCAAACTACATATTCTTAAACTGCATCCCAGACAAGAAAGTTCCACAAGGTGCAATACGAGCCTTGTATTGCTTTACCCCGATTACTTTTAATTTAGTTTTCAATATTTTCGTAAAGTAGTCCCAATTATTGTATATGGCTCAGAAGAGTGAGGATTAGACAATTTATCAGATGTTGAAACTATCCCTGGTACATAGAGGCGGGGAGTCGTCAACGCCTGATAACATCGTTATTGGTGAATGTGATGCTCCCTGCATTATTTCATATAAACGAATGGTAAACTACAGGATCAAATCAAAGAATATTCTAAAACGATGTTATAATCTGTTATTAGAAGCTAATAAGATAAATGTAACGGGTCTCAAAAGTGAACCAATTCCTTTGTCAATTCGGCTTTGGGTTCCTGTGGAACTAACAGTTTGTATACCATAAATAATGTTTCTTGGTGAAGTCGTTAACGCCGTCAATATAAAAAATAAATGTTAATTTTAGCACGGTTGAAAACGTCTCAAAAACAAGACTTTACACTTTTTACAATTCTGGATTGTCTGGTCCAGACTCGATTATTTACAGACCGCCGTCATAATACCTGAATATGGCTGAGAGCGATGTCAAACAACAACAAAAACCGAAAAAACCACCGCCACTTCTAATGACTACTATTCCGATTGAAGGAAGCCCTGGTTTGATTACGCTGAGGTCCATGTACTCCATGATCACCATCAAGAGACAACTCCAGTGAATGACGACATACTATAGCCAAGCTGATAAACCGCAGGTTTGCCTTATCCGAACCAATCCCATTGAAATCAGGATTTTAAAAGTTAACTTGATTCTCTGACTTAATATAAGTCTATATTCAAACCTGCATATCTCATTCCCGTATCTATATCTCATTCCCGTATCTATCTCGAAAACAAACTAAAACGACAAATTCCGAAACGAGAAAATAGAGCGATTATGTTATTGTGGCTATTGCACACTGCCTGTTGTTTCTGAGGGCTTTGGCATCTTTTCGGGGAAAAGGGAGTCCCATCGAAGGAATGTTTGTGTTATCTTGGGGTTTTCGTTTGTACAATCGTAATTTGCGATTCGGTGGTAAGAAAATGAAGCCGTTATAGAAAGCATGAATGCCTAAAATGACTGAAAATGAATGACTCATAAACCCACGCACCCTTCATTTAGATTGGGCGGTCAAAGTTCATTCAGGGTTTACCCGACACGACCTTTTAATGGGTGTCCTCAGATCTGAGCACAGAGGGGTCGTGTGGGGTAAAATACTGATGTTAATCACACTGTGTCCAGGCTCGATTGATTACAGATCGCCGTGGGGGCGGTCGGGTAGCCTAGTGGTTAAAGCGCTCGTCACGCCGAAGACCCGGGTTCGATTCCCGACATGGGTACAATGTGTGAAGCCCATTTCTGGTGTCCCCCGCCGTGATATTGCTGGAATATTGCTAAAAGCGGCGTAAAACCATATTCACTCACTCACTCACAGATCGCCGTGATGTAGCATCGAAAGTGTTGCCTATGGCGTAAAACAACATTCGCTCGAACAGGCAATACTAGACCTGAAACTTAGTCATGTTTGTTGTTTATCGTCGCACTAGGTAATATTCGAGCGGCGGCGATCGAGTCTAGACCAGACAATCCGGTAGTTGACATCATGAGCATCCATCTACGAAATTGGGATAGGATTACATGCATCAACCAAGTCAGCGAGCTTGACCGCCCAAGTCGCGTCTTGGGACAAGCATGGGTTGCTGAAGACCAATACTATGGTGGTCAGTTATGAGTTGTCCTCCTAAGACATTGAAACGTATTTATTAAACGTTATTAATTAAAGAAGCTAATATCATTTTTGCAAGTAAAAGTAAAATTGTTAATAAATTTGAACGTTTTAGTTGATATGAAGATACTTCTTGTATCTAGATTTTAATTACATTTGAAGTTATATATAAAGCAATAGTGTTAAGTGTCCACTCCAATTTCCACGTTTCTCGAACAGGCGACAACTCGGGTAGTATATAAATAGCTCGCAGCTCACCTTAGCTGAAAATACATGGCAATAAACACCCCTATACTTGGTCAAGGCGAGATAAATTCCGATAAGATTCCAGTGTGCTCTTTGAAAAAAGTTACAATTATGTTTCCGGTATCTGGATCCCTCCCCTAAAATTCTAGTTGCTTAATATATAAAAACACGAACCAAACATACAAGTTCAACTTCGTAAATCGTTCATATTAAAATCGTTTATCCAAAATCGATGCATACTACTCAAGGGGTTAAAGAACACACGGTTCTTTGATCTTTCACGGGATAACAGATTAACTAGCATTATGAAAAAGTCGGATGCTCTTTAACTTCTTTTGAGTAGTATAACTATAGGCTTGTACCAGCATGGCCCTCGCGCCGTCCCCGGGGACAACCCCACCCGATCGTCTTAGGCACAGAAATACACACAGGCACGTCAATGAAACGAGCAAGTTGTTTTTCGACTTAAGTACAGTCCGATGTCAACGCAGTAGGTGGGCGACATTCTCTTCGACCGAAGCATGCCTTCATCTCTACTGCTTCGTTTGAACAGCCAGTAACGCTAGACATACATTACCTCAGTACTGGACACCTATCTACTCCTTCACGACGGCTTTTCGGCACCTTTCCCAAAATGACAGGTTACTACGATTCAAGACGTTCGGGTCGGACAGTGGTGACCTCTGGAATCTCCTAGGCCGGAAGAACCATCGGCTCTGCTCGTAGGCATACTACAGACTACGTTTAACCATTCATATTCCCAAACAAAAATCTTGAAATTGAAAAAAACGATGAAACAAAATTGAAAAAGATATTTTTGATCTTATTCCATTTTCTTTGTCAAATTTGAATCATGGCGAGAGTGACTTCTGGAAAAAATATCGTATTGGTCACGTGTTAACGGAGAACTGATTTCAGAAATAAAGTATTAACACAAAAAATCGTTTCACCGTGATTCTCTCGATCTCAGAAGCAATTAAACGAATAGGGTACCCCACTATACAGTGAAACATGGACAACACGATGCAGGGATCAACTATATGGTCAGAATCCTTGACGGTAATAACATTCCTCTAACCTACAAGGGAGCTCGTTTCTTATTTCGATTAAGCTCAGAATCGCGTGTTGCCTGTTTGTCAGCATATATTATCTCATTGGTAACACGGGGATCTCTTCAGACGATGACACTGAAGATTTACCTGTTAAGTGCACAGCGTCTCAGTAAACACAAACGACTCGCGTCACATTTCTCAGCGGCTGATAGCTATTTGTCCAGACAACGCGAACACACTTCAAGAAATAAGCTAGCGAATGACTGCCGACGATGCAGCGTCGAGAACATCTAAACATAACGGTTCCACCCGATACATCTCAGGTCATCTTCCACGCGTACTGGGAACATACACTACTCAAAAGAAGTGAGGAACTCCCATTGTTTCGTCTTATTGTAATTAATCTGTCATGCCACGACAACTGTTTTGTTTGCTAGTTGTTTAACGCGACACTCAGCAATATTCCAGCTATATGACGACTGTCTGTAAATAATCGAGTCTGGACCAGACAATCCAGTGATTGATATCATAAGAATCGATCCACGCAATTGGGATACGATAACATACATCAACCAAGTCAGCGAGCCTGACTACCCGATCTTATTAGTCGCTTACGTACACGCATAGTCGCCTTTAGTGGCAAGCATGGGTTGCTCCATGACAACTGTGGCAAGTCTGACAATCAGTTATCACACCCAAGTACAAGATTGAATCTACTAAATATAAAGTTCTTTTGGCTATGAAGAGGATACAGTGTTAGTCCACAAATACCCCATATTGCGTCCTGTTGTTAACAAGCATCTACAGGTGAATATCAAACACAGATGATCAGGGTTAGGATTGGTCTTCAGCAAACCCAAACTTGTCCTAAGAGGTGACTGTGCTTGTCGTAAGAGGCGACCAACGGGATCTGTGGTCAGGCTCGTTTATGCATGGCATGTATCCTAAATTCATAGATCGATGCACATGATGCCAATCACTGGATTGTCTGGTACAGACTAGGTTATTTACAGGTCAACGTCACATAGCTGGAATATTGCTGAGTTTGGTGTCAAACAATAAAGAAACAAAACAAGAAATACATGACTATTTTGCTATTTTCATTTCTAGGAACACCGACAACATCGCCCTGTATAAATGCATGAAATACACAGTTCACCAGTGAACTGTGCAACCTCATAAAGAAAGTGAAAAAAAACATATATCACAGAATACGTTTGCAATATATTGTTTAATTAATTAAGTGTGATCACAAGAATATGAATATTTGAGGGCGGACCAGACAATCCAGTAGACTGATAGACGACACACAATCAACCAAGTCCCAGATCCTGAAGACACTATCCATTTCTTCGCCTCTTACGACCAGCATAGGTTGCTGGGTACCAAGACTAACCCAGAATCACCACTAACGACCGGCATAGGCTGCTGGGTACCAAGACTAACCCAGAATCACCACTAACGACCGGCATAGGCTGCTGGGTACCAAGACTAACCCAGAATCACCACTAACGACCGGCATAGGCTGCTGGGTACCAAGACTAACCCAGAATCACCACTTAGGACCAGCATAGGCTGCTCGGGACCTACAGTAACTCACGATCAGCAGAGTTTGCAGTCCCATTCTGACAGACCAAGCAGTAATATCCAAACCAGGCCTCAACACCTTAAAGAGAACACTTGAATACAGGTAAAACAAAACCACAATTCCTTGTCATTTATCTCAGCCCTGTTTATGGTACAAAATACAACAAATACCAAGAAATAAACAACTAAAATACTTTACTGCTAGAAAATATACCTGATGTTGACATCAATCACATGGATGAGCCAACACATGAAACAGTACGACTTCTACCTGCCACCAATACTGTGACCTGGAAGGAGGTCACCATGACCCAGGAGTAAAGGTCACTCTGACTCACTCATCACACAGAGCATTCGACATAGCCCCACTCAAACATCATCGCATAGTCCAGGAAATCTCAAACGGACATTGAATTTTCCATATCTTAAATAATCAATTGAATTTCTGTCTGAATAACTATTGATGATTAATGAGCACTTGAATGGAAATATCAGTGGAAATAATATAATCCACCACGTTTTATGTATCGGAAAGTAAGCCTTAATATTCTGATATATAATACTTAATTATCAATAGCATAAAGCCATAAAAAACTTAAAGAGCAAATCAATATTTGTCACATAGCCAATCAAACATATCAAATAAGTAGATAATTTATTCAAATAAATATTTCCTCAAAATTAAATGTATTTGTTGAAATGTGAAACAGAATATTAAAACCATCAAACACACATTTATACACAGACTTGTGGCTTGTGTCAGTGCTGCGAGGCCGATGGTGCGAGACCAGCGATGTTGCGACAGCTGTAGATGCTCCTCAGAGATTCTCAGAACACAATGCATTCTCCGGAATATAGTCTCCTCCATAAGAATTAGGCACAATAAATTTCTACAACACATTTGCTTGTATATTACAAGTCCAATAGTAGAACTCTGGGGTCCTCAACTGCGGATTTTATTTTTCTCAGAAAGAGGACAGCCTCTCTCCCATCTACAAGTCTATGATCATAGGTGAGGGCGACGTACATCATGGGGCGGATCTCCACCTGAAACAACAACATTCAGCATTAGGGTGACACAAGTGGGCACAAACAGGTAGGGCTCCCCGAACTATCCCTTCAATAGGGTCACATAGGGCCCTGACCTATCCCTACATTATTAGGGTCACATAGGGCCCCGGACCTATCCCTACATTACGGTCACATAGGGCCCCCGACCTATCCCTACATTACGGTCACATAGGGCCCCCGACCTATCCCTACGGTAGGGTCACATAGGGCCCCTGACCTATACTAACATTATTAGGGTCGAATAGACCTATCCCTACATTATCAGGGTCACATAGGGCCCCCGACCTATCCCTACATTATTAGGGTCACATAGGGCCCCGGACCTATCCCTACATTACGGTCACATAGGGCCCCCGACCTATCCCTACATTACTAGGGTCACATAGGGCCCCAGACCTATCCCTACATTATTAGGGTCACATAGGGCCCCGGACCTATCCCTACATTACGGTCACATAGGGCCCCCGACCTATCCCTACATTACGGTCACATAGGGCCCCCGACCTATCCCTATGGTAGGGTCACATAGGGCCCCTGACCTATCCCAACATTATTAGGGTCGAATAGGGCCCCGGACCTATCCCTACATTATCAGGGTCACATAGGGCCCCCGACCTATCCCTACATTATTAGGGTCACATAGGGCCCCCAACCTATACCTACATTATTAGGGTCACATAGGGCCCCTGACCTATACCTACATTATTAGGGTCACATAGGGCCCCTGAACTATCCCTACATTATTAGGGTCACATAGGGCCCCTGACCTATCCCTACAGTAGGGTAACATAGGGCCCCTGACCTATCCCTACATTACGGTCACATAGGGCCCCCGACCTATCCATACATTATAAGGGTCACTTAGGGCACCTGACCTATCCATACATTATTAGGGTCACATAGGGCCCCGAATCTTTCCCTACATTATTAGGGTCACATAGGGCCCCCGACCTATCCCTACATTATTAGGGTCACATAGGGCCCCAGAACTATCCCTAAATTATTAGGGTCACATAGGGCCCCCGACCTATCCCTACATTATTAGGGTCACATAGGGCCCCGAATCTATCCCTACATTATTAGGGTCACATAGGGCCCCCGACCTATACCTACATTATTAGGGTCACATAGGGCCCCCGACCTATCCCTATATTATAAGGGTCACATAGGGCCCCTGACCTATCCCTACATTATTAGGGTCACATAGGGCCCCCAACCTATCCCTACATTATTAGGGTCACTTAGGGCCCCGAATCTATCTCTACATTATTAGGGTCACATAGGGCCCCTGACTTCTCCCTACATTATTAGGGTCACATAGGGCCCCCAACCTATCCCTACAGTAAGGTCACATAGGGCCCCTGACCTATCCCTACATTATTAGGGTCACATAGGGCCCCGAATCTATCCCTACATTATTAGGGTCACATAGGGCCCCGAATCTATCCCTACATTATTAGGGTCACATAGGGCCCCCGACCTATCCCTACATTATTAGGGTCACATAGGGCCCCCGACCTATCCCTACAGTAAGGTCACATAGGGCCCCTGACCTATCCCTACATTAAGGTCACATAGGGCCCCTGACCTATCCCTACAGTAGGGAGACATTAGTGGACTCTTAACAGGAGGAGAGCAGATACATCCCCAGCCACACAGTTCACTGCAAAATAATGTGACAGTGCATTGCAATCAACTGCCTTGGTGTAAGTGGGTTGGTATATCAAGCAAGCAAGTAGTATACACAGCCTTAGAAATTTGTTTTGACATTTCACACGAATGTTTACCATGTTAACATTTTCTGTCAGTTCCAATATGTAGCAAAATTGAAGTTTTGTGAAGTGGTTCAGAATTATCGCCTTCAAATGCCACTGTCAATAAGGACTACATCATTGGATTTTTACTTGTCCTCAGCACATTCTAGTAGTCGTGTGCTAGTTGTCTAGTGCCAATTTCGAAGGCTGATGGTAAAAGATGATAGCAACAGCCCAAGTTACGATGGCGTCTACAATGGAGATCCTATTACCTTCCCTTCCAAGGCGACCGGCCGCTGAAAGACTCCATGCATGCCGAGGATGGCAGACTGGGGAGGGTTGATGATGGGGGTGCCGAACATGGAGCCGAAAACCCCGCCGTTGCTGATGGTGAAGGTACCACCGTCCATATCCTCTACAGCCAGACTACCCGCTCTTGCCTGAAACAAAACACCTGATTTAATATCAGACATAAAAGCTTGAAGTTATTTTGAGTATTTCAATCTATGACAGCCCCAACTGCAGTGTTTGCTATCGCGGAATAACACCAAGGTCTAGGATGTCGGTGAACATTACAACATTCTCATTTCTGTATAATACAAGCAACGAGTCTTTCAACCAACTCATCTACAAAACAATTACTTTTGATTAGATGATCCTAACTCCCTGCACAAGTCATTTCTTTAAAAAACATAATTATCTGAAGACATGGTATTTCTCTATAAAGCATTTATTATCGGAGGGCACATCACTTCTCCATTAAACAATTACCATGTGAATCTATATCTAAGTGTATCAGCTTAGTAATCGCTAGTCTCCATGACCTGACTGACATGACCTACCCTCTCTCCAAGGTCATTGATTGTCTTCTCAATGTCTGCATAGTTCATTCTCTCCACATTCCTAATAACTGGAACAACTAGACCCTGAAATCATCACAGAAATAGATTAATTAATGTAGCTAACTTTGCAATATACACTGAACACAGTAACAGTATTTATTGACAATTTGACTTATGTAAACCAGTATTGGACATAATTTTGCATACATTTTTTTATTTATCTTGCCGATTTTGCTTTTGATATTTTCTTCATAAATTCCCTTATCTCTAAAACAAACAAATCAATTTACACCCTTTCACCCTGCCAAACCAATACTCACCACTCGTCACCAGGAACTCAACCATCCATTTCTCCCCGTTTTCTCCCTAACCACCCCCACCCCGCCCTGACCCCAACCCCCCTGTTTTCCCCCTAACCACCCCCACCCCCACCAACCAAATTCCTGACACCACTCCCTGATCCCCACACTTCTGTGTTCCGTGTTGTACCTTGGGTGTAGACACAGCCACACTGATGTCTACATAGTCTCTATACACAATTTCCATATCGTCTATAACAGCATTAACCACAGGTTGATCTTGAAGGGCAAACGCTGATGCCTTAACGAAAGCCGACATGAATCCCAGCTTGATCCCGAACTTCTTGAGGAAGGCCTCCTTGAACTGGGCTCTCATGCCCATCACATTGCTGTAAAAACAAAGTCCACAGCAGGTGCTCTGTAACAGGTCTCACATGGAGGAAGTCAGTAATCAGGGAATAAGGATGGGTCAGTTCCTTTAAAATATTTACATTTGTGGTGAACAAAAATAATTTGTTATAATTTTCGATGAGCTTTAAACTTACAACTCTTACAATGGGCTTCTAAGAACATCCTTAAATACAATCCCATCAGCTACTATCCATGTCATCAAAAAACCCTTCAATGGGCTACTATCCATTTAAATCAAGACCCTTCAATGGTCTACTATCCATGTCATCACAGACCCTTCAATGGTCTACTATCCATGTCATCACAGACCCTTCAATGGTCTACTATCCATGTCATCACAGACTTCTCAATGGTCTACTATCCATGTCATCACAGACCCTTCAATGGTCTACTATCCATGTCATCACAGACCCTTCAATGGTCTACTATCCATGTCATCACAGACCCTTCAATGCGCTACTATCCATGTCATCACAGACCCTTCAATGGTCTACTATCATGTCCTCAAATTTCAAAATACAAAGAGTGAGAGTGAGTATGGTTTTACACCGCTTTTAGCAATTTTTCCAGCAATATTACAGCGGGGGACTCCAGAAATGGGCTTCACACATTGTACCCATGTCTGAAATCGAACCCGGGTCTTCGGGGTAAAGAGCAAATGCATTAACCAGGCTACCCGACTGCCCCCAAAATACAAAGGACATCCCATAGGCTAACATGCACATCAAATACCATTTAGGTTATCTAGGACACACTAGAATTCAGTCCAGGTAAACATAAGGATAGTCACAAGGAATGATGTAGAGACCACATGCTGTGTAGTGGAGTATGCATGACAAGAGAGAAGTCTTCCTGGGCCCCATTCCACAGAACGATCTTCATGCTACGACGTTCGTAAGTCTATGTTAAAGTATGGAAGTGATGATCATCATACAACTAAGATGGCTTTGTGGAACAGGGCCCGGGGCTATACTACCTCATGTCAATCTCATTAAAGGTGGTAAGCATGGCACAGGTGTTCTGAGCGTCCTTCAGCCTCTGGGCGATCCGAAGCCTCATCCTGTTCATCTTCACCTGAAATGGTCAACACAGCCTCAGAAACACAAGACTAGTTCGACTAGTGTAAACATATTTCACTAGTCAGAGTTTGTAGTTAGTTCTACTTAAAAAAGACAAACTTGTTTGCTATGTATACATTGTAACAAATGTTATATAATGTCACATTCTTTCTACAGATTCTAGTACTTTTGTGGGTTGAGTCCCATCCAGGATTCGAACCCACACTGCCACAGTGTCGTATGTAATCGCCAGCACACAAAGTCAGCAATCTAACCAACTCAACCACTGAGGTTTCCACAAAATGAAAGTCTGACAACTGGAAGTCTAGATCACAAACTTAGTGTACCCATCTAACAGTGTAAATTGGCATAGCTCCCATGGCTGAAAGCTATGATCACACAAGGCCATATAGAAAATGGTCAAATGTAAGAAACATCATATTTGGGATAACACTTTCTTATATATATACATTGGCTGTTTGGTTGATTCAGTTCCAATTTGTAGCAAAACTGAAGTGTTGAGAACTGGTCCAGAACTATAGCCATCAACTGCTACTCGTCAAAAGTCAATCAGGACGACCATCATTGGATTTTTACTTGTCCTCAGCACAATGTAGTAGTCTCAGACTAGCATGGATTTGGTGTAAGCAGGGGACACCAGACATGGGCCTTTCAAGTCTGGACCAAACAAACCAGAAAAATCAGTGTCCCACGTCGTCAGGGTGTGAAGACATACCACCAGCTATGTCACAGAGTGAGTATTGTTTTACACCACTTTTTGTAATATTCCAGCTATATCATGGCAGGGGACACCAGAAACGAGCTTCACACATTATACCCATATCTTCAGCATTATGAGCTAACTTTTTAAGAACAAGGCTACCCCACCGCCACAGAGCCTGACATCTATTCCATGTTCCAGTCAGCCCTTACAACGAACATAAAGGGCTGCTGGGGACCTATTTCAACCACAGAATGACGTAGATGTGGACTTACCCTCTGTTCTCCTCTCGCCCCAGAGCCCATGTCCAGGGATGGGGCGGCTGACGGGGTCACCTTGATAGAGGAGGTTGGGGTGGAGGTCAGAGGGGCCTTGGGCACCGGGGGAACTGGGGGTGGAGTGCTGGGTATGGGGCCTGCTGATGGTGGGGGTGGAGGGGGAGGGGGAGGAGGGGCTGCAGCTGGTGCAGGAGCTTCAGCCTTGGCTGCTTTTGGGGGAGGGGCATCGCCTACAAATGAAAAGATTTACATCAGACTTCAAAATTAATCTCATGACCCAGCCAATCTTGTTTAGTATCTTCAGATCTGGTAGAATTACACTGTTGGTGGAAAAGAATCGCAAACACTGAAGAAAGCAAATACTGTAGTGAATGTAGACCATGTATCAACCAGGTCAGCGAGCCTGACCACCCGATCCCGTTAGTAGCCTCTTACGACAAGCATAGTCACCTTTTACGGCAAGCATGGGTTGCTGAAGACCTATTCTACTTTCAATATGGGGATCATTCAGATAATACTGACAGTGGTATCTTACCCGTGATTTTGATCTTGAAGAGTTCTTGTCCCGCTGCGACCGTTCCGCCGTCCTCCACAAGCAACTCCTCGATGATGCCAGCAACAGGGGCGGGCACAGGGATGGACGTCTGGACAGAGAAGGTGATAGAAACTAATATTTCAGTTGCCTAATCCTCGTAATAACATCGCAAAATCCTTAAAAATGGCAAATTTCTTTTGTCCCAATGATGCCTTAACTATTAGGCAGTTTGGCAGGGACTATAGGACTGGTGCCAATTTCTATCATTGAGAGAATGAGTGACATATAGCATGTATAACAAATATAGGAGGGTCCTTAAGGCTTTCTCAAATATTAGTTTAATCTTTGGATTTCAAAACTTTGTAAATAACAGTGTTTGAAATCAAAGGGGGTCATGGGGTGTTTGAGGTTTGCTTCTTCAAATACTGTATATTTCTTCATTCCATTTTGGGAATTAGTACCGACATTTGCTGAAGATTTGGCACCAACTATCTGTCTTGGAGATGGTCTAGATATATCCCTGGCCATCAATACATACCTTGTCGGTCTCGATCGCAGCCACAACATCATCCTCACCTACGAAATCGCCAACAGCTGAAATACAAGTCATTGGTCTTAATGTAACAAAACCAGCCTTAGAAATTTGTATTTTCAAGACTAGACCAGAGGACTAGTGTCAGCCTTTTTCACTAATCATCAGAGTTTGTAGCTAGTCCAGCTTGAACATGACAAACCTGTTTACCATGTTTACATTTTCTGTTCTCAGTTCATATTTGTAGCCAAACTTTAGCATTGAGAACAGGCTCTCAACACACGGCTCTCAAATGCTATGAGGAGGCCTACCCTCTTTGGATGTTAACTTGCCCTCGGCACATCTTACCTTTGTTTGTTTGTTTGTCGTTTAACGCCGCACTCAGCAATATTCCAGCTATATGACAACGGTCTGTAAATAATCGAGTCTGGGCGAGACAATCCAGTGATTGACATCATGAGCATCGATCCACGCAATTGGGATATGATGACATGCATCAACCAAATCAGTGAGCCCGACCACCCGATCCCGTTAGTCGCCTCTTGCGACAAGCACAGACTGTTTTGTAGACTGTTATACTATAACAATTGAGTATTAATCCAGTTATTGCTGACTAAGGCAACAGACTGTGTAATACACTAGATTGGACACATCAAAGTGGTTTAGGAAAGATTCATCCGCTTTGTTTCATACCTTGAGTCCTAACAGGACGAGAAGAGGCCAACATTTCTTCATAGTCAGAACTACTCAGATCGTGACATGATAAAGCTTCAGAAACTATTGACCCAAATTGACTAATGTGCGTAAAGTGCTTATGAATGTGTGAATATGAAAAATAATACATAGCCTGTGCATGAGAAGATATAAAAGTGGGAATATGAGGCTAAATAGCCTGAGCATGAAAAGGTGTGAATCTGGGAATATGAGGAAACAAACCCCGACTATGAGAAGATATGAATGTGGGAATATGAGGCTAAATAGCCTGTGCATGAGAAGATTTAAATGTGAGAACATGAGGACACATAGCCTGTGAATGAGAAGATATAAAAGTGGGAATATGAGGCTAAATAGCCTGAGCATAAGAAGAAATATAGACTGTGTATGAGAAGATTTAAATGTGGAAACATGAGGACACATAGCCTGTGCATAAGAAGATATAAAAGTGGGAATATGAGGCTAAATAGCCTGTGCATGAGAAGAAATATAGCCTGTGCATGAGAAGATTTAAATGTGGGTATATGAAGATATATAGCCTGTGCATGAGAAGATTTAAATGTGGGTATATGAAGATATATAGCCTGTGCATGAGAAGATTTAAATGTGGAAACATGAGGACACATAGCCTGTGCATGAGAAGATATAAAAGTGGGAATATGAGGCTAAATAGCCTGTGCATGAGAAGAAATATAGCCTGTGCATGAGAAGAAATATAGCCTGTGCATAAGAAGATTTAAATGTGGGTATATGAAGATATATAGCCTGTGCATGAGAAGATTTAAATGTGGGTATATGAAGATATATAGCCTGTGCATGAGAAGATTTAAATGTGGGAACATGAAGATATATAGCCTGTGCATGAGAAGATATGAATGTGAGTATATGAAGATATATAGCCTGTGCATGAGAAGATATGAATGTTGGTATATGAAGATATATAGCCTGTGCATGAGAAGATATGAATGTGGGTATATGAAGATATATAGCCTGTGCATGAGAAGATTTAAATGTGGAAACATGAGGACACATAGCCTGTGCATGAGAAGATATAAAAGTGGGAATATGAGGCTAAATAGCCTGTGCATGAGAAGAAATATAGCCTGTGCATGAGAAGAAATATAGCCTGTGCATAAGAAGATTTAAATGTGGGTATATGAAGATATATAGCCTGTGCATGAGAAGATTTAAATGTGGGTATATGAAGATATATAGCCTGTGCATGAGAAGATTTAAATGTGGGAACATGAAGATATATAGCCTGTGCATGAGAAGATATGAATGTGAGTATATGAAGATATATAGCCTGTGCATGAGAAGATATGAATGTTGGTATATGAAGATATATAGCCTGTGCATGAGAAGATATGAATGTGGGTATATGAAGATATAGCCTGTGCATGAGAAAGAGAGAAATGATATGGCTGAGATAATATGACCCACCTTTTTCCCACCGCACATCTCCCTCAGTTACAGACTCCGCAAACTGCGGAGTGTTCACTACTCTCACTTCCTCATCTGTAATACATCAAGTCAACAGTCAATAAATAGACACATGTACATCGCCATAGGCCTATCACTCTCACATAAGATTTCAAATTTGAATTGGAAATACAATGACATGAAGCACTCTGCCAGCAATGATGCTATTACAATGACATGAAGCACTCTGCCAGCAATGATGCTATTACAATGACATGAAGCACTCTGCCAGCAATGATGCTATTACAATGACAGAAGCCCACTTGCTATCCTGCCAGGACCTGCAGCAGTGTATGCTGCTACTCACATCTGATAGACGTGGTCTTGAAGGTTCTTACTGGCACCAATCCACCTGGTGATGTCAGCGAGCGACTGAAACACAACAGTGAAAGACCACAATAAAGTCAAGGGCATATTGATTATTAACATATCACTAACGATTTCATAAAAACAAAATTGAACATATGACAGCTCGATATTCCACAGCTGTAATCTCAGATCATAAGTAATAGATAATCAAAATGGTCATCAATATAATGACCCTTGTTGAAAGCGCTTGAATGTTTGGTGGCAAAAAACCCATCACTATTTCAACAAAACATGTGACTGAAACCTGATTAGGGCGGTTTACTGTTGGATCGCTTTAACACCCACACAACCACCCACGCTTCATGAAATAAAAATTCCTCAACAAGTAGAACAACTCCAAGAAGTCAAATGAAAAGTAAAAAAACATAAGACTATTTTTTACTCGCCCAACTACCTGGTTGTTTTTTTAGGGATGCTAATTCTTTTCTCAAACATTAAACTCTTCCAACCCAGCTTCACAAACTAATCATACATTGATCTTTCTCCAATAAATACTATTATCAATACCAAGAAATAGCTTAGCCATTAACGACAGATAACAAATAAATCGATATTCATAATTTGCACAGATACTAAGCAGGTGTTTCAATGCTAACCTGTGACAAAATCAAGTTTATCCAAACAAATCAATAATTGGTTCTATTGTGCTACATGCCTGTTGACATATGGTGCAATTTCAAGGAATGACACGTTATCAATGCATGCATTGATAATGTGCAGCCAACATATCATCACGTTATCACAAGTGATAACAGTCCTCAGTTGTCAACGAGGAAGACTCACCCCCATCTTCACCTGTCCTAGATATAAATGTCTTTTGATGGACAGGCAGCCACACATGGCTGATGGTTGAAAACATCAACAACCCACGTCTTTATCACTCAACAAGTCATGCCTATATATACCAACTAGTTGGCCATCTGTAATTAACACAACTGATACGGCAACAGGGACAAAGTCACATCATCCGTCCCTAATCTTCCTTATTATCATGCTGTAGCTTCTTAAGAATGCAGCCTTTGATCAGTTAGCGTAATATGTAATATTAGCTGCCATGTCTAGGTGCAGGGTTCACATCACAGAAGTAAATCAGGTAATGTGAATAAATAGAATACTTATTGATGTTTCAGATCCTGTGTTCAGGATTTCTCGCACGAGTGAGTGAGTGAGTGTTGGAGTGAGTGAGTGAGTGTTGGAGTGAGTGTTGGAGTGAGCAAGTTGGAGTGAGTGAGTGTTGGAGTGAGTGAGTGAGTGAGCATTCAGAGTTGCTGCTATAGTAGTTTTAAATCAAGGGATACCCTCCACTTTCTGTTGCTAATATTAGGGTTATAACAAGGACCCTTTGACATTCAGGCTACATTTTGGACCATGTTTTACTCAATAGACAGCAATTTTATGAAGCCATATGCTGGTATTCTGTAACATGAGTCCAAACCAGGCCAACCAGTGGTTGATCGTCACTACATGGCTGAAATAATATTGATGCGACATTAAATTTTAACTCACTCACCCAACTAGTGGTTGAGAGTTGGAGCATTCCTCCTATTCATGCCCAGTATCTTGGGACAAGTCTAAGAAAAGGGACGTCACACAGCATGACAAATGTCACAATTCAGATTATAAAAAGTTTCATTTCCCCCCCCCACCCCCCAAAAAAAACAAACAAGAGTTTGCCACTAACGAAGCTATATCCCCCGCCCCTGTTGCAGAATTTATGACATAATTAAATTTAAACAAACCCTAACCTTTTTTAACCGAGGTGGAACTTGTCATGGAAATTGTAAAAAAAAGATGAGTTTGGAACCTAAGTCCATCTTGTTGCCATGGAAACGTAAAAAATAAATATTTCTAAAATTTCTAAATATCAAAAGGCACCAGTTCAGCATGTAACTGACAGACCTGCAAAGTTTGATGAAAAAATATTGAACGGTTTATGAGTTATGCTCCGGAAACAAAACGTGACGGAGTACGGAAGGAAGGATGGACGGATGGACGGACGGACGGACGGACGGACGGACGGAGCCCGTTTCTATAACCCCATGCCAACTTTGTTGGGCGGGGGATAAAAACAAAAAACAAAACAAACTTGAAACCTGCGTAACACGTTTTGGTTTGATTTTGAACAACATATTCCAACTATTATAAACACATGTAAGATTGTAAGATTTCATGTATCGACAGGTACTATTAAAACCTTGAAAATTTTATGTAATAATGGCTGTCTGGGCAAAGCCACCTGGCTCAAAAAACAGAAAAATTGAGAGACCAGGTCATAGAAATCTGCTGACATTGAAGCTTGATAAAAAAAATTTGGGACTACAAGTCCAAATATGACTCTGAATCACTTTCAGCAGAATTAAGTGTTATTAGGTGGACTGTTATTAGCTGAGCTTACTAGTTCAAGCAGAATTGTACTGGACACGGCTTTGGACGAGGGCAACAGTCAGACTATTTTAAAGCCCAGAAGCTCACGTGAACCATGAAGATACCGCCGTCATATAGCTGGAATATTGCTGAGTGTGGCGTTAAACAACAAACATACCGCCGTCATATAGCTGGAACATTGCTGAGTGCGGTGTTAAACAACAAACATACCGCCGTCATATAGCTGGAATATTGCTGAGTGCGGTGTTAAACAACAAACATACCGCCGTCATATAGCTGGAATATTGCTGAGTGCGGTGTTAAACAACAAACATACCGCCGTCATATAGCTGGAATATTGCTGAGTGCGGTGTTAAACAACAAACATACCGCCGTCATATAGCTGGAACATTGCTGAGTGCGGTGTTAAACAACAAACATACCGCCGTCATATAGCTGGAATATTGCTGAGTGCGGTGTTAAACAACAAACATACCGCCGTCATATAGCTGGAATATTGCTGAGTGCGGCGTTAAACAACAAACATGCCGCCATCATATAGCTGGAATATTGCTGAGTGCGGCATTAAACAACAGACATACCGCCGTCATACAGCTGGAATATTGCTGAGTGCAGCATTAAACAACAGACATACCGCCGTCATACAGCTGGAATATTGCTGAGTGCAGCGTTAAACAACAAACATACCGCCGTCATACAGCTGGAATATTGCTGAGTGCAGCATTAAACAACAGACATACCGCCGTCATACAGCTGGAATATTGCCGACCGGGTGTTAAACAACAAACATACCGCTGTCATAAAGCTGAAATATTGCTGAGTGCGGCGCTGAAATATTGCTGAGTGCGGCGCTAAACAAATATGAAGAACTAATGATGCCCATGTTCAGAAGTCTGTCCGCAAGTTTTAGAGACACCTTAGCTGGGACAATTCACAAAATGTTTCAGATCCACACGCCATGTAGTTTCAGAGGAGATAAGCTTTTTCAAAGAGACTGGTGAGGAAGCTCAGTTTCAGAAAAAATGAGGTTCACACAATGTACCTGTGTGGGGAACTGAACCTGTGAGTAAACATGTGACCAACAAACACCTCATTTGAGGCTTGAGGTTATATCCAGACATGTTTGATTAGCATAGCTAACCTTGCCAAAGGGAAGGGTAGGATGATTTTGAGAGCTATTGCTTACAGTAAACTACGGTTATAACAAACTTAAAGGTTGCTTACAGTAAACTACGGTTATAACAAACTTAAAGGTTGCTTACAGTAAACTACGGTTATAACAAACTTAAAGGTTGCTTACAGTAAACTACGGTTATAACAAACTTAAAGGTTGCTTACAGTAAACTACGGTTATAACAAACTTAAAGGTTGCTTACAGTAAACTATGGTTATAACAAACTCAAAGGTTGCTTACAGTAAACTACGGTTATAACAAACTCAAAGGGACCACTTAATTTAGTTTGTTATAACCGTAGTTCATCATAAGCAGATTTACAGCATATATACAGCAAATGAAAGGGGAAAAAACATTTGGTAATATCCATCATTTTTTTTAAGCGTGCTCGTTATAAACATAGTTTACTTATCAGGATTTTGTTGGATGTACTTATCACTACTAAAGATAGTGAATTTTTCAGGTCGCTATCTCTAATTGGTGACAAGAAATACAGAACGGGATGGGTTAGCTTCATCTCAGCATCATGTAGAAGGCATGGGCCAGGGTGCTTGAGGAAGTATGTTCCAGGCGTTCTCTTGTCAATATGCTGTGTCAACTTCAACACACACTAGGAAGCATGATACACAAGATCACAACACATGTTGTATTGGAGGAAGCAAAATCATCGAGCTTCGCTATATTACCAAGGGTCTAGAAATACATTCACTCGGCTGTTCAAAACGTATCCATTACACCATATACCCAGGGTGCACTGCTGCACATGTCAGTCTCTACTAACACAATGAGTTATAAGATTTATAACACACATTGATGCAATTAAATTGATTATGGACAACTTACTGCGAGTCAACAGCTGCCCATAGCGTACATAGAGCTCTGCAGGATGTGGCTGAAAACACAACCGAGACAAGAAACAAGGAGGCAATGTCACTGCTTTCACATAATAAAAACAATGTTCTATGTCTGCTCTTACTCAACAGTGATTGGCTTCAAGTGTAAGTGTGTGTGTGTGTGTGTGTGTGTGTGTGTGTGTGTGTGCGTGTGCGTGTGCGTGCATGCGCGTATGTGTGTGTGCGCGTTTGCATGTGTGTATATCCCGACCTGTCTGTAAATATTCGAGCCTGAGCCAGCACCACATAATCCAGTGATTGACGTGATGAGCAATGATCCAGGTACACTGTCCAGGTACGTTGTCATGTCATCACCGTCACTCCTGTGATTAGCATAGGATGCTGGGGACCAATTCTAACCCGGGATCCCCTTCGTTCATTCCACAAAGTAATTCTTGCATAGAACTATGACTGCTCTACCTCTCGCTCTCTCACAATAGTAGCACTAAGATCGCCCAAGACAGAGATGTATCTAGGCCTGCTGATCGCAAATGTCCGTAAACATTTCGAAATTACAATTACAAATTTTCCCAATTCATGTCAAATAGTCATAACTAATGTTATGGCCTTAAACGGGTAACCAAAAGCTAAATAGTGATTTTATTTCCCTTAAATTGCCTGCCAAAGCTGGTAAATGAACAAGGAACAGGAATTCAGATAATAGATTCAAGAATACAGCTTTACAAAAGAATTTATTTTAAAGAGTAGAGTTACCATTGTTACTGTTTTCTCAATAACAACTTAATGAATAAATATACAAATCTTGTTCTGTAATGATAAACAGTCTACACTTGTCATAAAAAGTCATTCTCTGGTATGGTTATAAACGTGAAACTTAAGGATTTTGCTGGGCCTAAAATTACAGGGTTGTAACATGTCACTGACATATAGGTATCGATACTGTGTCCCATGTGTATCGTGTACTTTTACATCAAGTATCAATAAAATACGAATGAAGTTTGTAACTCATACTGAACAAGGTAATATGTATATTAATAAACTCAAATTATCTTATTAGAGGATATTGACTGACGGGAACAAATAATGAACTTGATGTGGCCTAAACGTATTGCTCAGAATTATTTTTCATCTTTCTAAAAAAACAACATTTCAGCCAAACTGTAAGACCTGATTGTATAGGACAGAAACATCAATATGTGTCCAACTGTTTAATGATCACAGTGTTTTGTTAAGATACTGTCTCAACTCAATGTCACTGGCAACATATTGCTCGTTTCAGACAATGAACAACAGTCTGTTAGTTAGAGAATTATTTTGTTCATATTAATATTTCTACCACAGCCATTTTAATCTCAAAGTCATCATATCAAAGTTGTGGGTACCTAACCAAACTATAAATTTGTTTTTTAATAACATAGGTGAGCGGACAGGAGAAAAAAGACAAACATTTTCTCTAAAATGTTTGATTCAAGTTTTGATGCTTTTTTCCTGACAACTAACTTCAGATGTGATGAAAACCAAGGACCCAAGGGGAAATGAGTGGGTGGTCGGGATTCTAGTATTTGTGCTAGGGGTATGCCTATACGTCACTACTGTTGAAAGCAAACAGTCACAGGAGGAAGGTCTTTGGATTTGAATGAATTTTGGATGATATATTTACCACGGAGCTCTTGAGGCAAAGCCACCAGGATCTGTAATACACAAACACAATGCATCATATTTACCTGGCTGCTACCACCATTTGAAAAACATCAGCATTTTGAATAAAAGTATTCAACAGCATATACTACTCAAAAGAAGTTAAGGATCACCTGATACTTCCATATTACCATAGTTAATCTGTCATGGCATGACAGATGAATGTGTAATATGAAAGAATAGGGTAGTCCTTAACTTTTTTTTAGTAGTATATAATGTATTTAATCTGAGTCAGTACATAACCTGGTGGCTATAGGACATAAACAGCCAATGTGACGTCAGCTCTTCACTCACTCTCTCACACAAGCTGAACATGCATGCAGTCAAATTGAATCTCGGGTCTCTCATACAAGAGTGCACAAACACTCAAACTTCCCTTGTTTCAGAAACAAGAGGGCAAGTACATGACACTGCATCTTGATTTTTATCTTGATAAACTATCACACTGTCACCTAATACTAAAGCAACATTATAGATATGCACAATTTCAATGTTAAAAACATCTACCTGGTAGATAATAAAAATATACACTGATGAATATCACATTACACCCAGGTATGAACTTGAGGAACAAGTGTACTTGAACAGGTGTAAAGATGTAGTGACTTATGTAGGGATTGGCTACAATACTGCCAACAATGACGTTTGTGTGAGACAGTGACGGAGTGACCAGCACACCGATGTGTGAGGAGACGACTCAATCAGACTTTTAATCTTGTTCTGTTTGGTTGTGGGCCATCTAGAGGGCGGACACTAACGAGAACCTATATTCAAGCACAAACATCACGGAAACAAAGCATGGGCTTCTAGCTAATAAGAGTTGCCAGGTTTACAAATATTGTCAAAGTCTGACCTAAGAATTCTAACAACTTATGCAAATGAGATGCCTAGCGGGATTAATTCCAACTGCCACGGCCTAAATCCACCATTATCAAGTGCAAGTGGGAGTTATGTGTTGTGGAGCTTAAAGCCAGCAATCTCTGCATTCCCCTCCCCTGCACACAGGCAGTTAGGATACCCGACAGACAACGCTGTCCAAACAGAAGGTCACCAACTTTCCCGCCCTCCGCGAATTGCAGAGCCTGGTACTAAGTAAACTGTGCACTCACTTGACCAAGCAATGTTTGACGACTAATCGCAGGAAAGTCTCTTATCCATGCGCTAGTTGTCTTCGGGTACAAGTTGGCGGCAAACCCCCTCAAGTTAAACACCCCCATAAATCAGCAAGCCACCAGTGTGTCTACATCATCCCTCAAACCCAACAATCCCTTCGCATGTAGCAATGAAATCTTTGACGGTGCAGCTCGCTACTCGGCTAGGTAAACTCTTTATGAACACAAGGAGAGCATTCTGTGTGAGACCTATCTCTTGGCAACTACATCCCTGTAGGTAGAAGGTGACTAAACTCACAACAGGCAACTGATGGGATGCTGCTGGATCCACACAGAAACGTAGTGTCATCAATTGGAATAAATTGATACAGTGTGCAACTATTGCCACGAGTCCTAAGTTTGCTTCTAGTCAAAATTCTTTCGGTGAAGTACCGGTAGCTACTAAAAGCAGCATTAGAAACTAACAGTTTTCGTCCAATAGTCCTTATAATGATAACATATAGCAAAACCCTTGAAAAGGGAAAATTTATACTTGTCCTTATGATACCCTAACTATTGGGAAGTTTGGCAAAGACTACAGGACAAGTGGCTATTTCTAACACTGCAAAAGTCTTAGTATGTGTATCTTAAACATAATACTGACCCTAACATCGACTGGAAAAGATGTCTATTGACATGTTCAGACTAGCTGACTCAGATGTGTTTGGCATCAACTCTTTAAAGTTACAATACATGATATGCAGCCTACATACAGCTGGAATATTGCTTAGAGCTGTGTTAAACATAGTAAACAACAAACAATTTGGATAAATATGAAAGAATGTGTTGTTGAGCATGAGGTGGTGAGGTGAAATTGGTTTAACATCGCGTCCAAGATTATTGCACTTATATAGCGACGTGCATGCACATGTATGTATGTGGCTGCTTGTACTAGTCCAGACTGATGCCGATTTATAGTGGTAGCTCACTGAGATACCATGCCGCAGTTCAACATGAACACCCCACTCAGACACAGTATACTGACTCCGAGCCGACCAGTCCTTGTTTTAGCCCCTTAATGCCGAGCACCAGACAGGGTAACAAGTACAATCTTTTAACGTCTTTTTGTATGACGCGGCCTGGGATCGAACCCTCGACCTTCCGCTCTCCGGGCGGACGCTCTACCACTAGACCACGGAGGCGGTCTTTGTTGAGCATGATATGATGATGCACAGGCAGTCAGAAATTGGCACTAGTCCTTTAGTCCTTGCCAAACTGCCAAATAGTTCAGGTATCATAAAGACTAGTAGACATTTGCCATTTTAAGGGGTATGCTATATGTTTTCATTATAAGGACTAGTTGACTAAATCAGTTAGTTTCTACCACTGACAGGTTAATCAAAACATGAAATTATAATGAAATAAATGTGACAAGTAAATCAAATACCTTAAGTGAATTCCCAAATATTCGACTAATATGGTAAAAAAAGAAAATTCACATAAAACAACTGATCGCATGGTAGGCTAGGAAAGCAAAATTGTATGCAGCAATCATAGCTAGTTGTAAACCTTTGTCACAGCTGTTGTGAAAGGGGAAAGTATAACTGTTGATTAACAGACTTTTCTTTATCTTCAGTTTTGAGGTCTGGAGTTTTTATATTTTGGGTAAAAATGTGGTAGGTCAGGCATTAAGAAACAAAAACGAAGCAACTGATGCATATCCATTTTGACTCAGCCAGCTGCAGGATCAGCGGTCACTCATCCATAGCATCCCCAGTTTGCAACTACTCACTGCCGACCATAGCTCATCAGGGTACACCAATACATATTTGTATACAGTCCAACTTTGAACAATAATTAATTTTCTGCATTTGTCTCTCCTTTGATGCCACTAAGTGAAAGGTAATAATTCAGTATTCAACTAAGTCCTGTCTATCAGGCAACATACGCAGTGGCTGACAGCTATTCAGTGCTGGTGGTATTGACTGAGGTTAGAGGAGGGGAGACAACTTGTGCTTGATCTCTCATAAATCAATCAATTACATTTGCCGCAGAGCATCTGGGATATAAAGATTTTGTTATGACAACTGAGTATTTCAAAAATATACAGTTCAACGATACGATTTATTAAAAATAAAGTTATCTGTGCAATATAATATACACATCATAATGTGTGGAACATTGTATCAATTTGTTCCATTGTTTACATTGTATCCAACACCAAATCTGTGGCATTAATCACAAAACTTACATGTAGGACTCAGATCTATGGTAGGACTATCTGTGGTGGATTCTAAGATCTATGGCAGATTCCACATAGGGACAGATATTGGAGCATACTCTGATCTATGGCAGATTATCACATAATATTAATAACCGGCAATTTCTATAGTGCTAAACCTCATAGATTCATATATAGTGGCAGGCTTTCGATGATCAATGTTGCGATTTCTCAAGATTATTTTTATAATTTTCCCTTTGGAACAGCATTGTTGGTGCAGGGATTGCATATCAGTACTTTTCTTAAAAACATTCCCTACAGTTTCATCCTAGAAATAATTTCCTAAGACCTTCCGCACCATCCTCTCCATTGCCGAGTTGACAGTAAAATCCTGAATATGTTCACACTTCCCTTGTTTGAATTCAGCACCTAACCCTAGGAAAGTCATGATTTTTAAAAAATCATTTGAAAATGATTCGGCATTAGGGTCTTTCAATACTAGCTTCTTCATCTGACAACATAAATCTACCATGGGAAAACCTTCATTTTCTATGGTGTATGGCTCCATCATTTTCAACTGATTACTGTGTCTATCGGCAATAATGTTAATCTTTCATGACGTCATCACATGCAAGAAGCTGTGACGTCCTGTCAAGTATGACGTCATATAACAATGAAAATCTGCTATGGATTAGAGTCCTGCCATAGACCTGTACTACATATTTATAGTGAAGGATATCAAAATAATGTCAAAAGTAATCTACATTTTCCAATCCAAACAGTCACTTTCCTTTGCTTATGAGTAGTTTCAATAAACACAGAAACTATTTTTTCACAGTTGTAAAATGTTTTGAAATAAACATTGTACAGTTATTTGGGTGTGCACTGATATAAAGATGATGCATGATGCATTTTCCTGGGGAAAACAAGGATCCTAAGAACCAATTGTGTATGTATGCTGAGTAATAACACCAGTATACCCAATACTGATATATTGCACACTGGTAAACTGTAGTACGCTAATACAACCTCTCTCTTTGTGGCACTATTTAGTCTGATCCTATCATGACTCAGTTATACTATGTCAAGTCAGGTCTGTCCTCATTTCGCAGGAAAAAATGTGACATTGACCTTACAATGAGATAAATCGGTAATCTATTGTATCAATAGCAACTCATATCTTTACAGGTTAACTGTTTGAAAGAAGATGTGCAAACGCTATGCTTTAGCTTTCTACAAATCACAAAGGTCATTTTTAGTACGTTTTCCTAATTCTTCCAAATAGTGGGGTGGATTACTCTGTCGGTGTACGCTCGAACACTTCCATTTATTGCAGTGTGAATTCGGTCGAAGTGTAATCCTACAAGTCAAACGTATCACGTTAAATATACTGCTTATTGTTCGTGGCTACACTTTTTTGTACGAGTGAACAGTTTTTCAAGGGCATATATTTACAAATTGGTACATTTTCCCTGTGAATGTCATTTTGACTTTGACAAACCCTCTCAGGAAACCGGATTGTTTTGGGTTTCTATCTTGCGATCAGAACTCTGTATCTAAACGAAAGCTAACATCCAAATTATAGGGGTGGAAGCATTTCATAACTTGCCTTAGGCGTCCTTTGGGTCGCTCTACAAGACGTTAAAAACCTAGAACACTGCGGTAAATACCGCAGTCTTGTCGAAAGCATGGCGGTCGTCCGTACTTCCGCTGCGCATGCGCCGTTTGCACGAGAGGTCACGGGTCAGAGTTGGGAGGTTCCCCAATCAGATAAGTTGCTTATTGTTCTTGAAGAGAGCTACACTAAGTGCGCCCGAGACAAGCGGAGTACAGAGTCCAAGAGACGGGCAGCATCGATGGATTAAAGGTAAGACACCTTTCACATTTCCATCTATGACATCACCTGGAAAGGGAGTTGAGGAACGGACTAGCGTTGTTTGTGGAAACTGTCAAGACAATATGTGATACCTTAGACGTCCTGTTGCTGTCGCTGCCGCATACACATGGACAATTATTTCCACCGGCCGTGGCTTAGTAAGCTTATAATATTTCTATATCATTCTTACCACAATACTCATAGTTTTGTTGATATATATATTTATGTTGAAGCATCATGTCATTATTTTTTAATATTCATATTGTTATAACTCTACCAATCAACAACAATTGTTCATTTTGCACTGCAACACGTTTTAATCTTGTAACTGTTTGGGATGACTAAGACAGATGAATAACAGATTCTCGTCTCGTAAAACCATAGGCGGGTGAGCGTGTATTGTGTTTCAAGTAGTACATTATTTCATGATGTGCATTTAAATATTGTGTTATCAATAACGAAATGCTGTACTTTCTAGTACAAGTGTCCCGTTGCGTCTTATCGCCGAGCGAATTATTTGTATGAGCCCTACCTTCCGTATGGTAATTTCCATTTCATTTACATCTAAGAATAGTACGAGGATAAATTCAGTCTTAAGTGTTTAGTGGAGGAAAAGTTTTATCAGATTTTTTTATTCATTGTTGTTAAACCACGCTTGAAAAGTATACCACGCGAGGAAGTACTGAAGAATGGTACTTGATATGATAGGTTTTTAGAATTTCACAAACCTGTCAAATATAAACGCCTTTCCATTTCAAAAGCTTATTCACCTAATTCTTTGCAGTGTCACTGAATTGATATGAACTAATGTAAAACTCCAGCTGCAGATATCACGTATCAATATTTGCATTCTTATGTCCAGAAGTTGAGTTGTTGAACATTACTTTGTACGGGCACTCCACTGTCCTAAAGCTGACACGCCGGGGACATTCAATAATACCTATGAGATATCACCTTTACGCCCTAAATTAATGAAATCCCATAACAAATAATCCAAAAGTCAAATCTACATTTTCGAACCCCACCGAGTTCATTTAGGTTTAAATTGATTTAAAAATATGAATACCTATCAAGAAAATAATGTAATTTAAAGATTTAAGGTGCATTTTGTCGAATATTTCAAGGGCGGTGTTCTCTTGTCATGCTTGGCAGTTGTAACATGTAAGATGTACATACACAGGGCCCCGGGGCCTGATCGAACAACGAAGCTGGGATCGGGATGTTGTCCCGCTCTGCATCCCCGTCCTCACTGATTCCACGCCACATCGGCTTTAAGGTGTCTCCCTCGCCGGAGCCAAATCTATCGATCTTGTAATATATTAATATTTACATGTGTCGACCAAACCCTTAATGATATTTCCGATATCACATGTTCGATGATACCGACGGAAAAATGTTCAGAACGTGTATATTTTAGGTCTGAAAATTAGATCACAGAAATGTATTACGATATTAAGAAAACTGTAATTTTAACATACTATACTATTAATCAGTGTGCGACTTTATACCAGTTTAACACAAGTACCCTTATTAAGTATCGTGTACGTTATAACCAATAGGAAATTAGCCAAAGTAACCAATTTCACAAGAATTATTGTCAGCTGTTCATCTGGCCGTCTTTCAAAATCAGCCATTCATCGTTGATTGGTATCCAGCTTTCTCGCACCTATACAAACTGCGAAAATGTATGTTACGTCACAAAAACCGCCACAACATGATCCAACAACGGTAATTGAATCAGTCACGTGATACAAACACCGATTCATATAAATTACACTGACCTATTGTGTGTGAAAGTCGAGTCTCCCAACTCCAGATGACTTCCACAAAGACTTTTTGGAAATTATCTAATAATCTAGGAACAGATTGTTGATAGTTGTGTTAGGAAACTGCTTCTACGTCGTCCCTCACTGAGATGCACCGTCACACACAGCAACTATTTCCAGAAAGCGTTGTGTTTGTTAGCCGCCCAGTAAAAACTTGGGAAGGGCAAAAAAAAAAAATAATATGTCAATGTTTTAAATAAAAGAAGATATAACACGGAGTAATTATTTATCGGAGAGGAAATATTTATTTTATACAATAAGAACACACACACATATATATATATATGTTATATATGTGTGTGTGTGTGTGTGTGTGTGTGTGCAATTATTCGATGGTGCAAAACAATTTCCCACTTATTTTTAGTTAACACAAACCAGCCTATAATATAAAATGTATTACAGGGCGGTGCATATATTCTCAATAATGAACTCATAACATGTCTTATAAGTGTTTCTTCACCAGCATCTATATTGTAATGAGAAACTGAGAAACTGCGCGAATGTTTAACATATATATTGGTACTCCCGTGTATGCAACATGAAGGTGATAACGTTATCAAGTGATTGTCTAATGGATGACACAGATACGTCACTGTCCTGCATCGATTTTATCAAACAACATTATATTACATTGTGTGTAACGGGATATATATATGTATATAAAGACAGTTTCTGGGTAGTCTGTATGTAGCCTTTGCCTATAACCTCCATCAAATATGAACTTGCTGTATGCACGAAAAAGTTAGCCTTTCTGAGTTTCTCGACGTTCGTCTGTACATAGAGGGAATATTTATGTTTATGGTGATGTACATAGACAAGATTCTATTAACATTACGAATGTGTGTATACTATTAATAATAGAATATTTTAACCGTATTTGAGCAGATTTGTAATTCTAAACATGGTTGAAAAATTGACAGTGAATTTAAAGTTATGAAATTATGAATAATCTAAGCCTATCGAAAAAATCAGTATATTTTTATGTATAATTTACCGTATGTATAGGTTAAGGATAGTGTCCATTTAAATATGTTGATGTCACTTTTTGACGTGCACGAGATTAACTGCGAATGTTTTCATATAGTGTGAATATTGAATAATGTCACTTTCGTCACTTTCACGATATTTCTACAAGTTAAGAAGTTCATTTTGAATACTATGATCGATGTGATTAATATTTCAACAATACTTTTACATGCAGTAATTGAAATACGTCGTCATTCGTTAGACGGTCGGTTCACTCACATTTAAGCATTGACCTGAAACTATTATCAAGAATTAATTGTTTTCACAGTGGTAATCAATAAGCCATTTAATAACATGTACACAGATCACAGGGGCTTTGTTGGAAACAATTGATTAAAAAAATACATATCTGTATATCAATGTAGGAAAGACATATAAATGAATGAAAACCATGGAATGCACTTTCTTTGTATGTTTTAATGCACGGTGACCTTTGCGACATCGGGCTGCATGTTTAGGAGCTGACTGTCAGAAAACTGAATTACTCGAACGTTAATTGTCTCTCGTAATCAACACTTGTTGGCGTGTGGTACACCAGTGTATTACCGGCTGACAGTGGTGCATATGTCGATTGTTAATTGACTTGTTAATTACTCATGTTAATTATGCTATTCAAGTGTTGTTGATCGCGCTCTCATTGCAGGGCCGTAAACGCTGAATGAATAATGTCTGTAAGATTTCAGAAGTGTTTATCAAAATATACAGCCATCATGTCTCACAATTATTGTTGACTACTGACTTGGTCTGGCAACATCAACAGACGGAAGGAGGCAATATGAAACTATTTCTAAAAAGTTACTGAAGACAGGTTTGATTTATTCCCACATCCGAAAGATTTAACGAATTACTTCTGATAACACCAGTATTCATTATGGCTTACGTGTATAACAATAGCATATAAACCTTTTTTTAATAAATGGAGAGTTTTATTAGAAAATTGAATTTATCAAGAAAATAGATCGATAAATAATACATAAAGGTAAATAAATAAATAAATATTTGTATGTAAATAATTAAGGCAGCGTCATATACGCTAAAATGTCCGCTGTGGGCGAGTGTTCTCTATTGTTGCAGATGTTGCTGTATATAGACTACATAGCCAGCCACCTTCATCTCCCCAGTTTCTTTTCACAGCATTTTTAATCCACACGTGTGCCATTTCGCCCATCTGTTGTCTTACTTCAGTGATATAAACCGACGATATAAGTCGGTAAAAATTAATCCAAATTGTAACGCCGTGTTGAGACAATCGATGTTTCGACGTTTAAAGGAAAGTAGAAACCGCAGGCATTTGGGATGCACTTTGCAAGCATATTTGAAATTTGCATATGTGTGACGCCACAGTCCCTGCATTCTTATTGGCTGCGCCTGTGACATTTGATGTTAATCATGACTGCCATGCACGAAAGAATAGCAGTTCGTATAACGGGTTTTGTCTGCGACAGAAATATTAATTGAAGGCGCGCGTGATGTTTCTATTATGATTCAGCACTATTTCCCCCAAATATGAAATAGTTCTGTATGTATCATCGTCAGTGTATAAGAATAAGAATGTTTGAAGTACGTACTCCACTGGAGCTTCCTGCTTCGGGAAATGGGCCACACAGTTGCAAACTTCAGAAAGAGGTAGTTTCACGTCCGACTGACAGAGACATCAAACTAACCTCCCAATCACAAATCTTATCAAGTCCTTGCTGTGTCCTATTCAACTAATTTATGAAATTTGAGCTTTCCTGATAAAAGTATTTAGGGGACTTTAAAACTTAATATTTCCTTATGAACATAACTTTAAGTTCTCAGTGTCGATTTTCATGTTCACTGCGTACATTTTGAAAATTACTGCATAAAAGTGAATAAAATGCAAAGGAAAAACATTTATCAAACGTTAGCCGACAAGGGGTGATTCTTCATCTGACAATAGCAGTTATAGGTGAATAGTATGAGAATGGTACAATGACGAGGGTTTAGACTTGTCCACAATTAATTAAAGAATTTCTAAAATCTGGTAAGCCAGTTGGAAACATTATGTCAATTATAACAGACACTAGTGGGTCTTCATAAAGAAGTCCACATGATGTTAATGTGGACAGAGCTGTATCGGTATTCTTTGAAGTAACCTTTACCCCCCGAGGCGTCCCCAGGTAGCTCACGAACTTACGGCAGGTGCGCGAGACTGACCACGCGACTAAGTGTGTCTTGAACTGATGAGGCGGTCAGTAGCTGGTGTCTCTCACCTGTCGGGAGAGGGAGGTGATAGGATGACAAACTGTTCCGCTTCGCTGACCTGCTTCGTGTATAAGTAAAACACCCAAAGACAGCTGCGAGTTGTCAGTTGGAAGTTGAGGAGGGTACGGCGTGGTGTAGGAGACAAGCCTTTGTCAAAGGTGAGGGGCCCATCTTGTACTTTCTTCGGGGTTTTGTCTTTGTTGTGGTGCGCGATGGTCACTAGATGTATGCGCGTGGTATTTTCGCGTTATCACTAGAACAAAGACTTTTTGAATAACCCTTGTTTAACTTATCATTGAGCGTGAGCCTTTTGACTGCGCTTCATTTTTTCATTTTTTAACTATGTATGAATTAACATTTTTATAAGCCAACGAGTTGTTTAGATGTGTGTATAGTTATCAGTAATGGCCGCTGGCTTTTAACTACAATTGTACACCTAGATCAATTAGGAAATTAATATTTGAGGTGTTCATTCGTGTAGTTATTAGGCTTGGGACTTGGGTAGTTTAGTTTTTCAATCGTTAACTTGTACGACCGTCAGTGAGTCAGCTTTAGTATCATTCACCAAGGAACATTGTGTTCGTTATAGTCAAATGTGTTGAAAATACACACGATTAATTAATGTCAATAAGCTGAATAAACAAAGTTGCAAACAAGACCCACTTTGAGAAAGCCTTCAGCCAGCTTGCCTATGAAGGTGTAAGTGGACACCCCCGGTTGTATGTGTTCAGGATGTTCAGCGCCATGCGCACCTTAAACATATGTTCTCGACATAACGTGATAAATCGATGGCGTTGACAACATCTTTAAACATCTTTTCAGCTTGTAATGCATATGGGCCCGTTATATGAACACGTTTTGACTTCATAATATCGATTTACATTGGGATATGACCGTTTAAAGATTTTTCTACATTTATTGTCAAAGCTGAATCTATTTGATCGAGAAATCGTGCGCTGTGACATGGGTACATGAACAATTGATGCTAAATTCTGATATTACAACACAGAATATTTGTAATATATACCAGGTGGTGCCGTGCGTCAAATATCTCTCAGACAGGTGCTCTTCCCGCGACACCTGATTGGGGGGCCTGCTAAACAATGCGTCGACATTTTGGGAACATCTTTTCCGGAAATTTATATCCTTTGTCATGTAGTGTACTTGTACTTGTTGTCAGTTTGAAACTCGTTCCCACTTTTGTTTAAATAAACGTTTTCATAATCAATTACGTAATGGTTAAGAATAGACATTCAAGTTGACGGAACGCACGTGCGGTCTCGTGACTTGGCTTGAGAAAACGTGTGTCGTGCCGAAAGAAATGAGATATACTTCATGATGAATTGTTTCGAACGATATTTATGGTTTTTCATATTATGTCGAAATTCACAATTATAAATGGATTGTTATTAACACGCGTATAAAACCACTTTAGAATCTGAATATAATAATTATTAATGATAATATTGCAGTTCTTTCAAGTAAGTTGTTTTAACTAAGTTTACTGATAAATTCTATTTATTTAATAAAACTAGTAAATTTCTGATTCTTTCAGTAAAAAACCCAATAAACACAAAAAACAGTATTGATATTCAATACTTGATCAGGTAGAAGTGAGGAGCAATGCCTGTAACAAATCTACACTACCTTAATCAATGAGGGACCCTGCTCTGATACATTAATTAATATAATATCACCACATTGAGCTGAAACAAAAGAGATAACATGTCAAACTTAACTACATCTTAATTTATTGAATAACTAAATGTCTGAAAATACAAAAAGTGAATTTAGTTAGGACTGAGGTATTTGGGTTCTTCAGGGTATGCTAATCATGCCATCTCGGGGTGCCCCCCTTTGTATATACAGGATCTCTTACTGTGTCCCTCCTCTGTTGATATATAAGATTTAGGTGAACCACATGGATTGGCCGAGAGTAAAATTCCACCACTGCATCGACTGTTCACTAAGCTCCAACTTAATATGGTACAACTTGTCATCTCCACATGACTGATTAATTTCATATATTTGATGGGCTGCTTTTTTATCCTTCAAGCTGTTGCCATTTTCTTGGTGCATGCATGCAAGGTACTGTTGTAACATGATTACTCACCTATTGTTCACCTGTTTCAGCTATCAAGACTCTTCACGGGAACATGATGCCAGCCGTGGAAAACATTCCAAGTGATACATCGCACCTGTTGCGGGAAATACTTCAGAACAAAGGAAAGAACTTGAACAATAATGATCCTAACAAGAGTATGCATGTGATGAACCACGGACACAATCCTTCTGAAGCCAGTTCAGCCATTATGATGTCTCACAGTGAAAATGTTTCCGTTGATGGGGATCATGTCTCAGATGACCTTGACCCTCAGGTGGACAGTGAGATGGAGAGTGTGGGTGAGGAGGAGCAGGATATGGGTGAGCAGAAAGATGGAAGTTTCGGGGAGTGGCAGGCAAATGACAGTAAAGAAGCCAAGAGAGCTCGTGTTGAAAATATTTTGTCGAGTATGAGACAAGTGCCATCAGACAATGAAGATGTGCCTTCTCTTAAGGCCATGGAAGTCAAGAGACCTAAACGCAAACAGCTCCAGCCTCAGCAGCATGATGGTAGTAATGGCAGCTCGGAGGGGAAGTATCGCAAGGTGGAGCAGATGGCCCTCCAGGAACACATTCGCCAGCTTCAGCAGCAGCTCCAGGCGGTCAAGCGAAAGTGTGACCAGTTGTGTGACGATGACCTTCCAGCAGATGAGCGATCTGGTGACATGAATCACAAGAGATCTGATGAGGTCATTTCTAGCAAAGACCAAAATGGGGTCAGTAAGTCACCAGTACGGGACGACTTTTTCCCTATGAGAAGGTCCGAGTTGGACTTGCGACATATGCAGCAGCTACTTCAGGACCATGATCGCTTTGACAAGCTGACCAGTAGTGCTCTCTCCGTTCAACACATTGGAGACATGCACAGTGTGATGGACTCATTAAAAACTGAAATAATTGGAGCCATTACCAAGGTGGTGGAAAATGTGATGAGTAAGATGATAGAGAAGCATGCTGTGAAAGACAATGTCGAAACTAAGAAAACAGTAGTGGAGGAGGTGGAGAAGGTTTTGCATGCTCCCAATCCAGAACGTAAGAGCAACAACAATACGCCTAAATCTGATCCTTTTTCTGACGCCTCTTTGGGCAGGCTCGGCGAGAAGCTGAGTGCTTTTGAAACAATTACCAGAGACAATGATTTAGTAGCTCGTTCTCAACATGTTCCTCCTCATGTGCCTTTTCCCCATTTTCCCTACTACATGCCGACACAAGTGCTGCCTCCTCTGTACGCCCAGGAACCGGAACAGACAGAGGCACTTCCTCTTATAGTCAACACACCGAAGAAAAAACGTACGAAAGTGACCGATACGCGTCTCTCTCCTCGTGCTAAAGCTGCCCTTCTTCAGGACAGTACTCCAAGTTCCTCTCATCATCTTGACCTTGAACGACATTTCCAGTCATATCCACACTTCCTGCCACCAATGTTACCAACAAGTGTCGCCATACCGAACCCTGGTCTTCAGCAGTCAGACATTCTCGCCTTTAGTTCGCTACGGGATAACTGTTTCCCGGATCACCGCCTACATAGCCACTCTCCGCCCAATGACTCTGGCTCTCCGCGGTCCCCCTCCGAAGCCTTCTCTCACATGGGGAAGTCCGACATGTTTGATGTATCTCCCAGCAGTGATATGGATGGGCAGATGCAGATGATATCCTTTACAAAAACAGGTTTTAAACAGTGTTTGTTTGTTTGTTGTTTAAAGCTGCACTCAGCAATATTCCAGCTATATGACAGCAGTGTATAAAAATAATTAAATCTGGACCAGACAATCCAGTGATAAAAATCATGAGTATTTTGCTACGTGTTTGGATACAATGACTTGCATCAACCATGAAAAGTGATGGTTTCATCAACGATTGAGTATTTCTCTAATTTCCCAAATTATCATCTTGCTAATTTGTATGTTAATTTATGCACATTTTCATTATTTTCACATAAGATTATAACAAAATTTAGTGTCTAAATTTATCTAGATTGGAACTTGAATTCTCATCAGAATCTGTTGCTATGTTGGCCATATTTTCTGTTAACATTGTTTTTGATATGAGTCAATTTATTCCATGCTTCAAAGCGGAGAAAGCAAATCTTCCTATTAACAAAAGTGTTTTAATTAATTCTCCGACTTTCAGATAAATAAGTGTTTGAACAGTGTAGGTGTTGCCAGCGGCAAAATGAAGGCAAGCAATAAAAACATCTTTCTTACTTTTTATGATAAGTAGAACAAGTCTGAGAGTCTGAAAGTCTGAGTGATACCCGGCTAGCCCGGTGTATCAGTTACACTGGAAACAGTGTCCTACAGAATAAATTGACCTTTGTCTAATTATTGGCCTCCTTAACAAACACTTCCATCAAACTGTACCCTAGAAAATCAATGCACTTAATTCTCCCAAGAAACATCTCAAAGTTCATTTTTATAATGCGATATTTTATCAAATCAAAATCTGTTGATATCTGAACGAATAATTATAGGATAGTAAATGAAAATACTTAAATTGATTACGTTGTTTCCTGCGAGCAAACAACGTTTTGTTTGTGCGGGAAAGATAAAAGCTTGAAGATCATTTTAACGCGGTTCACTTCTCAGATGTGGAACACAATAGGCTACATTAACGGTAGAAGCCATTAGACTCATCAAGTAGAGAAATGCTTTGTTTTCCTGCAGATGCAATTTTTCTTCGCCCTTGTTCGGCTAAGATTTCATAATTTCCTACGTGATTTCCCCTCGTCCGCCATCTTTTGTGGAAGCGATAGACAGGTAACACCACCCGCGATGGAAAACATGAGAAATACATTAAGACTGTGCGATACTATGGTGGCAGCAACTTCTTAAGCTGAACCATGTAGAAGGCTTTTCTACCTCCATTGATTTGGTAGCATTTCACATTAATGAGTTGTGCATTTTGCCTTTGTGTTCATTGTTTTCATTCTCATCAGAAGCGTGAAGACAGCAACCCGATACCCCTCTCCATGCCCAGCATGTGAGGCAGGATCAAATGGGCCTCGTGCCTTTCTCGGCCAGTAATTGAAACACGGCCCCACCCATTTCGCACCTTGATTTCAACAAAGATTTCATGCAAGGCTCTGCTCTCTATGATCTTGCCATCAGCTTTGTAGCGGAGCAATTAACTGTTTCAGATTCTTTATCAATTATAACCTCTTTTGATCAAGTTAACAATCAATGATAATCTCATACAAACTAAAAAGGGGATGATATTTCATTTTTTTAATCAATAAATATGGATTTAGCATTTGTCTGAAATGCAATTCCTTGCAAGGCAAGACTTTCTCTTAGTTATTTAAGTGTCATATTCTGTATTCATAAATTTTGGTATTGTGAAATGCTTCTGCATATAAAAAGCTAATTTTAAAATTTTATGAGGACAAAATATCTTAAGAACAAAAGATTCACATTTTAATGTATCTTAGTAGCATTTTGGATTTTGTCCTTAAGCAAAGGAATTGTGTCTCGGCTATTTGGTGATCTTGTAATGCTTATTTGATGTCTGTATATCCCTGAAATATCTTGGCAATCAAAATGTATTATCTTTCATTCGTGTTTTTCAATGTATGATAAAAAAAAAATATGGTCCAAAGGCAATGATCGGTATGACAAAACATTTTATGATGAGGAGTGTCGTGACTGATTCCGTTATTATTTGAAGAAATAGGAAACTTAAAGACAATGTATGTATATGTAGATGCACTATTTGGTTAAGATTACAACGATGTAAGATTTTGTTACAGATGTTTATGAAGCAATTAAGTTTTGAATGGATGAAATTGATTTTTATTTGCATCAAAATGAGATCTTAAGTTTGCTGAGGATAAGAAAACCTAATTCGTTTCAACCATCAAAAGACCACATTTTCTGAACTTGTAATTATAAAATCATGTTTTGCATTATCTGCAATTAATTTTACTTCACAGTTTAGATACTAATTAGCTCATATTTGGAAAGAATAATTTGTGAAATGTTTAAAGACATATTGACTATCTACAGATTATATCTGACCATTGTGGGAGAATAATCATCTGAGAGTAACTGCCTTGTGTGGTATTGACTATCTGTCTTAACTTACAGTGTAGGTGTTACAAGTAGACAAATAAACAATCTATGTGTGTATGTCTGCAGTCTAACAAGTGCCATTACAAGGCGGCAACATTAGACAACAAAGCTCTCTCTATTCAAGTTATATTCCACAAATGCTCTCCATTGATCATAAGCTACCGGCTGGTATCTGATTATTGGAGTCTGTTCACTTTCTAATGGTGTGTAAACTCCCTGGAAATATTCACACCACAATAGCCAACTTGTGCACAGCATCTGGAAATCAGTTTTGTCCCATAATGCCTTGCAATGACACAGGTAGATCTCCACAAAAGGAGATAATTACTTTTCTCCTTGGCCAAGGGGCTAAACAAAGGTGCTACCTGCTTGCTAGTCTTAATTAGAGAGAACTATACAATCACAAGACATTGTGTGTTTTGCACATAATGCTAATCAATATCAGTAGTTACATGAGTTAGGACCTTTGTCAAGGCTGAGAAATAGACAGTGATAGCGATTGACATCGCAAACGACTTGGATTTCTCCTGAGGTCTTATTGGCATTCAACAACTGGTATTCATTCAGTGTCCGATATGGGACAGATGTCATAAATGTAGAACGAATATCTTTCCAGACGTAGACAGTTAAGATTGGGAATGGTGTAACAATTAAATCACCCTTCAAAATGAAGTTATTGGTTCAAAAATTATGCTTTTTGTTTTAATATAAAGGTACTTTTCAATGTTTTTTAAAAATGAATTCTGTGTTCATTAAATAGGTTTTTTTTAATATGTATGATAATTTCAATATGTTTAAAAAAAATCAGTTAATGAAGAGTTTTTTGCTTGGCATCAAATATTTTATTACTGGCGTCTACTTTAGGCTATGAAAAAGAATGGGGTTATTTATGCTTAGCACATGCTGTTTCAACCAAACCCTCAGAAATGATATTAAATAGACAGGTAGATATTATAATTTCAAATTATTACAACTACTCTCTCTCAAAAGGAAAGGCTAGACTCTATGAACATATTGAAGTTGTATTGCATTGATGTTATTAATTCATGTTGATCTATGCAACCGGAGTATTGCAATTTACAAGTAAGATAAATGTTTTTCTGTAATTTTCAGTCAAGGTATTGGAGACAGCTTGTCGTCTGTTTAATGGAAAGTAGATAACGGTACTAGGCTTGTGTATTATCTTGTATATCACAAAGGTTTCATATTTT
Source organism: Haliotis rufescens (assembly GCF_023055435.1). Classification (NCBI taxonomy): domain Eukaryota; kingdom Metazoa; phylum Mollusca; class Gastropoda; order Lepetellida; family Haliotidae; genus Haliotis; species Haliotis rufescens. The sequence continues at coordinate 287,966 of NW_025964235.1, read as the reverse complement.
TGTTTCATCACATATAACATATTTCTCATATATATGCAGTTTTAATTTATCTGAAGTCGACAGTACGAACAGCTTGAGGTTGTCAGTCGACTGTGAAGAATAGATACAGGAATATATAGCAAGTCTGACTGAACTCTGCACCTGAATCGGCCTGAATTGGTCTGAATCATTCTGACTAGATATACAAAGACTCGTGTGGGATGGTTATGGAAATATGAACTTTGAAGATATTGTAATGTATTGCCACAGTTGAGCGACTACGGCAAGCCTATCCTGCCGACAGACAGCGATAATAAGAGGAGTAGGATGATAAGCAGAACTGTCACTTTAATTTACTCGCTCGGCAACAGCTGGACTTTAAGCATCTTTTGTTTCATTTCTAATATCCTAGCACAGCCGTGCTGTCATATCGCAGGGCCCGTACAAGTGAAGTATGGGTGTAGTTAATTGCTACGAGAGACTGTTACACTTGAGAGAGCGGACTATCCGTCTTGTGTACAGTTCCGTGATGAGTTTTGGTAACAGGTTGAGGGTTGGTGTGTTTGTTTCAACACGGCGCCACCTATAGGCAATAATGGTCGAGATCCCAGTTTGAGATTTGCTTGGTAGCTTTCCGTGTTCCTGTAATCTTATTGGCTGATGAGGATGGGTAGAGCTGTACCACACCTCCTGGCCCTGGAGGGATGGAGCATCTCTGGTAACAGTTGTTCTTAACGGTTGTCACAGAGATGATTTGCTCTTCACGTATGGAGCAATATGGAGTGGGGGAGCCTTTTAAATGGACGCTTTTAATTATGACCATATCAATAAATGTTATTGCTTGTGCTCATGTTTAATGAACTTAAGAAGCGAAGCATATAAACTGACCTCGTAGAGTCCAATAGAAAACGCACAAGGAAATCTGCTGCCATTGTTCAGACAGAGATATTTATATTGATTTGGTAAAACTATTTACTCAGTGCTGTTGTAGATGAACAGCTACTGGGATGGTACAAGCAGCCATTTTGTTGATGCAGGAGTGTGTTAATAAAACTTCAATGCTAAAGAGAACACTTTGATCCATAGCACAAGCTTTTATTTTTGTTGGAAACAGGGCCGTTGATTGTTTTCTTTTGTGTTGAAAGCTGTCTAAACAGTGAGGTGTTGTGAAATATACATTAGGTTTTAATTGATTTGAGAGAGATTTGATGCATAATTTTAACAATATCCTGGAATACATACTTATGTAATTAAGAATATACCTTGGGGGTGATAATGTGGCTACAGCTGCAGAAGCAGGACACAAGTCATTGGGAGCCTTTCAATCCAAATAAATAGATAGAAGCCAGGTTAGGTTAAACACAGGGTAGATTACACAGCCTTGAATATTTCTCTCACATTTATCTTTAAAAACTCTTTGAGAATAAATCCCTGATAAGATTTAACTGTTCCAAAAGAATTGATAGAAGCCATGGAAGACTAAGCAGTTTAGGCACTGGCTTGATTAAACAATCTGTAATATTTCTCTCACGTTCATCTTTAAAACTCTTTTTAGAAAGTATGAAAAATTAATTCATTCCAAAATATTGATGTCAGTTACTCATTGGATAGTGTGTGTTTGCAAATAATGTATGTCAATGATGTGGACAATTTATTAGACAGGTGGTAGTTTATACTTCTGAAGAAAATTAGAAATGATTTATTCCAAGTTGTTGAAAAGTTAAGAAATTGTTCACAATATGAATAACACATGCTTATCATGACTCTCAGACAAATGAGGTCAGTGGAACTTTGTGAGCAGAATTTCTGCATTTCCATGGTTACTGAGGTATGGAATGATGCCTACAGTTTATAGATCTGTTCTGCAAATAATTTGTTTCAAATTCCCTTAATTCTGATTTCCTTGTTTCAAATTGTCTTGTTTTAAATACCCTCCTTTGATATTTACCGGAGTGAGGATGCTCCGTACACATGCTCTGTTAGCTCTGTCAGGCTGAGTCTATCTAAATATTATCTATCTGTAATAGGCAGTGGAACCTTTCAATTGAAATAATTACACTTTTTTCTCAACATATTCTTTAGAAAGTGTTATTAAAGGGTTCTATAGTTAATGCATATTAAATATTAAGAGCTATTACCATGATTACAACAAAATATACAAGCATTTAGTTTTTAGATAATAGTTGAGATTGTAATAAGTGTTTTGTCATTTCCACGAATGCCTCATGTGATATGGTGACAAAGGCAAGCTCGTGAAGCAAGTGTACTTGTATCTATATCAAGTTAAAAATAGAAATAACCTTTTCTATTTGAATTAAAGAGAGCCTTGCTATTTCAACTGTAATAAGATAAATATGTACTTAGGAACAAGTAGATGAGTGAGTGAGTGAGGGAAGATAGTATTAAGGTGCTTCTAGCAATACCCCCTCCCCACCCCCCAACCCCCCAACCCCTCACCGCCGCCCCCCACCACGCCGCCATCTGACAAAATGTGTTGGAACTATGTGATCTTTGTTATGTGGTAGCGCAGTGTTTGTGAACAACAAAACATTATTATATTTGCTTGATCATTTTGTACATATGTATCTTCCTTAACGGCCGTACACCAGTAATCTAACACCCATGCACTTACGGAAGGCCAAGTTGATGTTCTTCTTTGTACGCTACCCAAGTTCAGCCATTCTCAAGATCTACTTCCCCGACATCAAGTTCAACAAAAACAACACCGCCCAGTTGGTGAAATGGTTCAGCAACTTCAGGTAAGTCCCAACTAGCCTCATTGTTTACAGTTCTATCTGTGCCCATGGTTTGTCATCATCATTAAAGGACAGTTTTGAATTTTAAAAAAACCCAGAAGGGTTAAGTACGACAGCAAATTGTAATGAGAATGTAATTTTCTAATGAACAGGGCATTTTCCCTAACCTGATGCATTTGGAAAATCGCATTTCCCTTTTTTTTAAAAGAAAGGTTAATGCACTCAATTATATAAGTGAGTGCATGCATGCATGCACACACTTGTGCCTCCTCCCTGTCCAACGTGCCGGTGACTCAACATTAGATATGGCCATCCCTCGGTTTCTTTTGATTTTGGTGTCTGCATTTCAGCAACTTGGCCATAGTTAATGGGCAGGAAATATCATAAAGATAGCTCATACCATTACTCGTTTAAATGAGAGTTTGGCTTGCTTTGTTCAGTACAAAGGGAAGAAATTTGCAATGCAAAGATTTGATAGCAGTAAATGAAGTGTCATGAGAACCAGGAACAGGCAAATATTTGGAATTGGATTGCTGTAGGAAATTGTGCAAGACAGAGTTTAATTGCAGCCAAGCCACTCAAACGCTATGGTCTTTAAGTCCTTAATGAACTTGCATGGGGTATTAGCAAAATGCAACAAATGGTTGGCTCAGCGGAGAGCTAAACCATAGACGCAGGTAGCAGTGCCTTCCTGCGCACAAAGACAGCCATTGTGGTGCAGGAATTATGTATAATAACCTGCATTGTCCTGGAGAGCCACAATTGTTTGTGTCCCCCGGGACGTACAGATGGGATGAGGAGACAGTCGGTCCCAGAACCTCCCCCAGATAGTGATGGAGATACTATACAAATATGCCATGCTTCTCAACCGCCCCCTTGGTGCACTACCCTGCTACTGAGAATGCATATTTCTTAAATATTAATGGTGCAAATATGATTTGAGTCCTAGAGGCCGGGCTGGTTTTCTATCTCCTTTGATGACAGTGATGAGAGGTAATGGCTAGGATTGTTATCCGGCCATTATCGCTCTGCAACAATGTATCTATAAATCATGCTAGTGTTTGCTCACTCCATCTTAATCACCCTAGTCTAATATTTGTAAAGTTGTATGAGATTGGAATTGGGTATTGTGAGTTGAAGCTGAAGGGCGATCTCTCTCCGTAGACTGTCCGCGTTGATTCGCAAACCTCTCGGTCTCCCCATCAAAGTCAAGTCAGAGCTATTGTAGAGGCATTTACTTTCTCTAATGTACATTAAATTTTCATATTCTCATATCTTTAATGTATTTTCTCCATAGAGAAATGCATTACAAAGTTCCATTTGTGGCCCAGTGTGATTTGATGATTGCAGACAAGAATTGGAAAAGACTGATATCATTTGGTTATTGATTGAGTATTGTTCCTCTTAATCAGCACGTCAAGATGGGCCATGCGCCTCGTCCTCCCATCATCTTTCTCCCCCTTTAACTGAGGTTCTGTCAAGGCTCTGTCATGCCCCGTTCACTGGCTCCCACGATGCTCTGTTCGCTAGGTCCCACGATTAAATGAAGTCTTTAAGACTGATATGAGAGGAAGTTAATTGGTGTCCCGATTGCTTGCAAGCATTCGACACATGTTGTGTGAGGTGTGTGGCTGGTATCAAGCCAGCTCTTGTGTGGGCAAGAGGCTAAATCAGTCAAAGTACACAGAAGAGAGAATTAACTTGTGTGTACATAACGTGTTTCTCTTAATGCTTATTTCAACGTGTTTACACCCTATGTATTTAGAGTAGGGCTCCATCAATACTAGAGTATCCCCAAAGTCTTGTTCGCAATGAGCTGCCACACTGGCAAGCAACAGGTACCCCCACCCTCGGAAACGGAGCAAAATGAAGCCGTATTCTTACCTGTAATCCCAGCCCTGACCCCCCACTCGTTATCTGGCCAAGCTTTAGAACAGGTACAAAATGAAACGGAATTAACTCTTAACCTCCCGTCAACTTTGTGATGACCTTCTTGTGTAAATTGTCCTCGATGCTTCTGTACACAAGAATAAATCAAAGATTAACATTTGTGTTTTTAAGTTAAATGGAATGTTTGAATATGTGACTTGTGTTACCTAACACTGATACATGTAAAATTTATATTTTATTCAAATTAGGAGATTATTAAAGGAATGCATGTTTTAGTTTAACGTTGAAATGTGGAAAAAGATAAATAGATAACATGTGTCAGTTGAAAAATTTGGATTGAAAAGTAACAATTTCTGAAACATTTTAGGAAATGTAATCAAATTCTGGTGTAGTGTTTCATTCTTGAGAAAAAGGGTCGCTGGTATTTGTTCATCTTATAGGAATGTGTGTAATTTAGCAAAATGATGAAGCAGACTGCTAAACCGATTTAAACACCGCTGTTAAGAATGCGCGAAATGATCGTGTGGGAAATAATATCCTGTCATTATGTCTGAAGTAATATGTCTTAGATGACCGTGTTTATGGAGGAAAATGATAGCTTTGAGATGCTATCAGATGAAGACTAATACTAATGAAAACTTTGCAGTCAGTTCATATTTTTATGCAGGATATTCTAATCTATCATAACTCTGAAAAAAATCTAAACGCTTCCCTGCAAGACGTTAGCAGGAGGAATTAGATTGGCTACAATTGATATGACAAAGCTACAAATGTAGGGGTGTGTGATACGCGACAATAATGTCTGCCTGACCATAACTCATCGATGACGGGCATTAGGAAAATATTACGCAAATAGTGTTATTAGATAAGCAGTGAGAAGAATGGCTTCCCATGTATTGAGATTTGCTGCACGAGGTAAATAGATTAGGGTTGGACAATTCAATATAATTCATCAGGAAAAGGAATGAGTTTAGTTCAGACAGAAAGAATCTAAAGCAAAAGGTGAGAGATAGTTTTGTATGAAAATGAAACGCTTTAGGTGTATTGTACAAGGGTCTTGAAATGCCAGTTCAGGGCCTGAGGGAACTTACAATGGTTGGGAGAAAACTACTCACACTTGTCAATTGTTGATACAAATTTACACTCAAATCCAGAGATAACATCATCAGATACTGAAAATAGTTTGTACAAACCAAGTTCTAGCTGCTTGGGATTGAAATAAATGTTTCTGATTGTAGGAATATCACAAGTTTGTTAAGACCACCGGATCTGTGCTGTCTGGGGGTGTTTGTATTTCCGGAGTATGTCTTTGTATGCATCATTTCATCAAAGTAAGAGGAAGACATTTTGAACAGGCTTCAGGTTAAATCCAAGTGGTAAAAATGAACACAGGATAATACTGAGGTGAAGGCACTTTTAATAAATTTATACATTAATGTCAGTGTAATGGTTTAGCACAGTCCCATTTCAGCTGAAAACCCACAATGTCATACAAAAATGGAGGGTGTAATATGGTACTACTAGTAGTGAAACTACTCATAGTGTATGTTTCTTAGTATACACAGTTTCACTCTCGAACATGGCAGACATAATGAACTTAAAAATTAAACCAGGAAAGAACCAGCTTGTATATTTTTAAGGTGCGCTTAATGAAGATCCGCATCTGCATGTTTGGTTCATATAAATATTCCAACTTGATTTTTTTATTTAATTTATTCTTCAACATTTTTAACAGTTGTATTTTTGCATCCATCCATGAAAGTAATTTCCCGTTATTTTGTATTCCTTCACTTGATAAAAAACCGTTTCAAATGATATTGTTGGTCAATTAGATTTGTGCTTTCAACCATGGAAACAATTTTCATTTAATATTTGTGAAAGTTTCTCTTGTATGTCAAGGTGTTGAATTCATAGATTGTACATGGCACTTTCTGAATCCTGAAGCAACAATGGCCGACCCATCTGTGACACGCGGTATCAAGTTACTCCAGGCCATGCCATCTCGTATATATTCCCATAAACCAGACGCAGCTAACAGTCTTGTCATCCTACAAGATGATCAGCATGGCTATATGGAAATGCAAATATACCTTGCTTCTATTTTACCATTTATTCAAATATATGCGAAGAGATTAGATTTTGAATTGTTGCTCAACTTCAATGTTGATCGTATGCAGGTAACTTTGTGTCGGGTGTACATTCAGGGCAAGAATGGAGACCGGGCTTATTTATGAATTCAGATGACATTCAGCCCTGCATTCAGTGTTCAAGTTGAGGGTATTCACTACAGCAGGATGTGATATGATGTAGAATACTTCAATCAGTCCTGTATGTAAATTACCTGCTTCCTTGAGCCACCTCTGTTTCCAAACAAACACTGAATAAATCTATACCAAAACACTCAAGTCTGTTGACTCGTGACAAAAGTTCATATTTCAGTGATATGTGTTCCACTTCTTTGGGTTGTCGCTATCTTAGTTTTGTAGAGAAAATGATGACATTTATTAAAACTAAAATTCTCTTTTATAAATTCTCCTCCTTTTGTTATCAAATCCAATGAATCTGCTCTTCATTTTTAGCAAAGCTCTATTATTCATTCATTCATTCATTCATTCATGACACATCTTATTCATGATAATTAATGGTGGTGATTGTCTGATGACGATTAATAATTCTGTTATAGTGTGGAGGATAATTCACTCAGTAGAAATCAGACGGATGGTTTTGAAAGGAAGTCATTTTTGGGGTCAAATAATTTTGTAATGATCCATATTGTTGACAGAATAGCATATGTTAATAATCATCTTAAGATACATATCTTGTTTGACAAGGTTATTAATTCTGTGCGTGGTACGTGTATAGATTTTGAGATCGTTGTCCACCTGTTACGGTGCGTGGATATTATACTCCATAAACTGTGAGGAGAATGTGTTTCTACCATCATAAATCTCTTAACACTTGTCACGCTTTCATACTGTTCATATTGAAAAAAGTTGACTTCAGGATTAAACCAAATCTACCTGTGACCCAATATCAGTGTCCATTGGTATCAAAAATCTTTTGTTATTACAGTTTTGGTGTCTCCGCACTACTGGAAAGATGGTTCTTGTAGTACACATCCATAAATGGACAGACAGACAGATTGTTTATTTGTTTATTTATTGTAAGTCAAAACCTGAAGTCGCTCTCGCTGGGACAATGAGAAAGAGGATGTTCTTTTAGATTCTATTCAAACAATATTGTTCTTGTTAAAAGGGACCCGTGAAGATACTGGTTAGAATAGGTTTTCAGCAACCCATGCCTGCTGTGAAAGGCGACTTATGGGATCAGGTGGTCAGGCTCGCTGACTTGGTTGATGCAGTAATCGTATCCCAATTGTGTGGATCAATGCTCATGATGTCAATCACTGGATTGTCTGGTCCAGACTCGATAACTTACAGTCCGTCATCATATAGCTGGAATATTGCTCAGTGCGGCATTAAACAACAAACAAAATTAAAAGAGATTCTCTCAATAACCATTGGTATGCTTTTTAGAAATATTATATATATTAAAAAGATAAATCTATTTATGTCCGTTGATCTTTACAGAGTCATTTTAGAAGATGTCATAGCACATATTGCGTGGCTTTGTTTCACCGCAGACTAAATGACATATATCTCAATAGTTGTGTCATAATTAGTAATAATAAATTAATGAATGGCAGTTATTTCATTTATAAAACCTTGATGCATATATGTAAATATTATATAGCCTAGGTGAAAAATTGAATATGCCTCTTGAATAGTTAAATGAGAATATTGAAAAATATGTATCACTTTAGAAATGACACTAGCTTGATACTAAAGTTCAGAATTTTTCCACGAGAATATTTTTTGTGACCAGTTAGTCATTTCACACAGTACGAATTTGTTGTCACAATATTCTAGGTCACGGGTGACACAGACTCGAGACATGTAAACAGTTTATGACAGTTTTATTCACAGTTGGATGTCATACTCTGTGTTGATCTGAATCTTGTAAACAGCAAGCTACCTGTACACAACCCTTACAACATTCTTTCTCCCTTGACAAAAATATAACTGATATTTCACTGTGACAGATCACTTAAAAGCAACTTTCAAATTTATTTTAAACAAAAATGTAATAATGTGGGGATAGAATCAAAGAAGATAATTCTTTTTCATCTCTGAGTTAGACTGCATTCTTTATAAAATGCAATTTTCATATTTTATATAATATATTTATTATAAAGGACAATTCAAAACTGGGTAGGTTGTTGATAGATACTGATATTCTTTGTCTGTTTTATCCCCAGCCTGTTTTGGGCCTTCCCTCAGCCAGAAATCACTCCGACCTAAGATTAACTAGGTATTTAGGAGGTCCCAGAATCGCAAGTGCTGCCAACGACCACTTACTATGAGCTAATGTTCAGAAGCATACATAGAATTCACATAGTCTGTATTCAGTGTATACAGACATCAATGGCGAAAGGTTAATTTGTATGCTTGGTTTTGAATTAACGATTTTATTTTGTCATAATTACATTGGCGAAGAACATGTGTTGAATTTCATCAGCAGGTTTCATGATAGAGGTATTAGCAGGATCCGAGAGTAGTAGACAACGATGCACTTGTCCACAGCCATTGTCAACAATTCAGTGTTAAAACATGATAGGGAAAACTTTGTCTTCTCAGACATCGATGGTTCAGATCAGGTATCCATGGAGCTTCGACAGCATAAACGCTGTGAAAAGGACTGGTTATACAAATGAGTGAGTGAGTGAGTATGGTTTTACGCCGCTTTTAGCAATATTCCAGCAATATCACGGCGGGGGACACCAGAAATGGGCTTCACACATTGTACCCATATCGGGAATCGAACCCGGGTCTTCGGCGTGACGAGGGTTATACAAATGATGATATATGCTTCTCAAAACAAGTTAAAGAACAACCCATTTTTTCATGTGACTTTAGTTAATCTATCATGACAGATCAACTATAAACAGATAAAAAAAAAAAATTTGGATTAACTATAGTCATGAAAAAATTGGGTGTTCTTAACTTCTTTTGAGTAGTATATATTTTTGAAGCCAGCTCGCAGGCCTTATGTGTTGTTACTTCCTAGAGGAAACCATTAGAGCATAGTCTTGATCATAAGGAAGTTGCTTGTCTCACTGCTGTGTACTACAAACAGGTTTCTGTAGGGATGCTACATTTTCCTCCAGTGGGGGTAAAGTCGTGGAGATAAGATTGTGTTTGAACCAGATGTGTTAGCAAACAGATGCACCTATTCAACGTTTATTGGTTTTCAACACTATTCATGAAACTAGGAAAATATGTTTATGAAAACAATGTTGTTTTATTGATTTTCTTTCCTGGATATACATGTAAGGGCGACAACTTGCAACTTCATGCACGGGGCTGGTTGAGCATCTGCTACCTTCAGTGGTCACATTATCATTTTGTCCAAAGTCATTTGATTCGCATGAATGAAGCTTGTCGTGATGCTGGGGGAATGTCTGATTCAGTATTTACCTCTACACACAACATCAAAGTTGGTGGCTAAACAATCCTTGACCCCATTATCAAGAGACTGGCACAAACTTAATTAACACTTTGATGAATCAAGAAGTTGCTTTTCAAAATATATATGTATTTATCTGAATGAGTACTAAATGTTGGGATATAGTAAATGTAAGGTGATAGATTATGGCAGATGAAGCTGATTAGGAATTTATGACAGAAGTATTCATGTTGACTACTGGTCCTGAAAGGTGAAGGATGCCTGCCCCACACGGTGTATATGCAGCGTTCGAAATACCTGCCTGCCCGACCGTCCGAGACGGGTTGATTTCAACTCGAGCGGCCAGATTTTCAAATCTCCCTGCCCGACGGTCGGGTTATATTTCATAGGTGAAAATATTCTAAATATTTCCCGATGATAAGCATTAATTCACATGTAAAGATGAATGATAAAATGTAACCAAAAAGAAACCCCGTTAGCTTTTAGACAACCTAACATTTAGCGATGCGCTTATGCTACAAGCAATCAGTTTTCATATTTTTAATTAAATTATCCTGAGAAACATATGATTATAGTGGGCAGGCAGGTTTTGGTCAGGGCTGGCAAGTATTTCAGCTAGCCTGTCCTGTGGTCTGGCTGAAATTTTTGGGAGTTTCATACCCTGGTATATGTGCACATGTAGATTGTAGGATGCGTGGAAGGGAGACTGACTGACTGACTGACTGACAGACAGCATCAGGTGAACATTGTATAGGATAATGTGTGACTGTTGGGGATAATGTGACTGGGATAATGTGACTGTGGGATAATATGACTATGTGTAGGATACTGTGACTGTGTAGGATACTGTGACTATGTGTAGGATACTGTGACTGTGTAGGATACTGTGACTATGTGTAGGATACTGTGACTATGTGTAGGATACTGTGACTATGTGTAGGATACTGTGACTATGTGTGACTATGTGTAGGATACTGTGACTATGTGTGACTATGTGTAGGATACTGTGACTATGTGTAGGATACCGTGACTGTGATTGTCATCACACGGCCACCTCTGCCTCAGATTCAACCCCATCCACAACATATTTCCTTTCTTTTACAGAAGACTAAACTCCCCGTCCCCGATTCCCAGTGTCCCTGCATTCATTATTCACCGCTGCTTTAGTTCCGATATTAATACTCATTTCTGGGAATTTCTCCTGACGGGAACATTTCTCGAATTGCACCGATTATACCGCTATTAGCTGTGTGTCCTGCATTTGTGCGACTAGCCGTATTCTCCTAGAGAGACCCCTTTGTTTGCTCGGCACAGATCTTCTGTCATTAACCCCCCATCTCCGTCAGACAAACGGTAGAGGCGACACTTAGGCCCATGTGGGCCGGGGATAAAATGTCTCCTCTCATATTGAATAATTGGACCATGTAGGAAAAGATTAGCATTTTATGATGTCAATATGAAGGCCATACTTGCCTGTGCCCTGGCAGGAACAGGGGCTATCGGGAAGAGTTGTCTGGGGGGTGGGGGGGCAGTACAAGCCCTGTACTGGCTTCTTATATTAATGATAATCAGTTTTAAGTCGACCCTCATCTCATCGGCAGGGCCTCTCTCTCATGAAATATGAACTTGAATTTGAAAGGCCAGAAGGAAACGTTAAATGTCAACGCTATAGTTCCCAGGCAGACTTGTTGGGCACCGCTCTCCTTCAGAACTATGCTCAAACACAAGCGGGGGCTAATCGCTAACAGAGACAATTCTACCACCATTGTGTGGAGGCTTGAGAGGCTGCAGTCACAGAAATAATGTCCGTTAAATGTCTCTTCCCCTATCAAGTATAATCATGGTAGCGAGGAGGGAAAATTATCACTTAATTGAGATTAATTCCAGTCTGTCCTTAACTTTGTCATGGCTATCAGATGGAGTTGTGGCCCGTCAGTTGGTCTTGACTTGTTGCCCTGACTTTGATAGTGTTACTTGTCGTACAAGCTGGTTACAGTAGCAATGAGGCTCCAGTAGCTCGCAGCTACTGCTGGGTTTTGTAGCCCTGAATAAATTGTACTGTGTAGGTGATACATCACTTACATGAAACACATCATTACCAATCAAAGCAATATTTAATTATGGGCAATTCTTTTGCTTTTCATATAATTATTGCATATTGTTTATTGTAACAAATTATATTTTTTTGGAAATGATTCATGATAAGTATGCTGTAAAGACTTCTATGAAATAATTTTACATGTAAATTAATCAAGACAAAAGTGTTAAATTGCTGTAAGAATAATAATCCTGAGACACTTGATTGCGAGATATGTTTTATATTAAATGTTTGCCTTCATTTTTTAGAGAGTTCTACTACATCCAAATGGAGAAGTTTGCCCGTCAGTCGATTGCGGAAGGATGCAAGCATCTCGAGGATCTTGTGGTGACGGGAGACTCGGAACTCTATCGAGTTCTTAATCTGCACTACAACCGCAACAACCAGATTGAGGTATTTTCATCTTGCAGTACAAAATATACAACTCCAATTTTGATATGGAATTTTTAAAATCTGTCGATGATACACAAAAATGATTCCATAAAATGTTATGTGAATATTTCAGTAAAATGACATATCATATTTCCCTATCAAAAGAGGAGTAGTATGTGTTTATGAAAATGACTATCAGCATTAAGGAAGCCCTTGATTGTAAATTGTAGGAATTGGTTTATACTAGCCAATTAGAATTTTATCAGTCATTTGAATTTCATTTTATCTATCCTAATTTCAATCACAATTCTCTTGTGTTTATTAGAATCAATTTGATTTCTTGTTTTACATATTTACTTTCTCAACACACCAAGAGGCAGGGGTCAAAATAAGAAAGTAAATTAATAAAGTTATTATCAGGGTTCGTTGGAGGTTAACTTTAAAAAAAAGATTAAAGAATACAAATATAATTTTTAACAAAACTTGTTTTTAAATATTTGTTTTAAAAAAAAAAATTCAATCAAACATAGCATTTGATGTATTTGGTTCGGTTGACAAACCTATAAAACAAGAAACAAGACGGGTCTTGCACCATGGTCGATTTTCTTGTGCCGCTAATTAATGGAAGCGGATTAACATTCTAAAATAGCATCTTTGTTCTTCATGAGATAATAAGTACAAAATATTCCATAATCCTGTCGGTGATTTTCTAAGTTCCAAAGAAAAGGATGTCAATATTTTTTTATGAAAATCAACAAGATTATTCCATGAGCTAGAAAAGGACTTATATTCTCCTGAAAGTGTTGAATTAGAGTTGACAGGTAAAAATAGTGTAATGATAAAAAAGAAGAATGAGGATAAAAAGTTGGCGAAGTTCTGGGATAATGAGAGTTTGTGGCGAGATGTAGCAACGCGGTATCCACTTAAGACATTTAGTCTGCTGAAGCAACGGAACGCCAAGCTTCGGAGTTAAGAGGATTTCTGCGTAACAAGATTAGATATCTCTTGTAGAACCCTGTTGCCATTTTGTTGCCTACTTCTCTGCAGCATGTAAGATGACTACCCTTCAATCAAAGATCGTCGTCAATAACGGCCACCTTGACGGCCTGCACGATGTCAGATTGCATCGTCAATCCACATCAATGACTACTTACATGATTTTCCCCCTACTAAGACTAACAATGATCGATTGGACAATTGTCTTTAAAGCAACCTTTCAGGCATGTGGACTTGACACAATACAACTCGCAATCAGAGAGTTTGTGAGTTTTTCAAGTCGCTTAATGCACACATTATTCTGTCATCTTTAGCTTATGTAGGTTTCTCATTAATTTCTTGTGTGTGGACGTTGGTTCTTTGTTGAAGTCGTCGCGCACCACTTCCTTCAATAACTGAGCTTTGATGCGATGGTGGAACATGAGAAATCACTTAGGACGCGGGCAGAAGATGGCCAGTTGGAGACCACCTCTTGTCATTGAAGTCATGAATGAAATTGGTTATTACAGGTGTGATGCTCACCTGTGTATTGGGTGCTTCATTACTCAACTCAAGGTCAACCAGGACAGAACGGGGCACACAGTCACAAATAGTTCACAAAACGCTTGTTCCCAAAATAAATCGAGTTATGTATTTGATTGAATGAGAACAAGGATGAGTTAAATTGTGACCTTTTCAAAACAGGATCATTGACTCAACAGGGTATATATCCACATTGTTCATTCAAGAAGCCCTAATTGAAATAGTGCTGGGTTAATCACAGCCTGGCATTGTCCTCGTAGCTATTGTATTGCCTCCTTGTATCAAGCATGGTTGTGTCCGTCTCTAAACATCAAACATCTTTAGAAATGTGACGAGAAATGTTGAAGGAATAAGCGTGGGAGATTATGTTTGGTGCAAGTGAGTTGGTAATATGCAGAGCTTAATTTAGACTCCAGGTAGTACACTAGTTAGAGATGCCGGTATCCTGGTTGCATTAAGTGGCTGTAGATTTGATGGTGGTTATTGAGGAATTCAGTCTGATTACCGCAATTTGCTTAACATGTGTAAGACCATGAAACCATTCACTGTTCATCTCCAATATAGTTTAGTTTTCTATAAAATATCACAGAGCTAATATAGTTTAGTTTTCTATAAAATATCACAGAGCTAATTTAGTTTAGTTGTCTATAAAATATCACAGAGCTAATATAGTTAAGTTGTCTATAAAATATCACAGAGCTAATATAGTTAAGTTGTCTATAAAATATCACAGAGCTAATATAGTTAAGTTGTCTATAAAATATCACAGAGCTAATATGGTTAAGTTGTCTATAAAATATCTCAGCTAATATAGTTTAGTTGTCTATAAAATATCTCAGAGCTAATACAGTTTAGTTGTCTATTAAAATATCTCAGAGCTAATATAGTTTAGCTGTTTATAAAATATCTCAGAGCTAATACAGTTTAGTTGTCTATT
This sequence comes from Haliotis rufescens, assembly GCF_023055435.1. Taxonomy (NCBI): domain Eukaryota; kingdom Metazoa; phylum Mollusca; class Gastropoda; order Lepetellida; family Haliotidae; genus Haliotis; species Haliotis rufescens. The sequence goes on along the minus strand of NW_025964235.1, from coordinate 272,890 downwards.
AAAATATCTCAGAGCAAATATAGTTTAGCTGTCTATAAAATATCACAGAGCTAATATAGTTTAGTTGTCTATAAAATATCACGAAGCTCATTCAGTTTAGTTGCCTATTCAGTGCAGCCAATCATCTAACATTAAACAGTGGTATTTTGGAATTGGAAAGGAAAAATCTAGTTAAAAGACTTAACATATAATAATAAGGTAGTATTAGACTACATGCCATGTAGGATATATATGTGAAGACATGTAAAGTATTTTTACTTTTCTTTCAGGTGCCAGAGACATTTCGGATAGTGGTACAGTCAACATTACGAGAATTCTACCGAGCTATCTCTGCCAACAAGGATACGGAGCCATCTTGGAAGAAGGCTATCTATAAGGTCATTGCCAGAATGGACGACGCATTACCCGATTTTTTCAAATCAGCAAACTGGCTGGAACGTCTTGGAGATGCATAGACAATTTACATTTTTCATCGCATATAGAGGTACCATTTGCGTAAATCAGCTGGAGTGACGAGATGCAAGAATGCCAGTTTCCTATTGCACGGCTTCTGATTCGTCATAGGATGGTGCCTTGTTTCAAGGCAGTTGAAGTTACAAACATTGACCCTGAAAAAGGATTATTAAATATAAACATGTGTTTATAAAGATATTTATTTATTTGTTCATCATGTGACAACAAGAATATGGAAAATGCATATTTATTGCTCTTTTTATAATTCAGAGATAATATCCATAATTTTTATCAAGTGCTATGATTAATATTTTAAATATTTTTCACTGTTTTTTGACATGTAACTATTGCACGAAATAATGCATAATTGACAATATCCAATATTGTGGGCAATACCACCAAGGAGCATAATGTGGGAGATAATTGTGAAGTCAGACATAATGTTTCAAGAAATGGTCGTTAATTCGTTAATGGTCGACATGATGTTGCATACAGTTGTTGCTGAGTTTCGCCGTTACATACTCTAGTCACTTCAAGCAATGTGTTCATCTGCATCCTGGTCCTTCAGTACATGATGTTTATCTGTGTTCTGTTTTCATTTCTCAGATCTGCATGACAGATTGTGTATATACACATAAGTTATATAGTTTTTGTTGACCTCACAAAATGCTTCGGACTAAACTGTCTACACTTAGTCCGGACACCATCTTTGTCATCACCGTGTTCACCTTCATAACACTTTTCTCCAGTTCTTTTGCATTGCTTCTCAATAATTCTTTTGCGCAAACAATCCATAACTTTGAAGCTTCATTATGCGTAACCATGGTAACTTGTTAAATTGTGATCTGCTATTGTTAAACGTTCCATACAATTTCCAACTAATGCTTGATTCAAATCTCCAGGACGATCAGAAAATGTTATAAGGAATGCAGAAGTTGATCTTGACCCAAATGATATTACCGAATTTGTTTTGTTTATATTTTGTTGTTATAAAGATCAAAGATCAAAACCAACCGAATCAAATATATGTGAAAGTTCACTTTGAATTAGATCTAACATAATCAAAATGTGTCGTAATAATTAGATCAAATTAATTCAACATATTTTTGTTAGTTAAAGGGCTTCAACTAAAATCAAGCTAGGAGTTGACCATGTTTTCTTGATATGTAATTATTTTAATAATTCTGTAATAATCTCAAACATGTTCATTGTTAGATAATCTCATATTCACAATATTTGGAGCTATCACCCCTCCTCATCCCATAAAGGCCAAGTACTGATTTTGAACATCAGATAACTCATGTCTATTCCTTCTTTCACACAGCGGTATTCAATTAACAGACATTAAATTTAAATTAACAGAATTGATAATAGAGGTTTGAGGTAACGAAGATTGTACTCGTCAATTTAACAAAGAATAACATCAATGCGCTGAAACTCAGTCACACGGTATAAATGTTTTAAATCCTGGCTTTTTCCTTCATGGTATTTTTAGTTTAACTGTTCATTATTTACCTAAAAACGAATTACCTTTGTAATTTTTTAGATGTTTGTTCAGACGATTGTTGCTGACTTGAAAGATGGAGAATAGGGAGAATATGAATCTGTGTTTAACAAACTAGGATTCTTTGTTCAAAATCAGTCGCTCCAAGTCCTTTTTCTCTCTGCATCACTTAGTCAGATGTCATCGAGAGAAACGTGCAATGACCTTTCCCGAGATCTCTGTAAGCTAAGGTAGACATTTGTAGACAGTGATTTGTTTATTTTCAAATGCATATAATCTGCTAGCTGATATAGTGTGTAGAATAGTATGTGCGAGCAATGTTCAAACCTTTTATCATATGCATGAATGAGCATAATATTGAACTATTTCTTACAATGTGTTTTTAGATTCTAGTTTTTCTAGCATTATTTGTGTTGCTAGGTGATAACTTGTATGGTATACAAGTGTATATATACATGCACAGATAGATGAATCAGCATCTTTTACATGGGAACATGTCACCGTTTTATTTCATGCTTGAAACTAGTATCCATAGCAACTAGCTTTCACTACAAGTATATACTTTGTGCAATAATAGTGCAGGACTTCCAATACCAAAGGGTTTATGACAAATCATATTCCATCACATCCAGGGGATGTAGCTAAGATTAAACTTTGAAAATGCATGACAAAATAATGTAGTGAATAATTATTTTGAAGGACATTATTGTGGAATTTGTGTGTTTTGTTTATAGTACATGTATTGAACTACGAGAACAGAAAATGGTTTGAGATACCCTTTAATCACTTCTAGATCAGAAACTATGCGCACACTCCTGGTACAGGAAGTAGTACGCTGTGGATATTGCACCATATTGTGCAACCGATGCTAGTGATTGGTTGCACTTTGTGCAATAATGGGGTTGCAACAGCAATTAGTCAGTGTAACTTTACAGGTTGGGTGCATTTGGTGCAACTTGAACGTGTGGTTGCATTTGGTGCAACTTGCAACGTAAACGTGTGGTTGCATTTAGTGCAACTTGAACGTGTGTTTGCATTTATTGCAACATGAACGTGTGGTTGCATTTGGTGCAACTTGCAACATGAACGTGTGGTTGCATTTGGTGCAACTTGAACATGTGTTTGCATTTAGTGCAACTTGAACGTGTGGTTGCATTTATTGCAACTTGAACATGTAGTTGCATTTAGTGCAACTTGAACATGTGGTTGCATTTAGTGCAACATTCCTCTGCTTAGGATTAGTGCATCTTACTCACCTGTTGGCTGCACATGGTCGAAGTCCGGCAGGGGAGTTACTTGGACCCTGTGGTTTCTGACTTCGCTTACTTGACTGTGTTGTTTTTATTTATTTCTCATTGTTTTGTTGTGAACATGTCCATTGGTGCCATGCAGTCTTTGCTCAACACTGCGGTAGTCTAACCAGTGTCCCTAGTCGGACGTATACGGATCAGGAGAATTCCATTGAACTAGTCGTCTTTGTCGTGGTAGAGTAGGAAGCATAATACTTTATATTTGTCTATAATTTTTTGTTTGAAAACTCATGTCCGATATTTACCATTCCAAATGATGTCATTTACACTATTATAAGTATGTGTGAAATTAATTCTATTTTGAGGTTGAAGTCGTGTATTATTAAATATCAGCCTTGTTCCTTTGTATATACACTACTGTGAGACTTTTGTTGCCTTTTCCTTGCTGGCGGTCAGTATGTGGTCAACTACTGACCCTGCAAGACGTCATTATCTACTCCCAATGTTGTTATTGCCGGCCTGTATAAGCCAGCTCTGTGTGAAGGTTGTGGGGAGATAACTCTTGTAGTTAGGAATGCATGCAACTTGTTGGGAAACAAAGAAAACAATTAGTGACACATATTTTGAACCTATGTGATTATTTTTTTATTTTTAATACTCAGTTATCTTTTCCCAGCACACATTTAAAAGATTTTATTCTCAAAATTCAATTAATCTCTTTAATGTGTTGACAATAGTTTATTGAGGACGTTGAGACTACAATATTCAAGTTATTTCACCATATGTCATGTTTTGACGTTGAGATTGAAACTCTTCCTATGTATTAATTGACTTATGACTTGCAAAACAAATATATATGTGCCATTATTGTTTTTAGGATGCAAATATTTCAGCAACACTTTGTTTTCCATCAGGTTATTGAATGAAAGAAGGTGATGTAAAATTCACCCAAATTGTTTTCCCAGTTTAATTAAGTTGGTGATTTGTGTAGAACTCCATGCCTCCTTCCTGATCTTGTGGAGCACCGGACATTTCCTGGTGCCCACGCCCCTGTCAGGCGGATGGTCCTCCCATCGACACCATGGGGATACCTCTAATACAACGTTGTGAACAACGTCCGCAGTGACGTCCACCAGCGTTGGCGAGGTTGATCCAAGTTGGGTGTGGTCAGTCAACTGTGACTGGGAGAAATTTGCCTTTCCACCTTTTCTATATTTTCCTAACTTTTACATGATAATATTGTAGCTGTTATCAAATAAATACTTCTAAATAAGTCTTGTCTTTGTGCTGGTTGCGGTCGGGTCATGGAGCCATGGAAGTAGGAAGTAATGAATGATTGCCAGTGTTTTGTGAGATAACGCTCATACAGACTTTCTGCTGAATAGCCAGTTTCAATGAGTGAGTGAGTGAGATTTTACGCTGCTTTAAGCAATATTCCAGCAATATCACGGCAGGGGTACACCGGAAATGGGCTTCATACATTGTACTCATGTCAGGAATCGAACCCGGGTTTTCGGTGTGACGAGCAAACGCTTTAACCACTAGGCTACCCAACTGAAAAGACTGCAGTAATGTCACTGCATGCCAGGTTGATGTGGTAGGTAGGTGATGGAGGTTTTAGATGTTTGTCACTTTGGTGAAACCCACATGCTGGGTATGGTGCTGACAAACCTTGACATATATCCGGGCAAACCGGGATTCAAACCCATGATCATTGGTTTTGGCATGCGGGAGGGAGGTTACTCTGCATGGGCACAATGACGCAGTGTCAGCCAAGTGACGGAGACACCTCATCCCATCAGCTCCTTTGCAGCAGAAGACACTGGGTGCCTGTTCCATGAGCAAGTCTGTACTCATGGCCACTCACACGCAACATGTTCCACAGTGACACACACACACAGCAACAACACACACTCAACATGTTCCACAGCGACATACACAACAACACACGCAACATGTTCGACAGCGACATACACAACAACAGACGCAACATGTTCCAAAGTGACACACACACAGCAACAGCACACACTCAACATGTTCCACAGTGACACACGGACACAGCAACAACACACACGCAACATGTTCCAAAGTGACACACACACAGCAACAGCACACACTCAACATGTTCCACAGTGACACACGTACACAGCAACAACACACACTCAACATGTTCCACAGTGACACCCACACACAGCAACAACACACACTCAACATGTTCCACAGTGACACCCACACACAGCAACAATACACACTCAACATGTTCCACAGCGACACACACACAGATCAACAACACACGCAACATGTTCCACAGTGACACACACACACAGCAACAACAGACACCCAACATGTTCCACAGCGACACACACACACACAGCAACAATACACACTCAACATGTTCCAAAGTGACACACGTACACAGCAACAACACACTCGCAACATGTTCCACAGTGACACCCACACACAGCAACACACACCCAACATGTTCCACAGCGACACACACACACAGCAACAATACACACTCAACATGTTCCAAAGTGACTAACACAGCAACAACACACTCAACATGTTCCACAGTGACACACACACAGCAACAACACACACCAAACATGTTCCACAGCCACACATACACACACAGCAACAACACACACTCAACATGTTCCACGGTGACACACACACAGCAACAACACACACCAAACATGTTCCACAGCGACACACACACACAGCAACAACACACACTCAACATGTTCCACGGTGACACACACACACACAGCAACAACACACACTCAACATGTTCCACGGTGACACACACACACACAGCAACAATACACCCTCAACATGTTCCACAGTGACTAACACAGCAACAACACAGACTCAACGTGTTTCACAGCCACACACACACACACAGCAACACAGACACGCAACATGTTCCACAGTGACACTCACACACAGCAACAACACACTCAACATGTTCCACAGTGACACACACACACAGCAACAACACACACTCAACATGTTACACAGCGACACACACACACAGCAACAACACACACCCAACATGTTCCACAGTGACACACACACACAGCATCCCACACACTCAACATGTTCCACAGTGATACATGCACACAGCAACAACACACACTCAACATGTTCCACAGTAAAACTCACACACAGCAACAACACACACTCAACATGTTCCACAGCGACACACACACACAGCAACAACACACACTCAACATGTTCCACAGTGACTAAGACAGCAACAACACACACTCAACATGTTCCATAGCGACACACACACAACAGCAACAATACACACTCAACATGTTCCACAGCAACACACACACAACAGCAACAATACACACTCAACATGTTCCACAGCTACACACACACACAGCAACAACACACACTCAGCATGTTCCACAGCAACACACACACACAGCAACAACACACACTCAGCATGTTCCACAGCAACACACACACACAGCAACAACACACACTCAGCATGTTACACAGTGACACATGCACACAGCAACAACACACACTGAACATGTACCACAGCGACACACACACACAGCAACAATACACACTCAACATGTTCTACAGTGACACACACACAGCAACAACACACACTCAACATGTTCCACAGCGACACTCACACACAGCAACAACACACACCCAACATGTTCCACAGTGACACTCACACACAGCAACAATACACACTCAACATGTTACACAGCGACACTCACACAGCAACAACACACACTCAGCATGTTCCACAGCGACACACACACAGCAACAACACACACTCAGCATGTTCCACAGCAACACACACACACAGCAACAACACACACTCAGCATGTTACACAGTGACACATGCACACAGCAACAACACACACTCAGCATGTTACACAGTGACACATGCACACAGCAACAACACACACTGAACATGTACCACAGCGACACACACACACAGCAACAATACACACTCAACATGTTCTACAGTGACACACACACAGCAACAACACACACGCAACATGTTCCACAGTGACACTCACACACAGCAACAATACACACTCAACATGTTCTACAGTGACACACACACACAGCAACAACACACACTCAACATGTTACACAGTGACTAAGACAGCAACAATACACACTCAACATGTTCCATAGCGACACACACACAACAGCAACAATACACACTCAACATGTTCTACAGTGACACTCACACACAGCAACAACACACACTCAACATGTTACACAGTGACACACACACACAGCAACAACACACACTTAACATGTTCCACAGTGACACTCACACACAGCAACAACACACACGCAACATGTTCCACAGTGACTAACACAGCAACAACACACACTTAACATGTTCCACAGTGACACTCACACACAGCAACAACACACACTCAACATGTTCCACAGTGACTAACAGAGCAACAACACACACTTAACATGTTCCACAGTGACACTCACACACAGCAACAACACACACGCAACATGTTCCACGGTGACTAACACAGCAACAACACACACTTAACATGTTCCACAGTGACTAACACAGCAACAACACACACTTAACATGTTCCACAGTGACACTCACACACAGCAACAACACACACGCAACATGTTCCACAGTGACTAACACAGCAACAACACACACTTAACATGTTCCACAGTGACACTCACACACAGCAACAACACACACTCAACATGTTCCACAGTGACTAACACAGCAACAACACACACTTAACATGTTCCACAGTGACACTCACACACAGCAACAACACACACGCAACATGTTCCACGGTGACTAACACAGCAACAACACACACTTAACATGTTCCACAGTGACACTCACACACAGCAACAACACACACGCAACATGTTCCACGGTGACTAACACAGCAACAACACACACTTAACATGTTCCACAGTGACACTCACACACAGCAACAACACACACCCAACATGTTCGACAGTGACACATTTCAGCACTGATACCCACTCCCCCCCCCCCCCCCCCCCCCCCCCAACACACACACACACGTCAGCACTAATACCTACTCCACACACACACACACATACACACACACACGTCAGCTCTGATAACCACACCACAAACACACAAACACACACACATACACTTTAGCACGGATACCCACTCCACACACACACACACACACACACACACACACACACACACACACACACACACACACACACACACACACACACGACAGCGCTAATACCTACTCCACACACACACACACACACACACACACACACACACACACACACACACACACACACACACACACACACACACACACACACACACACACACTTAAGCACGGATACACACACACACCTCAGCACTAATACCTACTCCGCACACACACACATACACACACACACCTCAGCGCTAATACTCACTCCACACACACGCGCGCGCGCGCACGCCCGCACACGCACACGCACACGCACACGCACACACACACACACATCCTCCACAGCAACAACACCCTCGACAGGTACAACTAACACACACGGATCTCACACGCCACCGCGTCTGCCTGTAACGGCCATGTTGCTTCCTGGCAGCACATGCTACATCCACAGAGGATGAGGCAACGCGGGTTGGCTCGCGGGATCGTGGGGGCGAGAAAGAGATGCGGATACTGAGTGGACGGAACAGGTCTTCTTCACGCCCGCCTACTTCGCTACACTCATCGTTTGTAAGGGATACTGACCTATGTCCTGCTGAAATCATTTCCGAGGAAAACCTGTTGAAATATTGAAATATGTTGTGTTTATTGTAACTTATATATAAACTTACAACAGCAACAACCAACAGAACACTCTTCCACAGCAAGATTGGTTTGGTTGGTTTGTTGTTGTACGCCGCACACAGCAATATTCCAGCTTGTGACGGCGGTCTGTAAATATTCGAGTCTGGACATATACATATACATACTACTTATGGCAGTTTGAAATACTATTGGTGTGACAGCAACTTCAAACTATCAATTTTGTTCAGTTCAATGGATTATCCTATATATGTAAATTAATATTGAGTGTTTGTCCTAAGACGCTCGTGTTTTCCTGCATGGTGTAATTCAAAACTTTCACAGATTAATTATTTCCTGACAGTATTTCATGGGAATAGGTTTTCCTCCGTGGCTGTTTCTGAAAAGAATTATCTCCTTGAGGAAATATTTCAAAACTTTGTCCTTACGACAATCAGCCCTATTTACTTTTCATCGGAGTCAGGGAGGCGGTACGAATGCCTTGTACGTTGCAAACAAGGTGAAGAAACGGTGTTATCCTCCTTCATCGACAGCCTGTTCTCTCGAGAAGAACTGGTGTGCCTTACAGTCGGGAGACCAGCATCCGGCATCCTCCCGTCTAGTGTAACACCCCTTGCAACTACACCAACAACTGATGTTACCTGTATGCACACGCGTGTTGCGGGTATATGAGGCACGCTTGCAAGTGCACTGATCCGTTTATTCGTTTAAATTGACTGATTAGCTTTCTTCTGGGTGATTTATATATATATGTCAAATTATCCCCATTTATTGGCTGGCCGTTGGAATGATTTGAAAGATTTACTAACTGTGAATAACGGAATGAGAATATAATTGATGAATTCTTTGATGTATTTACATTGTATCAAATATGCAAGTAAAACATTGTTTTAGTTTAAATGAACAATTCTCACAACCCTTTTTGTGACATTGGGTTCCTTCTCTGGGAATTTTGTGGAGACGAATTGTTTTTAAAATATCTGCCAAACGTCAACATGACGTGAGACTTATGTAACAGTTGTAGATTAATGATGAGACTGCAGGTGTGTTTTATGGTCCGCTCGCAAAACCCGAAAAAAGCACACCGGATATGTTTCATGCCTGCCTGCATATACATAGCAATAAGATGGTGACGTAATATGATCTCTTGTCTGGCTGTCTATCTATCGGGGGGCGGTCGGGTAGCCGAGTGGTTAAAGCGTTCACTCGTCACGCCGAAGACCCGGGTTCGATTCCCGACATGGGTACAATGTGTGAAGCCCATTTCTGGTGTCCCCCGCTGTGATATTGCTGCAATATTGCTAAAAGCGGCGTAAAACCATACTCATTCACTCACTCTGTCTATCTGCCCGCTCGCCCGCCCGTCCGTCTGTCTGTCTGTTTGTTTGTCTGTCTCTCTGCCCGCCCGCCCGCCCGTCTGTCTGTTTGTTTGTCTGTCTGTCTCTCTGCCCGCTCGCCCGCCCGCCCGTCTGTCTGTTTGTTTGTTTGTCTGTCTGTCTCTCTGTCCGCCCGTCCGTTTGTCTGTCTGTCTGTTATCTTTTCAATGTCCCATTAGAAACCAGTGTCAATGGTTGATTTAATGTTTGTGTAATTTGTTCATGATTACTGACATGGGTAAGAGGCGACTAACGGGATCGGGTGGTCAGGCTCGCTGACTTGGTTGAAGCATGCCATCGATCCCATTTGCGTGGATCGATGCTCATGATATCAATCACTGGATTGTCTGGTCCAGACTCGATTATTTGCAGACCGCCGTCATAAAGCTGGAATATTGCTGAGTGCGGCGTAAAACAACAAACCAACCAACCAACCGACATGAACTATATAACTCATTCTTCATTCATACCTAGACCTCAGTCAGTAGGTTGTGTTTCAACTGTGTGACAAGAGTCTCCTGGCAAGACTAAGGGAGGCAACCCAACCATCGAATTATTGCGACGTGTTCCACTGTGCCACTGATATCCCCGAAAGGTAGCGACGTCCTTCACGGATGAACCTAGTATACTGTAGCAGGGATCGTAACTTTAAGCAGTATGAAATAATCTACTCTATAGCACCTTCGTTCAGTGTTTGGGTGATTGATTGTTTACGCCACGGTCAGCAAAATGCCAGTCATGTCACGGTGCCTGTAAACAATCGAGAAAAAAACTATGTCTGTTTGTTTGTTGTTTAACGCCGCACTCAACAATGTTCCAGCTATATGACGGCGGTCTGTAAGTAATCGAGTCTGGACCAGACAATCCAGTGATTGACATCATGAGCATCGATCCACGCAATTGGGATACGGTGACATGCATCAACCAAGTCAGCGAGCCTGTCCACGCGATCCCGTTTGTTGCATCTTACGACAAGCATAGTCGCCTTTTGCGGCAAGCATGTGTTGCTGAAGACCAATTCTACCCCGGATCTTCACAGGCTGGCAAGCATGGGTTGCTGATGGCCTATTCTACCCCGGATCTTCACAGGCCGGCAAACATGGGTTGCTGAAGACCTATTCTATCCTGGATCTTCACAGGCCGGCAAGCATGGGTTGCTGAAGACCTATTCTACCCCGGGTCTTCACAGGCCGGCAAGCATGGGTTGCTGAAGACCTATTCTATCCCGGATCTTCACAGGCCGGCAAGCATGGGTTGCTGAAGACCTATTCTACCCCGGGTCTTCACAGGCCGGCAAGCATGGGTTGCTGAAGACCTATTCTACCCCGGATCTTCACAGGCCGGCAAGCATGGGTTGCTGAAGACCTATTCTACCCCGGATCTTCACAGGCCGGCAAGCATGGGTTGCTGAAGACCTATTCTACCCCGGGTCTTCACGGGTCCTAGAATAAGCAAACCAGTCACTTAAGCTTGAGGAACGATCAACGCCATGACACAGACATCAGCCGAAGATGACCCTCCGATCCCCACGAAGTCGATTCTTATAAGCGTGAGGCAGAAGTAAGGGAAATCATCGCCCAGAACAAACATACACACCAGACAGACAGAGCGAGTTGATAATCATTGATTTATCAACCAACAGGAAACTTTGTATAGTCAGCCAAACGACTAAACAGCACTGTGACATATTGCATTATTGTAATAAAATGTACAAGCATACATATTGTCGAGTTACGACGTGTTGCGATGCATGAAATTGATGTTTGTATTCATCAATAGTGTCTCGCGTTCTGTAGCTTACATTACCAGGCATCTGCAGCTAATGGCATATCGTATTGTCATGGTGTATATATACATGAGAGAAAATTATTTTCATGCAGTAGAACAAAAACTTAAATTGTTTTTGTGGTTGCTCAGTTTATGTCCGTTGACATATGTAAAGCAAGGTCGAAAACAAAACATAACATAGCATGCTGATTGTTATATACATATGTATGTATGAAGCTATATGGTGTTGGGCGTGGCGGACCCCGCCTCTTCCTCGCAATAAGGTAAAGTGTGATCTGCTTGTCATCGCGGCTGAAGTGATTCAGTGCGTACTGTCCGTGGCGCCGGGCCAAGTGAAGCCGGACACCGCTGCACCCCTACCTACCATGTGCACGACTTTGTACACTTTTCAGTCGTCCCGACACAGATAATTTCAAATATTATCACGAATGTCAAGAAATATTTTAACATTTTAATGATATATGTGTTAAAGAAGACGTCAGGCACAGATCTACATGCGATTATATCTAACCAACCACACAACACCACCACACGCACCCCCACCCCCACCCACACCCACACCCCCACCCATATAAACTATTATATACACGCGCATCTACATCTAGATGCACACACGCAAATACACATGCACCTACGCATGCACGCACGCACGCAGACACACGCGCACACTTAGTACAGACTAATACCTTGATTGCGTCGGAAAACCATTGAATATGAAAGTTAAAGTGTATGTCGACCTTGCTTGTGTATATACTGAAGCCATTAGTCACAACGTGACATGCACGACTTCTGTTTTAGCTGTGTATATACTGAAGCCATTAGTCACAACATGACATGCACGACTTCTGTTTTAGCTGTGTATATACTGAAGCCATTAGTCACAACATGACATGCACGACTTCTGTTTAGCCACATATACTGAAGCCATTAGTCACAACATGACATGCACGACTTCTGTTTAGCCACATATACTGAAGCCATTAGTCACAACATGACATGCACGACTTGTGTTTTAGCTGTGTATATACTGAAGCCATTAGTCACAACATGACATGCACGACTTCTGTTTTAGCTGTCTATATACTGAAGCCATTAGTCACAACATGACATGCACGACTTCTGTTTTAGCTGTGTATATACTGAAGCCATTAGTCACAACCTGACATGCACGACTTCTGTTTTAGCTGTGTATATACTGAAGCCATTAGTCACAACATGACATGCACGACTTCTGTTTTAGCTGTCTATATACTGAAGCCATTAGTCACAACGTGACATGCACGACTTGTGTTTTAGCTGTGTATATACTGAAGCCATTAGTCACAACATGACATGCACGACTTCTGTTTTAGCTGTGTATATACTGAAGCCATTAGTCACAACATGACATGCACGACTTCTGTTTTAGCTGTGTATATACTGAAGCCATTAGTCACAACATGACATGCACGACTTCTGTTTTAGCTCTGTATATACTGAAGCCATTAGTCACAACATGACATGCACGACTTCTGTTTTAGCTGTGTATATACTGAAGCCATTAGTCACAACATGACATGCACGACTTCTGTTTAGCCACATATACTGAAGCCATTAGTCACAACATGACATGCACGACTTCTGTTTTAGCTGTGTTTATACTGAAGCCATTAGTCACAACATGACATGCACGACTTCTGTTTTAGCCACATATACTGCCGGGCAAAAGAAAGGATACATCCACGTTTGATGGTGGGTAAAAAAAGAAACAAACAGGAAATGATAATTCAAATTAGGAAGTATTTGATACGCGCGTCCTAATTATGTTTTAGACCTTCAGTTTGAACTGTTTCGGCGACTGTTTTGAGCCTAGTAACGTTTTTATAACGTTTGTAATTATTTTTATCAAATCCAATTTTCAAGTGTATACTTTCTTCTACCCGACAGTTTAGTGATTACAGTCTCAATAATTATACATCTTCAAACATAATTAAGTTTACACTCCATCCATACTGTAAAAACGTCAACAGCAAAAAACACGTGTAACAATATGCTTTATTCCATGTCCTGTCAACTCAGGGGTCATAGAAAGGTGGTGCACCTTCCTGTGTCGGGTGTAATAATTCACAATGGACGTACACCGTAGCCAGTGTTCTTCACCATTCATAATGTATTTTTCAAGGTGTGTTTTTTTCTATGTTAAGAGGTGTTCATTTCCTCTTACAGTCGCAGACACTGTAAAATGTACATAACATTTTATAAAAAAAATTTGTTTTCGATGTAGAGCTTCCACCTGAGTTATCTAACTATTCGGGGCCACCCATCATCTACTAGCTACACACAACAGATGATGTCTGGACATGTCCTACTTTCTGAAATGGTATACCCAAACTAAATAGTGACACTTGAGATAAATCATCGTTTATTTCTACAATGTATACGTATTTTGATTATGGGCAGTGGATCTGGGATTGTAAACAAATCAGAATTGTACATCACTCCTCTGCATAAAAATAAACACGTATAACTGTTTCTCTAATTATTTAAAAAAATTAAATTAATTCAAAAGAATATTGATAATTACAGAAGAAATGTTCTTTTCAGAGAATAATCCGAGTACTGACACCCCTTGAATGGACAGGTTAAGCTCCTTCCCTCGTAGACATGCCAGACCAAATCACGTCTCACTAAGTATAAGTGGTTATCGATCTCTTTCTTGGCGATAAAAGCGCAATTATTCAACTTCTTGTCCTGAAGTCAATATTTTGGTCTTGATTAGATGATGTTTACAGGGCCAGCGACAATGACGTCAAACCCATGACATAACCCTCATCGACAACCTTGACGTCTGAGGTAATCACGGCAGGGCGACGTTGCCAGCTTGTAGGAGTGCCCTACGCTTTGCATTACGAGAGATTTGCCCGACAGGTGAATCGATGTGTGCCAACTACGATTGGTCACACCGAGTTTCCTTCCCTCCTCGCTCCAACAGCCGCCGAACAAAGACCAATCGAGTGATGTAACGGTCTGCAATCTAGCTCTTTGTTCGTTCTGCGTCTTACCCCAGAGATCGAAGTCATTTCTTCTACCTTAAAAGGTTAATTGTGGCTTGGCAGAAATAAAAGGCACAAAATTGCCGTACTTGTTAAAGGTTATTAGCTCTCAGGCGAAAATTTGTATACCCCAGCGACTCGACAACAGGAAATGGCTATCCAAGCTTCAGCTAGGCTAAGATTTAATTTTCGTACATTAATAGGAAAAGGTGTTTTGATCACAAGACGGTAGGAGATTGGTGATTTGCTTTAAAGATGAGATGAAAGAAACAGGGGCAGAAAGCAGGGAGTGGCGCGTGGCATCTTGGTGCAGAGACACGGTCACAGATGATGGAGGCCATATTTGTTTTCTTTGGGTATTCTTGGGACGTTCTCACGTGGATGAACACTTGCAAGACTGATATGATTGGATGAGGAACGGACAAAACGTGCACGAGTAATCCTGTTATTTTAAGCGAAACCTCAAGTTTATTCCCGATGGCTTTTGTCTTTCACAGACGATCATGCCAGAAAGTACTAAAGTTTTAAGAGATGATGGCGTTATGGATGACAACGTCAGTAGGCTGTTATACTCCATGTCAGAGCGACGCTTGAGGTGTTCTTGTGATCAGAAAACCATTGCGTCTTATAAAGGCTCGTTATAGCCGCTAGGTCGGAAATAAACACATTTACAACATGGCTCCTTAGCTAAGTTAACGCCCAGCATAGTGCACGGGTTCCGGGAGAGAAAGGGCCCCAAGTGCTCGGTGCCGCAACACATGTGTGTTGTTTAGACCACTAATATGCATGGTGTTGTTTTATGTGTGCGACCTGGTTGTTACTGGAGCATATGCGTGTTGTTTTAGACAACTAATATGGATAGTGTTGGTTTTTATGTGTAGGATGGTTGTTACTGGAGCATATGCGTGTTGTTTTAGACAACTAATATGGATAGTGTTGGTTTTTATGTGTAGGATGGTTGTGACCGCGACACATGCGTGTTGTTTTAGACAACTTATATGGATAGTGATGTTTTTTATGTGTAGGATGGTTGTTAATGCTACACATGCGTGTTGTTTTAGACAACTAATATGGATAGTGTTGGTTTTCTATGTGTAGGGTGGTTGTTAACGCTACACATGCTTGTTGTTTTAGACAACTAATATGGATAGTGTTGGTTTTCTATGTGTAGGATGGTTGTTACCGCTACACATGCGTGTTGTTTTAGACAACTTATATGGACAGTGATGTTTTTTATGTGTAGGATGGTTGTTAATGCTACACATGCGTGTTGTTTTAGACAACTAATATGGATAGTGTTGGTTTTCTATGTGTAGGGTGGTTGTTAACGCTACACATGCTTGTTGTTTTAGACAACTAATATGGATAGTGTTGGTTTTCTATGTGTAGGATGGTTGTTACCGCTACACATGCGTGTTGTTTTAGACAACTTATATGGATAGTGATGTATTTTATGTGTAGGATGGTTGTTAACGCTACACATGCTTGTTGTTTTAGACAACTAATATGGATAGTGATGTTTTTTTATGTGTAGGATGGTTGTTAACGCTACACATGCGTGTTGTTTTAGACAACTAATATGGATAGTGATGGTTTTTATGTGTAGGATGGTTGTTAACGCGACACATGCGTGTTGTTTTAGACAACTAATATGGATAGTGATGTTTTTTATGTGTAGGATGGTTGTTAATGCTACACATGCTTGTTGTTTTAGACAACTAATATTGATAGTGATGGTTTTTATGTGTAGGATGGTTGTTAACGCGACACATGCGTGTTGTTTTAGACAACTAATATGGATAGTGATGTTTTTTATGTGTAGGATGGTTGTTAATGCTACACATGCTTGTTGTTTTAGACAACTAATATTGATAGTGATGTTTTTTTATGTGTGAGCTGGTTGTTACCTCTACACATGCGTGTTGTTTTAGACAACTAATATGGATAGTGTTGTTTTTATGTGTAGGATGGTTGTTACGTCTACACATGCGTGTTGTTTTAGACAACTAATATGGATAGTGTTGTTTTTTTTATGTGTATTGTATTTTTACCATGATGTGGGGTGTAATCTTTAATAATTCTAGCCGACCGCTTCATACAATGCTCATTTTACCTTCCTGACGCTAAGGTCCAATATCGCGCTGCCATCGAACACATTCACTTCAAACGAGATAAAATATAGCATGAATGATTCAGTTAACATATACAATAAACACTTGTAGTTTAGGAATTTGAGTTGACACTCGTTCTTGTTTCCGCAACTCAATCTGAACCAAATGTTGCCCTCGAAATGGAATGTGTATTTAATAAGCCAAACATGAGGCCTACATCACAGAATTCCCATATATGTCATAGCAACACTTTCTCCGATTAGCTGCAGTCTTCAACCCCAGGACGATGAACGTTACAGTCAATCTATGTTCGGAACCTTCCAACGAAACACAGTGAGTTTTTTTATCCTAAGCCAATCACGTTGGGAATGCTGAAATGTTGCGCTATGGTCAAAGGGAGATAACTCTGATCATGACTTTTGGAAAATTCTTCTCGCGATTTCCCTTCAAGTCAAATTTGTTTTGGTCATTCAGTTATACATAAAAAGAAAATGATGTAAAGTTCAAATTTGTTACCCAGAAATGTAATAGTGAGAATGTGAATGGATGAGTGCGAGCGAGCGTGCTTGTTTGTTTCTTTCTTTAACGCCGCACTCAGCAATGTTCCAGCTATATGACGGCAGTTTGTAAATCATCGATTCTGGACCAGAAAAGCTAGTGATTGACATCATGAGCATTGATTCGCGTTATTAGGATACGGTGACATGGGTTGCTGAAGACCTATTCTACCCCGGCTCGTCACGGGTCCCTACACAAAATAGGAATACTTGCGAAACTGGCAACAGGCAACTCATCCTATTACTGGTGAAAGTGCCTCAATGTCTTTGCGATCAATTCCATCATGATGTGAAGACGAAATAGTGATATCCCAGTACCATGGACGGAACTAGTGGCAGTAGATGAGTTAGTATTGTGGTCAATGTTAGAAAGGTTGAAATAGTGAATACACCACGTGGAAGATCTGGGGCACACACAACGTGTTCTCTATCCTACTGTTCACACATACTGTGCATGGGCGGATACAGCTTTTTTAAAAGGGGGGGGGGGGGGGGGGGGGCACAGTTAAGATCTATTTATTGTCTTTGGTGGTAATTTATACACCCCCCACCCCACCCCCACCCCCTCTGTATCCGCCCATGCTGTGCTCGATCATTGTTGAAATGTCCATTGAAAACAGCCTCTCATATGAAACGGAAAGTCCAATATCAAAGAGGGTATCTACAAGATCGCCCTGCCTGTCTTTGTATGTACATGAAGGCCAAATTATATTGGTGTTTCTCGGGCTTAGTCATGACGGCTACACTACTTCCATCCCTTCCTCGAGTGGAGCTGTTGTACTGCAATAGTTGGGTCATACTCAGAATAGTTGGAGTGAGTGAGTGAGTTGTATTTAACACCGCTTTTAACAGTATTCCAGTTATATCGCGGCGTGTCAGCTTAATGTGGGAGGAAAGCCCGAAGTGATGCAGGTCTCAGACGTTTACCTCTTCAGTGAAACCCACAAGCACGGGTATGGTGTTGACAAACCTAGAAACATAATCGGGACGAACCGGGATTCGAACCCACAATCATAGGTTTCTGGCGTGCCCAAGGGACGCAACTCTGCACAGCGAATCGGGCCACCCGTGCCCCCTGGGTAGCTGGAGGTAGTTCCTGATTTGGTTTGTGTCCATATTTCAGGGCCATAGAGGATCACAGAACTCAGAGCTAGGAGTGATTGTACCACAGATGTCCCCTGACAGAGATATGGCAAGAGAACCAATAACCTTCCCTTGCAACTTAAACAGACCCAGGAACCAGTCAGTCTTGAAATTCATTGTCATATAAAAATTCACACAAAACACACACCAAATGTTTTTTTGGGTATTAAAACACTGACAACTGCATAAGAATAATGAAATATAGTGAGGACGTCAACAGTTTGGTTTGACATAGATCCAGTTTTCGTATGGAACATGCTGACTGTCTTTTAATGTATTATTAACACGATTCTTTATCCTAATTACAGCCCATACGGACATCCCACAACTACAGTAACACCATTACCGGTAATTGTAACAATGCATTTCATGTACATATTTTGCAGGTTTGTTGGCAGAATAAACACAAATTTAAAACATGCTGTTATGACAATTTGATAATTGCCTACATATGCGCATATTAAAAAAAGAAAATGAAAGTCTTATTTATTTAAAAAACAATAATACACAAGATGAAATATTCTTTTCAATAAGATATAAACTGATATTGTACCGTATATGGCTATTGAGATATATCAGAAGAGCCTTTGACTGTGAAAGACTGGTCTGCAATTTAGAGGACATAGAACACAAGAAATCCATCTGCATATCCAATATTTATTCTCATCAAAACAATTCCACAAATATTCCTGATATGACCTTGGCATTGGTAGCGCTGGTACTCTACATAAGGTTATACCCCACCTGAATTTTGTCACATGTCAGTCAGGGGAGATGTTGTTGGCAATACATGTATTTATTCAATATTGAATGTGAAACGATAATGAGAATTACACACACACCGGTACAATGACACACCGGTACAATGACACACCGGTAAAATGACATACCGGTACAATGACACACCGTCATCAAAGTCTAAATCTGAGTTTCATGTTCATCAATGAAAACATTTTGATTCCAACCTGGCTGCGATTGTCTTATTTTCATGTGTCTACCTTCGTCTTCCCAGTTTTGTTTGTTTGTTGTTTAGTGCTGCACAAAGCCATATTCCAGCAGTTCTTCCTAGTGTCTGAGATTAAGTGAGATCGATTTACACAATTTCCAAAGCATTCTTGTTATATCACGGCATGGCAGTAAGACCATGGCACGTCAGCTTTATGCGTGAGGAAAACCAGATATGACCCAGGTCAGAATGACATAACCAAGGATCATAATCTTGGATTCAAACTCATTACTAGCTGACTCTGACATCACATCTCTCTGTGCAGCAACCGACAGTGCCTGTGAGCTGTGGGCCACCCATGCTCCCAGGTCCACATGACATTGGTGGCCATCTTGAAAATTTTCAGCCATCTTGGATTTCCAGGAAGCCAACATATTTTTCTTAATCCATGTATTCATACAACAAGGGACACGTGTGTAAAGATTCATGCTTGTGTTAGCAATTCCCCAATATTTTGCACTTTATCTGCTCCACTTGTAATGCTGACTTCCCAGTTACTTTTGTAACAACTAGAGGGAGCAAAGTCCATAGTTCACATAGTTGCAACATTTGCTTATCACTCTGAAGACCAAGTTTTAATTATCTGATGTTGATGACCCCTGTCTTGATGTTTCTGGAATAAACTCTATCACTCTCAAAGTCACATTCACATACAGTCACTCACTGTGGGGTAGCTGGTCTGGTTCATGCAGAGACAAGGTGAGCTAAGCCAGGTGCCTTGTGACAGACTTGATTGTCCAGGTGACGTGATACCAAGCACTACGGGATCAAGAGCTCAGTACCTGTATTACTGGCATAGATTCCCATCCCTTCAAATGCCACCATTACAGGCCTGTTCCCATTACACCTGGATCACAAGTTTAGCACATTTGTAACCATGTGTGTCACATGTGCCCTCAGTGTTACTGTAAACAATCGGATTTCAGCCACATTGTTAGATGACATCATCCAGTCATATGTCACATGGTGTCATCCATTCACATTGTCACATGGTGTCATCCAGTCACATTGTCACATGTTGTCATCCATTCACATTGTCACATGGTGTCATCCAGTCACATTGTACCATGGTGTCATCCATTCACATTGTCACATGGTGTCATCCAGTCATATTGTAACATGGTGTCATCCAGTCACATTGTCACATGGTGTCATTCAGTCACATTGTACCATGGTGTCATCCAGTCACATTGTACCATGGTGTCATCCAGGCACATGGTGTCATCCAGTCACATTGTACCATGGTGTCAT
Source organism: Haliotis rufescens (assembly GCF_023055435.1). NCBI lineage: Eukaryota > Metazoa > Mollusca > Gastropoda > Lepetellida > Haliotidae > Haliotis > Haliotis rufescens. The sequence continues at coordinate 251,591 of NW_025964235.1, read as the reverse complement.
CCAGTCACATTGTCACATGGTGTCATCCAGTCACATGGTGTCATCCAGTCACATTGTCACATGGTGTCATACAGTCACATGGTGTCATCCAGGCACATTGTCACATGACATCATCCAGTCACATTGTCACATGGTGTCACTTTCTCCGAGTTGGTGTGACACATCAAGGTCTCTCCGAGAGTTTCCGCACACATTCATGGAGCATATCGTGCACTTCTTTGGCACACGTGATCTGTGACCTGATTGTTGCCAGGTAGTTAGGGTACAGCTGGCCCTCTGTGGGGGGGGTGTCACCCTTGGCTTGCAGCACGGGCTGGGGGGTGAACTTGTTGCTATCGGATACTTGCGACTGACTCTCAAGAGCTAACCGCTGGAATGTCAGAGGACAAGGTATTAAAAGACTGCTTGTTTGTTTGTTTGTTTTCCATATTCCAGCGGTATGTAAATAATCGAGTCTGGACTAGACAAACCAGTGATTGACATCATGAGCATTGATCTATGCAATCGGTATACGATGACATGTATGAACCAAGTCAGGGGGCCTGACCACCTGATCCTGTTGGTCGCCTTTTACGGAAAGCATTGGTTTCTGAAGACCTATTCTACCCGGAATCTTCACGGGTCAGACTGTAAATGCACTGTATGAATAATACAATATAGTTCCAAGGCACTGAAGCTCACCAGGTACATCCAGCGTGATCCATTCATGTTAACATGATTGCAACAAATTACAAATTAAGGCAAACCATTCTGGTACAACTCGGAAAAGGAGTTTGGCTACTTATACCCCACTTTTGCATCAAAAGGCACCAGTTCACTACTAGACTAATCTATATAGCAAGTTTCATCTAGACATATTCAGCTCCGGAAACGAGCACTTCCCTCGTTTTAAGTCCAACTTATCATCATAAAAATATAAAAAATCATAGAAAATAAATATCCAAAATCTTCAAAAGGCACCAGTTCACTACTAGACTGATCTGTATAGCAAGTTTCAAAAAGAAATATTCAATGGTTTCGGAGTTCTGCTCCGGAAAACAGACTAACGGACAGAGGAACAGACATGCTGATCGTGATATAACAGGTTCGGGCTGATAATAATTATAACAATACCATATAATAATAGAGCAACTTATGTGACAATGTTATGGTAACAAATAATCTATCTACATTTATAACAGCAGTTTCTGTGAGTGTGATTGATTTGGGCTTAACGCCACTTTGAACAGTATTCCAGTTGTATCACGACGTGTCAGCTAATGGAAGAGTCCGAATTGGTGCAAGTCTCAAACATTTATCACATTGGATAAACCAACAAGCACAGGTACAATTTCTTGGACCACTGCAAAACCCATATTGTCTATATTGCTATGATTAGTTTTCACACTTATTTAAAAAATAAATAGTGCTGTATAGAGGGGGTGCACATTCAACATGCAGACAATACATTTTGATTCTTTCCCCCTAAAGTAAAGGCATGACAACAACTCCATACTGATGTCGTATGCCTGGGTTACTCACTAGGGACACCTCCACCTGGTCACAGACACCGTAGAATTCCTCCAGACTCTTCTCAAACTTCTGCTGGTGGCCCTCTGCTGGTTTGCTGTGAAGAATTAGTGAGGGAGTTTATACTTTAATGTAAGTCATGTAAGTCAAAGATGTTAACCATTTTATGCAGTAGATGAAACCCATGTGTGCAGGTATAAGTGAAACCCATGTGTGCAGGTATAAGTAAAACCCATGGGTACAGGTATAGGTGAAACCCATAGGGACAGGTATAGGTGAAACCCATAGGTACACGTACCTGTATAGGTGAAACCCATGGGTACAGGTATAGGTGAAACCCATATGGTACAGGTATAAGTGAAACCCATAGGTACATGTACCGGTATAGGTGAAACCCATGGGTACAAGTATAGGTGAAACCCATAGGTACACGTACCGGTATAGGTGAAACCCATGGGTACAGGTATAGGTGAAACCCATAGGTACACGTACCGGTATAAGTGAAACCCATGGGTACAGGTATAGGTGAAATCCATAGGTACACGTACCGATATAGGTGAAACCCATTGGTACAGGTATAGGTGAAACCCATGGGTACACGTACCGGTATAAGTGAAACCCATGGGAACAGGTATAGGTGAAACCCATAGGTACACGTACCGGTATAGGTGAAACCCATGGGTACAGGTATAGGTGAAACCCATGGGTACAGGTATAGGTGAAACCCATAGGTACACGTACCGGTATAGGTGAAACCCATGTGTACAGATATAGGTGAAACCCATGTGTACAGGGATAGGTGAAACCCATTTGTACATGTGAGGGTGAAACCCAAATGTACAGGTATAGGTGAAACCCACGGGTACAGGTATGGTGCTGACAAACAAAGGATCACAGTCAGTCTGAATATTGGATTCGAAACATCAGTAGCTGATCATTGCACGCCTATGGAATGCAAATCTGTATGTAAAATTAAGGGACCTCAAATGATTGGGCCACCACTGCATCCAAGCCTTGAAGGGATGTTAATATGAAGTGAGATCAGTACAGCAGGCAATAGAGGTATTAATATCAGCCTGGTAAAATGAAATATCTTGCCTCTAGTTATAAAAACACCCTAAACAGAATGTTTAAAGGTACTCACAATCCACTATCTTGTTGTGCATTCTGATTGAAGGCTTGACCAGCAACCTTGAATAACGTCTGAAACAAAAGAATGCTTATAATCCTTCATTGTGAAAAATATGAAATACTTAACTTATATTTAAAATGTACAAACACATAAAGTGACATAGTTATGTTGCCAAAAGACACTTATTGTTAATATGGTCCACAATGGACATAATAATCCCCTGTGCATAACCAACACTTCATAAGCTGAAGAGGAAGCATATCTGAATACCATATAGAATTAGGAATTCTTAATTTTTACTGACACATATTTCATATCTTTATTTATAGTTTTTATTCTCACTTTACCCCATTAAAAAAGGGGTGCTAATCTCTGGCTTCTTACGTTGGCTGCTAAGGCTCATTAGCTGCTGTAGTCAAATTGCTCACTTACACAATTGAATTTGACAATAGACTGGGCTACCGTCTGTGAGGACAGCGTAAATAAACTTGGGAGGCAATGTCAATATACATTTCTGACCACTGATTGGTTACCCTTGATCTATAAAGATTTCGGTATTACAGTGAGTATGGCTTTATGCCACTTTTAGCAATATTCCAGCAATATCACGGCAGGGGACACCAGAAATGGGCTTCACACTTTGGACCCATGTCAGGAATTGAACCTGGGTCTTCGGCGTGACGAGCAAACGCTTTAACCCCTAGGCTACCTGACAGTCACTCGGTATTACAAAGGGCACATGTTACTAAACAGACATCACACTGGATTTGTCAAAAGGAAATGCTCACATATGTAGGTTTACCAAAGCAGGTGGAATACACCCATATCTGGGTGTGAAGTGCCTATGTAAAAATTGTTCAAAGGATTAGCCAATAATATGATGATTGATTGCTCATTGTTATCTAACTCAATGGATTGTTTAAAGACAGAGGACATCATGGAAATAGTTGTCACATATGCTATCTCAGCTCACCAATGAGACCTGACACCAATGTGAAACACTTGAAACGAATTAACGTGATCAGTTGAGAAATGAACACGAGTTCCAATATCCAGAAACGCTTTATATTTATAGAATTATTAGATTGTAACAAAGACATGTGACATCTAATAAGTTGTTGTCATTACGATCTCTGCATTTTGCTTTCATTCATTTGCTGTAGCATTGAACAAAATCATTCTTGTTCCTCTGCGTTTTGTGGGGAAGTTCTTTGATGACAGACAGACAACACTAAGCCTTTTCTTTTTTGTAGGTGTATAAATGCAATTTCTAAAATGTCTAAATATTTCAGTCATTTTACAAATTGGCTGAATGAAAAATCTGTCATTTCATTAACCAGATTGACTAAAAAGTACTAAGACATTCAAATGGGCTTAAAACATCACAATAGACTAAAGATGCTGGGATTAGAAGCCTAAAAATACAGAAATGTACTTTGTCTTTTGTTTTCTTTTAATCATATCATTTTCAGTGATGGGTAATAAAAATAAACATCTAAATGTTGGGAATTGTTATCATAATAAAATAAATAAACATATCTTTAAGACAATATGAAAAATAACTCAATATTTAGACATTTAATAAACTACCTTTGTGAACATTTTAGTTTGTGTTAAAAAAAAGTAAACGAAAATCACACAATACTTAGCAAGTGACTTATCAAAACTTTGTCACCTCACTTTTTATTTCAGTACTTGTAGGCCACGGGCCTTTTTGTACAGACAAAATACAATTGAGGTGCAAACAGAATAAGATATAATACACATTTCTTTGCTTTTTAACAAAAGCAAGTACTTTGCTGTATCCATATTGATAATAGGGTCTTGCGTTGACAGTAGTGTATTAAACTTCAGAATATTTGGAAAGATGTAAAATTTAGATTTTATGTAACTTTGCCTAAGATGGCTATAAGCTGGACAAATTAACAAAAAGTGATATTCATTTTCGATATGGTTTAAGTTACAAACTTTACATTTTCTAAATTCACAAGGAATATTATAATGACGTCTACATTCAATTTCTAAATTGTGAGAACTAAGCCGAAAACGAGTCAATGTGGTTCTGAATTTATTTACTGTAATACTACTCAAATAGTTCTCACATAAAATGGATGTTTTAAACTGTGCATAATAAGACATTTTGGGGCTTTCAGATAAATCACTATGCCAAACCTGAAAAAAAAGTTGTGTTTTAACCGTTGACGTAACATATTTAAAAATACGGTTTTATTCCCACATGCTTGAAAGAACCAAACATCACCAAATCCTAATCTAAAAATAACAGTTTTAAGTTTCGTTACCCAATTTACGTGGCCTTGTTCATCGTACAAGCGAAACATATAGTATCATTTTTTGTGTAAGCGGAATTCCTGCATATTTAAAAGAGACAGCCAATATTTGACACATTTCTAAATGACACGTTTTCGCCATAGAAATCGGTGTCGTTTTAGTCTGCACCCCTATGTATGATTCCCGCTTTGGAAACAATGAAGCATCCAATTCTAATGGGAAACGAAAGATCACAACAATCTTACAGCTAATGATTCCTTTAGACGAGGTAAAAGCAAAGATTTAAATTTAGCAACAGGGTCAACATCAGTCGGCTGCTGTGGTGGTTGGGGTGGCTGTGGCTGTTGCTGAGGTTGCCCTTGTGACATATGCGATACACCGGCTGTAGCTACAGGGGCGGCCATTTTGAACAAGTGCGCGAATATCCGTGATGCGCCCAGACGCTATACTGTTCATATCACTCTCAGTTTAATTACTCTGTCACAGAATTATATAAATATACAATTTGTTCAACTAAAAGTTAGAAGTTAATTCAAATTCACCAATACGATTTGAAATGTTGTTTCAATGGTACCATTTTCCTCTTGAACTTCACGCATGAAAGCGCGAATAACTTCCGGTGTGTTTGAGTAAACCGAAAGAATGGACATGCTGGACGCTGTTGTTACAGTTTTTGTGATTTAGCAAGTTATCAGCCAGATTACAACTGTAACCATGCCGCCTACTATACAGACTGGACAACGAGATGACAGAGAGAAAAGACAAAGGCCTGGGGATAAAAGGTAAAAACACTTTTATAACTGTTTTCTTACTGTTTTAGACTTAAATCTTCTTACAGTTGTAAAACACTATCCAATTTTGCAGAGTGTTTTATTCAAAATAATTGGTGTTTACTTGGTGACTGGTCGCATAAATATTTCTTTATTATTTGTTTAATCAACACATTAAGTAATCACTTATAATAATGGTCATAATTATAACAAAGATGCGAAATCGTAGCAATGTAATTGTAAACTACTGAACCATTACTAGATCCACTGATAGCTAATATAAAGATCTAGGTACGATTCACATATTTTATGTTTTGATTTTGCACTGGCCTTCACAGTGATCTGTCAGAGTGCAATTTACAGGATATTTTGGGAAAAAGCGACTGAGGCAGCAAAGTCGACTCCTTCAGGTTGTTGTCTCGTGAGTCATCACAATTCTAAGGAAAGGATTTAGAACAAGGCAATATTTATAGAATAACCCACGAGGTACGAGTGATTATGGAAAATATGTCACGAGTGAAATTAATGTTTGAATTATGTTTTAAGTTCCGAACTGTACTAAGTCCAGTTTTGGGATTCGGGTGGTCGAAAGATTCGCCAAACAGCAAGTCCTCTAACACAGACACAAACTCGGAGTTGGTGGTGTTGAACTTGGCGCACCAGAAACAGTTTCTGACAACATCCAATCTGAATCTTGGAACTTCAATCTGGCCATATGCAGTTTTGACAACAAAGACATTAAATGTGTTCAGAGGTTGAATTATACGAATAACTCTTCATGTCAGTCAGATCTCTGGCCCCTTTAACAAGGTCATTTACTTTGACAGGTGTCAAATGTTTGTTTACAAACACAGACGTAGTTTTGGTTTTTACTGTCAAACGAAAATCATGTGAAATAAATGAAAAATAGATAATGGGGAATCATGTTGTTGATATGAAACTATAATTCTTGTCTTACAAATATCGAATCATTGAGATTGTAGCACTTAAACATCTGAAGGGAAAGGCGTGGATTTATGAATGAATGTGATGAGAAAAATATAGTTCCGTTGTCCAATGAAAATTGATCTTTGTTCAACTGACCAATCAGCTTCGAGAATCACTAATTGCACACTGTGCAAATATCAAAAAGTTATTACACTGCATATTTGAGCCCATATGGGTAATAAAAAAGTTTCCACTATATTCTGCATTTTGCACTCTGTCGGAGCTTGTGAAGGCTGGTGCATAATCAGCATCAGACTTAGTGCATTGTTACGAACGTGTATTGGCAACCAGTAGATGACGTATAGTAAAAGCACAGCTGTCTACATAGCTGTGATTTCGCAGCTAGATCAAAGCTCTAAATGACTTTGAGAAAGGAACACAGACTGATCATGTTGATAGAAGGTACTAGTTATGAGCTTCATAACTTTGACTCAACTAATCTGATTTTTAGTGTTAAAATTGGACTTTTAACATATGTTATTATTGTATGCAGGTCAGAGTTGATATCCCGGGTCAAGTTCAACAATACCTTACCTGACATACCATTTGATCCCAAGTTCATCACATACCCTTTTGAGTCAAACAGGTAATGTGCATATCATTTCAACGACTGGCATGGTTTAATATTTTAAATATGTGATGTTTTTGTATATGTACTAGGAAAGTCAAGTGTTGACAATACATTATAAGATTTATTAATAAGTTTAGAAATATTTGATGTAATATTGAAATCGAAGTGGATGGATTCAAACATAGGATAATGATGATATGCCATCCACCAAGTCACAGATCCTGTTGAGACAATCCATTGTCACCTTGTATGACCAGCTTATGCTGCTTGGGATCTGTTCTAACCTGGAATCTCCATTGGGGTTGTACACTTTGAAGTACAATGAAAAACATAGAAATTAGACATGTCAGATCAGTATGCAAATCATGAGTTATTTGAGTTAACATGAGTTAAATAAAGGAATAAAATGTTACTTTTGTGAGTAGACAGTGTTTTTTTATGTGGAAAAGCTGAAATGATGATGGTCAGTACCAACAAGGGAGTAGAGTGAGAAATCACAACCACAGAGGCTCCCTTTGCTTTGCCTTTGAACAATTGATATAAGATTGTTTTGCCCTTTTAATACCAGTCAGCAGCTTTACATATTCACTATTCTCTCTGGTACTGTTTGTTTGTTTGTCGGAGGCCAGGTATGAATATTAATACATATATCAATAAACTATTCAGAATGGCAGTGCCGACAGATCCAAGGCATAACATATAGTCCTGAAATAAAGTAATGTATGAGGTATAAATCTCACTACAAAGTACACATGTGTGAGAATAGGCTATCCAACAATCCACTGTCTTCAGATATTGGCAGGCCATGTTGTATTTTGATTGAACAATGTTCCATGGTACCTTCACAGATTCATCCAGTACAACCCCACATCACTGGAGAGATCCTTCAAGTACGACTTACTGACGGAACATGACCTAGGGGTAACCATCGACCTCATCAATCCGGAGACTTACAAGATCGACCACAATGGTGAGGCAATGATAGCAGCATTGATACCATGAACCTAATCATGCTAATTATACATTGAACATAGGAAACAAAGAATGGATGACAATAATCACGATTTAACTTCCGCTTGCAGCATACCCAGATCCTGAGGATGAAAAACTACTGGAGGAAGAGGTCAACACCCCAGCAGACAGCAAGAGGTGATATTACCATCTTGGGTACAAGCCAGGCGAGGGGGTTTCATGTTGGGTATAAACCCAGGGGGAGGGGGTTTCATATTGGGTATAAACCAAATGGGTGAGTTTTTTATGTTGGATATAAACCCAGGTGAGTTTCATGTTGGGTATGAACCCAGGGGGAGGGGGTATCATTTTGAGAATAAACCCAGGGAGGGGGTATAATGTTGGGTATGAACCCAGGGGGAGGGGTTATCATGTTGGGTATAAACCCAGAGGGAGGGGTTATCATGTTGGGTATAAACCCAGGGGGAGGGGGTATCATGTTGGGTATAAACCCAGAGGGAGGGGTTATCATGTTTGATATAAACCCAGGGGGAGGGGGTATCATGTTTGATATAAACCCAGGGGGAGGGGGTATCATGTTGGGTATAAACCCAGGGGGAAGGGATATCATGTTGGGTATAAACCCAGGGGGAGGGGGTATCATGTTGGGTATAAACCCAGGGGGAGGGGATATCATGTTGGGTATAAACCCAGGGGGAAGGGGTATCATGTTGGGTATGAACCCAGGGGGAGGGGGTATCATGTTGGGTATAGACCCAGGGGGAGGGGGTATCATGTTGGGTATGAACCCAGGGGGAGGGGGTATCATGTTGGGTATAAACCTAGGGGGAGGGGGTATCATGTTGGGTATAAACCCAGGGAGAGGGGGTTTCATGTTGGGTATAAACCCAGGGAATTATGTAAACATATGGTAACTGATAGATTTCATGACTGTATTTATTTTGGCTGCTTGTATTCAGGTCTCGCCATCACAACACGACAGTGTCCTGGCTCCGGAAGACAGAGTACATCTCTACAGAGTACAACCGATTCCAGCAGAAGTCTGACCAGTCTGAGACCAAGTAAGGTCATGCTCTTACAGTATTAGGGCCTAGTAGGTAAAGTGTTGGCTTGTCACACTGAAGACCCGAGTTTGATTCCATTGTTTGAAACCCAGTGAAACCCAGTGGGACTCGCTCTAAAGTTACACAAACATGACAAGGGGACATGGCTTGTTGATCAAGAGGAATCACAGGGTACAATATGGTCCGGGTTAACTAGGTACCACTCTGCAATTCTCTCTGTGTTTGTTCAGGCAGTGTACTTATTTTCAATACTGACATCTTGATACTATTGGTTGGGATGTGATTTTATTATTATTACAAAATTGCACAATGCAGTTCGAATGAGGTTTCACTTGACATTTTGTTGTCTCACTAACCAGCCTGATGATACAATTACATCCACACGTGATACCTGGATTATGTTTAAGTTGATGTTGGTGTTCATTCTCTTCATCATTCCGTGCAGTCTGTCATGTGAATGTGACTAGGGTTGTGGGTTATCTCCCTTGTCACGTGCTGCTCGTGTTCCAGGGTGGGCTTCAAGATCAAGCAGATAATGAAGGAGGAGGACATGTACAAGGACAGGGACACCCAGATCAAGGCCATCGAGGACACCTTCAAAAAGGCCAACATACCGGTATGGACATCGAGGATGGCCACATGTATACTGCCACACTTTGAAAACACATATTCAAATTTTTGTAACATTTGGCAAAATGGCCGCAAAATAAAAATAAGTTGTTTAGGCATGAAATAATCAACCACAAGAATGTGGTCGTATTGGTTCAAATCTCATTTGTTGTGTTTCAAATGTACTGCCAAATTTGTTTTCTTGTCATTCATTTCGAGTCAAAGTTCACAACGCCTTTTCAGTGTCTTTCTGTATATGTCGTGGAGAGCAAGGTCATATTCATGTTGTGTATAGCTGGATAGTCATATACATATAGTGTATAGCTGGGATAGTCATATTCATGTTGTGTATAGCTAGGATAGTCATGTACACATAGTGTATAGCTGGGATAGCCATTTACATATAGTGTATAGCTGGGATAGTCATGTACATATAGTGTATAGCTGGGATAGTCATGTACATATAGTCTATAGCTGGGATAGTCATATACACATAGTGTATAGCTGGGATAGTCATATACACATAGTGTATAGCTGGGATAGTCATGTACGTATAGTGTATAGCTAGGATGGTCATATACATATAGTGTATAGCTGGGATAGTCATATACATATAGTGTATAGCTGGGATAGTCATGTACACATAGTGTATAGCTGGGATAGCCATTTACATATAGTGTATAGCTGGGATAGTCATGTACATATAGTGTATAGCTGGGATAGTCATGTACACATAGTGTATAGCTGGGATAGCCATTTACATATAGTGTATAGCTGGGATAGTCATATACACATAGTGTATAGCTGGGATAGTCATATACACATAGGATAGTCATATACACATAGTGTATAGCTGGGATAGTCATGTACATATAGTGTATAGCTAGGATAGTCATATACATATAGTGTACAGCTAGGATGGTCATATACATATAGTGTATAGCTGGGATAGTTGTGTATATAGAGTGTATAGCTAGGTAGCCATATACATCTATTGTATAGCTGGGATAGTCATATATATGTCATGCATAGCTAGGTTAGCCATATATAGGTACTGTATAGTTAGGATAGCCATATATATATTTTAACTAAATCTTTTTGCATTACAATTATGTACTTTTGAATGTACAGTGCTTGTAATACTTCACTAAGAACTATCTTATATCACAGCATGTTCATTTTCAGATCCAGAAGCACTACAGCAAGCCCAATGTCACCCCAGTCGAAGTGTTGTCCATATTCCCCGACTTTGAGGTTTGTTCTTTGGCCTTGTCTGTAGTCCTTTAAAAATAATGGAGAATATGGATGAGTTGATGTTTAGCATTTGTTTGTTTGTTTGTTTGTTTAACGCCTCACTCAGCAATATTCAGCTACAAAACGGCGGTCTGTAATTAATCGAGTCTGGCCCAGACAAGCCAGTGGTTGACACCATGGGCATCGATCCACGCAATTAGGATCATTGACATGCATCAATCAAGTCAGCGAGCCTGAACACCCAAAGCTGTTAGTTGCCTCCTATGACAAGCATAGTCACCCTTTACGGCAAGCATGGGTTGCTGAAGACCTATTCTACCGTGGATCTTCACAGGTCCTGATGTATGGGAAGGGACACTTGCGATTCTAGTTGGGGATAAATCTGTTACCATCCATCTATAATTCTTTGTTTCTTGGTTTCAGCTTTGGAAGCATCCATTCGCCCAGGTGTTGTTTGACTCCGACCCGGCCCCGAAGGGGCAGACCCTGCCCGCACAGATGGAGGAGATGTCGCAGGCCATGATCAGGTCTGTGACCTCACTGGGATCAGAGACTCACGAGAGTTTCATCTTGTTCCAAAATTGATGTCATGAAATGTTAAATGTAAAGGACCTTATTTCATCAGCTTATTTAATTTGGGATGTTGTAGAGGCTGCTGTCGGACAGACAGTGTTGTGTGAGCCAAGGTGGTCCTACCTTGTTGACAGGAACTGTTTGTTATGATTACGTATGTATTGTGATGATTACAGAGGAGCTGTTGATGAGAGTGGCGAGCAGTTCGTGGCCTACTTCTTGCCGACAGATGAGACGATTGGGAAGAGGAAGCATGATGGAGAACATGGTGTTGACTACACCCCAGAGGAGGAGTAAGTTGAGACTGTACTTTATCTTACTACACTATGACCTAAGTGTAGACTGCACTCCCATGTAAGTGTAGATTGCTCTCCCACGTAAGTGTAGACTGTGTTTAATCTTACTACACTCTGGGAAGTAAGTGTAGATTGCTCTCCCACGTAAGTGTAGACTGTGTTTAATCTTACTACACTCTGGGAAGAAGGTGTAGATTGCTCTCCCACGTAAGTGTAGACTGCGTTTAATCTTACTACACTCTGGGAAGTAAGTGTAGATTGCTCTCCCACGTAAGTGTAGACTGCGTTTAATCTTACTACACTCTGGGAAGTAAGTGTAGATTGCTCTCCCACGTAAGTGTAGACTGTGTTTAATCTTACTACACTCTGGGAAGTAAGTGTAGATTGCTCTCCCACGTAAGTGTAGACTGTGTTTAATCTTACTACACTCTGGGAAGTAAGTGTAGATTGCTCTCCCACGTAAGTGTAGACTGTGTTTAATCTTACTACACTCTGGGAAGTAAGTGTAGATTGCTCTCCCACGTAAGTGTAGACTGCGTTTAATCTTACTACACTCTGGGAAGTAAGTGTAGATTGCTCTCCCACGTAAGTGTAGACTGCGTTTAATCTTACTACACTCTGGGAAGTAAGTGTAGATTGCTCTCCCACGTAAGTGTAGACTGCGTTTAATCTTACTACACTCTGGGAAGTAAGTGTAGATTGCTCTCCCACGTAAGTGTAGACTGCGTTTAATCTTACTACACTCTGGGAAGTAAGTGTAGATTGCTCTCCCACGTAAGTGTAGACTGTGTTTAATCTTACTACACTCTGGGAAGTAAGTGTAGATTGCACTCCCACATAAGTGTAGACTGTGTTTAATCTTACTACACTCTGAAGTGAGTGTAGATTGCACTCCCACATAAGTGTAGACTGTGTTTAATCTTACTACACTCTGAAGTAAGTGTAGATTGCACTCCCACATAAGTGTAGACTGTGTTTAATCTTACTACACTCTGGGAAGTAAGTGTAGATTGCACTCCCACATAAGTGTAGACTGTGTTTAATCTTACTACACTCTGGGAAGTAAGTGTAGATTGCTCTCCCACGTAAGTGTAGACTGTGTTTAATCTTACTACACTCTGAAGTGAGTGTAGATTGCACTCCCACATAAGTGTAGACTGTGTTTAATCTTACTACACTCTGAAGTAAGTGTCGACTGCACTTATGTTACTACCTTATCACTTAAGTGTAGACTGCATTCTGACGTAAGTGTAGACTGCACTTCTACACAGGTGTAGACTGCACTTAATATTACTACCTTTTGACTTAGATTTGTGAAGATCCATGTTAGAACAGCTCTTCACCAAGAAATGCTTGTCATAAGACTAAAGGGATCTGGTGGTCAGACTCACTGACTTAGTTGATGCATGTCATCGTGTCCAAATTGTGTAGATCGATGCTCATAATATCAATCACTGGATCGTCTGGTCCAGACTTAATTATTTACTAACCGCCTTCATATAGCTGGAATATTGCTGAGTACAGCGTTAAACAACAAACAAACAAACAGAACCTCTGGACTTACGCGTAGACTGCACTCCCAAGTAAGTATAGACTGCACTTAATATTCTGATCTAAGTGTTGACTGCGTTTGGTATTACGACACACTGACGTAAGTGTAGACTGCACTTAATATTATGACACTGACATAAGTGTACACGGCACTTAGCATTACTACATGCTGACATAAGTGTAGACTGCACTCCCACGTAAGTGTAGACTGCACTTAATATTATGACGCTCTGACATAAGTGTAGACTGCACTTAGCATTACTACACGCTGATGTAAGTGTAGATTGTACTCCCAAGTAAGTGTAGACTGCACTTAATATTATGTCACACTGACATAAGTGCCAAATGCACACAAGGTTTCAGATCGGTCCATGTTCTTGGACATTGACTGATTGTCGTCCAAATCCCTGCGAGATATCTCCAAATTTGTTAATGATTTACAAGTATGTCCTATTAGAACTTGATCAAGTCATGAAAATGACCCAATGCCATTTGTCTCATGTAATATCACTGTTACACAAGTGTAGACTGCACTCAGAACTTGAGATGTCGTACAGATTTGATGAACAGTTTATGGTTGACAATAACAAATTATGAATTATTCTACACATGGTAATCTTAATCTCTGCATATAAAACAATGCCTAGCAGAACAGGAAATACAATTTAATTGGTAAATGATCCTGTCTATTTTTTTCTCAGATTTTAAATTTGTATTGACCAAGTTTATTTGTTATGATCTGTTCGTTTCGCTGAAGGGATATGATGTCATTTTTTTCTGCGGAAGACAAACACGTTTTTATTGCAAATGCAGGGATTGTGTCTGCACTGGTGACATGCTTCATTTCGAGTCGCTTTATAGACGGGGTATATAAATAAGCATTGATTTTGAAGGATTGTTCAGGGGGTCGCCTTATACGTGGGGTTGCTATATAGATGGCGATATACGGTATCTTGTTAAGTGAAATTGAACATTATAAATTGTCTCCCCTTGTCCATTTGCCATGTATACCTTACACCATGGGCTTTATAGAGTTGAAGACTTCAAGATGCATTGTAAATGTTGTGTTGCAGGTACGAGTACATGCTGGCTCGAGAATACAACTGGAATGTGAAGAACAAGCTGTCGAAGGGTTACGAGGAGACATATTTCTTCGTGTTCCGAGAATCAGGAGTGTACTATGATGAGCTGGAAACAAGGTGAGTGGGAGACGTAAACTGTCGTGTGCAGATTTCGGTTGATTGCAGGATTTGCAAAGCATGTGCACCGCTAACTCGATGTCAGCAGATATTTTCCAAATCTTTCATGTTTTTAATCAAGGTGCTCACGTGATTTGATGCATTTCGCGATGTAAGACCCGTTTTATCACAATATAGATCTTGATTATCGATCAAATCGCCCTGACTGGGCGCCTCCATTTTGGGTGAAGCAAACGCAAGTGATACGAGAGGTGGAGTCTCATTGGTCCATAGGAGAGGCTTAGAGGGGACATAACTGGTAATAGCCACTGGTGGCGCTACGATCGAGCCCAGTAATTCCAGCCAAGTTCGGCAAGGGTGGAAACTGGACTTTTAAAGTCAGTTAACTCTCTTGCTTCGGGAAGATGGCTTAATGTGGGAGGAAATCCCAAAGTGATGTGGGTCTCAGATGTTTATCACTTTTGTGAGCGCCACGAGGACGGGCATGGTGCTGATAAACCTAGGAACATAATATAGACAAAACTGGATTTCTGGTGTGCTGAAGGGACCAACTCTTTGCAATGATTTTGCAGTGCCTTAGACCAATGGGCCATATCATAACCCTAATGTTAAGGGTTATTAGTTTAGGGGTGCCCAGCGATAGGAGAAAACCTGAAGGTTCATGGGACATGATTAGTTTCACTGTCATGATTGTGTCCATGTAATTTTAGTGTGCATCATCACGATGGTGTCCATGTCTGTCTGTGATGTTAAAGTGCATCATCACGATGGTGTCCATGTCTGTCTGTGATGTTAAAGTGCATCATCACGATGGTGTCCATGTCTGTCTGTGATGTTAAAGTGCATCATCACGATGGTGTCCATGTCTGTCTGTGATGTTAAAGTGCATCATCACGATGGTGTCCATGTCTGTCTGTGATGTTAATGTGCATCATCACGATGGTGTCCATGTCTGTCTGTGATGTTAAAGTGCATCATCACGATGGTGTCCATGTCTGTATGTGATGTTAAAGTGCATCATCACGATGGTGTCCATGTCTGTCTGTGATGTTAAAGTGCATCATCACGATGGTGTCCATGTCTGTCTGTGATGTTAAAGTGCATCATCATGATGGTGTCCATGTCTGTGATGTTAAAGTGCATCATCACGATGGTGTCCATGTCTGTCTGTGATGTTAAAGTGCATCATCACGATGGTGTCCATGTCTGTCTGTGATGTTAAAGTGCATCATCACGATGGTGTCCATGTCTGTATGTGATGTTAAAGTGCATCATCACGATGGTGTCCATGTCTGTATGTGATGTTAAAATGCATCTTCACGATGGTGTCCCTGTCTGTATGTGATTTTATTTTATACTTAGAGTTCGCCTGAGCAAGAGAAGGAAGACGGGCGGAGGGCAGGTGGCCAAGTCCCGCCTTGTTGTCAAACACAGGGACCTCAATGATAAAGAAGTATCCGCTCAGGTAGGAACATTTCCATGTGGGATAAGGAGAGAATCATAGATTCATGGTAAACTATGCAGGGCAAGGTGTGTTGTAGATGTAATATAGATGTAATATAGATGTAATATAGATGCAATATAGATGCAATATGGGGGTAATGTAGATGTAATAGAGATGCAATACAGATGTAATATAGACGTAATATGGGGTGTTATAGGTGTAATATGGGGGTGTTATAGATGCAATATAGATGTAATATAGGGGTGTTATAGATGTAATGTTGCTTTATCCATCATAAAACGACGTTCACTCACTCCCGTAGGCCCCAATGAAGATGTGCGTTAGAATTGGTCTTTACCAACCCATTAGTTGCTCATGATGTAAAAAGAATTCCATCATGGAAGTTGTCTTTGTGCAGCATTAAGCAACAAACAAACACTCTCACAGGTGTGCTGTAACCATTGCTTGAATCATTGCTGCATCCCAATTGCATCCCCCTTCTGATGGCAAGTTACATTAATAGCCGACAATGGTGCCAGCAGCACTGTTGATAGTATTGGTGTGCGGAACAAAATGATATAAAATGTCATAAAATAATAAATGTAATAAAATCAAATCAAAACGTATAAAACTTACACTTAGCTTGAAGAGACCTTTTGGGATCCATTTTGAAAACTTCTAAAATGAACATCAGAATATAATGAGAGTTACCTCCCTTTACACTCTAGCATCTTCCCAGCTTGCATCTGCCCAGCTGTCATCTCAATCTAGGATTGGGAACAGCTTTATTGTGTGCTGTATATGTAATTCCTGGACTTTTGCATTGTAATTTGTAGGATAGTTGATGTGTTTATCAAACTTTCACAAAACTATTGCAATACTTTACTCAAAAAAGTATTGAAATAGATGTTTTAACTGTATCGTTATTCTTCTCAGTTGTTGTACCTTTTCTGAAATAGTATTGCAATAGTGGTTTTAGCTATTGTAATTCTATTGTATTTGTTTTACCTTTACTGAAATGAGTATCAAAATAGTAGTTTGAACATGATACACAGGATGCATAAACACATTATCGATCTGTTGTGATGGAGACTGGTTGTGTTGCAGGATGCACGGTTAATGATGTTGGAGCCTCCACAGGAGGAGGAGGAAGAAGAGGAGGAGGAGGAGATGACTATTGCCCCCGATGCACTGGAGACAGGTGAGAGGTTTGGGTGTTCACACACTGCAATCACTGTGCATCCTTTCAAGGAATGCGTAAATATGTTTGAGACAAGTGTGATATATTGCCGGGGAGAGGGAAAAGTGTTCTTAATCATGTTAATTGTTTAGTGATGTCATACTACATTTTTTGTGTACAACAAAATATTAACCTGTGGACTGAAACTAACAGAATAAATAGGTTCAAATTGAAAAGGTTGTACTTCTATATCATTACCTGTCTTAGGTATTCAAATCAAATTTTGACCTTGTTGCTTGGATCTATATCATTACCTGTCTTAGGTATTCAAATCAAATTTTGACCTTGTTGCTTGGATTTTTGGTCCAGATAATAACAGATTTCCGTGAGTGATTCCTTGTGGTACAGGTGCTTTGTGTGTGTTTTATTCCATGACTGTCCGTTATGACGTCACACAAGTGACTGGTCGCCTCCTTATCTTACATAATCACCAAATGTCTTTGAGGGTGGTGCTATCTAAATTGCTAATTCAAGCTGTACAATGACCTTTTGCTGTTTCAAACTGTCTTCAGTGAATAGCATATGAGGCTATAGATCCTTTAATAGTGAACATAAGCCATTTGTAGTAACCTTTTTAAATATCCTTTCATATATTTGATGGGATGGTCAGATTCGGTGACTTGGTTGATTGTTTGTCATTGTACCCTGATGGTGTGGATCGTTCGCTATATCAATCACAGGATTGTCTGTCCCAGACCGAATTATTTACAGCTGACAACAAACAAACAACAGTTAATACTTTTAGTATATTGTTGCCAATTCTCAGACTAAGACTGGTTGTTGTAGGGAGTGCTAGAGGCAGCGATGATGAGGGCAACAAGAGCGATGATGACAGAGGAAGTGTGCAGTCCGGTGGGAGCAGAAAGAGCAGAAGCCGCAGCAGGAGCAAATCTCGCAGTCGGAGTCGAAGTGGTAGCGGTAGTCAGAATCGCAGTCGCAGTCGATCAAGGAGTAGGAGCCGCAGTCGTAGTGGAAGCCGCAGCAGTCGCAGTAGAAGCCGTAGCGGCAGTGGTAGTCGCAGTAGCAGCAGCTCAAGTAGCGGTAGTGGGCGTGGCAGCGGAAGAAGCAGCGGCAGTGAGAGTGAGAGGGAGGTCACGGGGAAGAAGGACGAGGCAGAGATCTTCGGGTCGTCCAGCGGATCGGGGTCAGACAGTGATTGATAGAGAACAGGGATGGAATGTTAACCAGAGTGACGATTTCATACTGGACAACAACCTAGATAACAGATTTCTACTGACTCTTTGTATGAAGAGTCCAAGAGCTGGACTTGTGCTAAGGATGGTGCTTGTTGCAGTGCTGAGGGAGATCAGAGTTGGTTTAAGGCCAATGGCCAAATACTTGTGTTTCAGTTGACATCCATCATAATGTGAAACCACCGTAGTCCAGACCCTTGTAATACCGAAACCCCAGTCTGGACTCAAACAGTCCTATTGTTAACATTTGTAAATATTTACATTTCTCCACACACATGATTCCTTTTATATCTGGAAGTTCGTTTTCTGGACAACTTGACTTAGATTGGTAAAGTGTGGATTAACAAGGTGTCACTGTATATGGGTCGTTAGGTAATGAGTTATCAAGTTACGTTTAATTATCCATTAGGGATTCGAAGTTAGAATTGGATAATGAAAAATGGATGGGTTGTCAGATTCAATGACTTAAAAGCTTGATTGGGTATCATCATTGCCAGATTTCCAAGATTGTTGCTCACAATATCAATCACTTGATTGTATGGTCTGTCATGAAGCTGAAATATTGTTGTGAGGTGTTAAACAACAAACAAACAAATAAAACTTTTGGATGAGTAGTTACATAAAGGCTATCAGCATCATGAATGAACTTGTTGCTTAGGGTTCCAGAAACACAAGTATTGGGGGTCAGGGGTCGGGTCAGGGACAGCCATGTTCACAACCTCCTGAGAGGAAGATGCCATACATGGTGTAATCGATGCAGCATTACCTGATGCCCGTCTGTTCTATATTATTATTATCAGAGATTGTTTGGGACTTTTGTACTTCATCAATTTCATTAGCTGGGACCATTTCAGTGGTGTCAGAGTTTTCACTTAAAACGTCTCATGTACATCATATTTTCTCCTGGGAACCATCCGTGCAGCTATCAAGGGTCTGTTCATGGGTCATGCGGACCATTTCAATAATGTTTGTTCTCATAGTTATGACCAAGAGGCCCTTTAGTTAATATTTAATTAAGTTAATTCTTTTTTTCTGAAGTTAACCGTGAAATATATTTTACAAATGTTTGTTGATATCAGGGTACCTTCTTCCTATTAAAAGAAAGTCCTAAAATGAACACAGGACTGTAGTAATTAAACTTTTAAAGCTCTTCATTCTTTTTTTTCTAATTTTATTTCAATTGGTAGAAATAGGATAGGACGATTTGTAAAACAAGTAAAACTGGTCTTACTATACACTACTCAAAAGAAGTTAAAGGACACCTGATATTTTCATACAGTTAATCTGTCATGGCTCGGGGGCAGGGGTGGCCCAGTCGTCTAAGGCGCCGTGATTTGCTGTGCAGAGTTGCGTCCCTTGGGCAGGCCAGAAACCTATGATTGTGGGTTCGAATCCTGGCACGCCCCCTTTATGTTTCTAGGTTTGTCAGCACCATACCCGTGCTCGTGGGTTTCACCAAAGTGGTAAACGTCTGAGAACTGCATCACTTTGGTCTTTCCTCCCACATTAAGTTGACACGCCGTGATATAACTGGAATACTGTTAAAAGCGATGTAAAACCCAACTCACTCACTCACTCACTGTCATGGCTGGTGGGTATTGCATCACACAGCGTTCCAATTGTGGATGTTCTTTAACTTATATTGAGTGGTACATATTGTCTGTGTATTTACTTTGTGCCACAATTGTAAAATGGAGAAATATTGAACTCGTTTTTTTAGTGTCATTTTCATACATTATACATCTGTTCAAGCTCTGAGAAGTACCGGGGAAAATAAATCTTCATCTAACATCTATTGTTGTGATTCTTGTGAAAGGTTGGAAGGGGATCCGACTGGACAGTGAGGCTGTTCACCCGTGCACAACCTTACACGTGTATAGTAACGGTCTTACTTCTTCATTTCCCCCATGGGTAATTCCTGGTTGGTATAGGTTCCCAGCAACCCTTCCTGAATAGTTGATTGGCATTTTAGAAGTTGGTGAGTAAGTGAGAAAACATACAACTCTATGTACAACAATTTCTGGTTTATTGCATATAGAGATATTTCGTTGTAGATTCTTACAGTTATGAAGCTGGAGTGACAACAACCAAGTGATGAGAGGTATATATATGCATGACATGTAGTGATAAGATTAATACTGACAACAACAGGTAATAGATAACGCATACAGATAATTGGATGAGGTGAGGTGAGGTGAGGTGAGGTGAGGTGAAAATGAGTTTAACGTCACGTCCAAGATTATTGCACTTATATAGCGACGTGCATGCACGTGTGTGTGTGTGCGTGCATGCGGCTGCTTGTACTAGTCCGGACTGATGCCGATTTATAGTGCTAGCCCACTGAGATACCATGCCGCAGTTTAACATGAATACCCCACTCAGACACAGTATACTGACTCTGAGCCGACCAGTCCTTGTTTTAGCCCCTTAATGCCGAGGGCCAGACAGGGTAACAAGTACCATCTTATAACGTCTTTTGGTATGACGCGGCCGGGGATCAAACCCCAGACCTTCCGCTCTACCACTAGACCACGAAGGCGTTCTGATAATTGGATGAAGCCAAATGTACACTAAGCATTATAAATAGCGCACAGGTAATGAAGCCAGACGTGCAGTGAGGATAAGGATTAAGAGGATTAAACAGTTGTGACAAGCTGATTGAATCCTTATTAAAATAGTCTGTTGATTGATAAGATCTTCACAGGCAGACAAGATGTTATACCCTTGATCGGTGTTGATCAAAGGTTTGTGATGGCGGATTTCAATAGCATGTCATCATACACCAACGGCAAGGATCATTGTTTATGATTTGAATCACTGGATTGTCTAAGTCCAGGCTCTTGTATTTCATACAGCTGTAATAGTGCTGAGTGCAGCATTCAAAAACAAACAAACCAAAACACTTTCTCCCTGCATGGTTTATGAATCCACTTATATTCAGGAATGTGGAAAAAAACATATCACAGTTCAGAAGAAATTAATCTTCAACTGTTCAGTGACCTGCATGTGAGATGGAGGCAAATACGATATTATACATGGCTTCAGGAGATTGGGTGATCAGACTGGTTGATGCATGTCATTGTATCCCCCATTGCATAAATCAATGCTTATGATGGTAATCACTGGATTGTCTGTTCCAGTTGCGATTAGTTGATGTCGTATAGCTGGATTATTGATGAGTGCAGCCTTGAACAAAAACATCAACCGTTTCACCGAGTGGCTTTGTCCCTTGTTAACACAAAATCACTGAAATGCCCACAGAAGAATGGAGAATTTGGCAACCAAAAAGTTCTCATCATGAGATCTTACTTGTTTTCCCCCCATCCTCTGTCTCAAGGGCTGGCATTTTGGTGAACCTACACCGACCCCTGAATCCATTCCCTTGGTTGTTGCAATCTCTAATTACCTGCCCTTGGTTGTTGCAATCTCTAATTACCTGCCCTTGGTTGTTGCAATCTCTAATTACCTGCCCTTGGTTGTTGCAATCTCTAATTACCTGCCCTTGGTTTTCATTAGCCAATTTGATATGCTACACTACTCAGTCTAACGGACCAATCAGAATGTAAGTTTTGCAATGAAAATAATGATGTTTATGAAAGAATGTAGTCAGATTTATCAGAAATTTTAAATATCAGAATATCCCCAAAGTAAAATGAGCTGAATGAGAACTAAATGAACAATAAAAATAAAAATAGAGCAAAATAAGACAGCAAAAGTACAAAACGGATGTCCTTAATTGAGCACACTCATGGCGTTCAATAACTTTTCAACACAGATTTCTTTGCAAAGTTATTCTCACCAAAATAGTTGAAAATAAAGTTTCTGGGTGTTGGCCTGGATCTTATCCCTACAAGTGGGACAAGGGGTGGCCAAGTCATCTTATGCACTACGATTCACTTTGCGGAGTTGCATCCTTCAGGCGTGCCAGAATCCCATGATTATGGACTTGAATCCCAAATTGGCCTGATTAATATTGTTAAGGCCCAGTTGAGACATTGTTAAATTAGTCAATAAAACTTCTTTTTTTCAGAATTCTTGAATCATTATCTCACAATAGTGTTTGACAGTTTGTTTGCATACAATAAAATGTGTCCTCATATATACATGTATAAATTTGCATCCCATTGGTAACAGAATCCTGACTGGTTTGGAATCAAAGACTTGCTCAAAAAGGATGCTTGCTTTGACGACTCTTGCTTTGTACGTCCTTGTGTTTAGTAGTAGTGTTAGTTCCCTCATTCAGATGACACACCATATTTCCTTTGATAGATAATGTTTCCATGCATTGAATCATGACTTAACTATTGAGATGGATATCATATTGCATCAAAGTGTACCATTACAGCCCAAGGTTTCAAAATTATGTAATTCATGCACTAACGGCTAATGTTTACCTGCAGAGCAAGTCGACTTGTACGTCAGGGCAAACAAGCAAGTACACTGACATATAGTACCATTGTGTTCAGTTCTAGGATTGAAAAAGTAAGTAAATCTTACTTAGCACCCAGTCAGCAATATTCCGGCTAAGCATGGCCACATGTAAATATTCAATTCAGGACCAGGCAAACCAGTGACGTCCCAACAATCTGTACCACTGGGAAACCATGACATGCAATCACCCAAGCCCCCTGAGCATCACGCCAGTTGAGTGTGCTCTTAGACAGGCAATGGGAACTGGGGACATATTCTCATCTGGAATCCCAACCTTTCAATTACCTCAGAATTATATTACAAATAGTAAATGCAACACATGACCTATATTTAGTAACATTTTATTTACATACTATTACGTTACATTTTTGAAAATGAACAAATTACACAGATGCCAAGCATTAAGCCGAAATAAGTATACTCAATATATGCAGGAATCCGTTATTTACACGAATGGCGGCAGTTAGAATCAACATTAGGTGAAGATACCACTGCCAGTCTTCCTGAACCATCATCGTGGAAAACCCTATCTGATGACTGATCAGCTGAGAAGCAATAGATAGGGCCCAATTAATCACTGCCACCATTGGGAATGGTGCGTGCAGCTGTTTATCAGTACTTGTATTTGAGAAACCACCCTCTTACTCATTCAAAGTGTAATTCTGAGTCTTTTTTCTCCATTTCATTTCCATCACAGTTCCATCATCGGAACCTATTCTGAATTTGTAGATTGTCTTCATTTCCAGACAATTTTCTGGTCAGGTAAAACCATGTTCCCACGGGGACAAAGTAACAACTTGCTTGATTTTTCAACTTCAACACGGGTGCACCGACAAATTCCAACAAGGAAGTTCTTAACTTGTGTTCGAACTATGCTCTTGACAGTGAGGTAAAGAGCAAGACACATGTACACATATCTTGTGAGTGAGTTATCTCCCCTGTGTTTGGGGAAACACCCTCAACAGTACTGTTCACCACATGACAATCTGTATTGTCTCACTGAACCAGAACCCTGGTCTAAATGTCACACATCATAGATCCAGTAAGTTCACTTGATAAATAGTTTCCACCTCTTCTTCTCTGGAAAAGATACAAAGTTTATTGAAACATCACTGTGCTAGAACCAATGTCGTAAGCTAAGTGGTATATTAGAAGAAAATAAAGTTACGAGATTCAAATTTCTAACCATTAATGGAAAGTCACAGACTGTAGTCCAATAAACTATGTTTATAACAAACAGGCTTATAACAAACTGATGGATATAACAAACTCTTTTTGGTCCTGTACGGTACTACTACGGTAATAAACTAAAATCAGTAGTCTCTTTGAGTTTGTTATAATCATAGTTTACAGTACATTATGAAGAAATGCATGACATCAACCAAACAAACTTGCTGCCTCAGAAATGAGTATTTTGAAGACTATTCCTGAGGGCTAGTGGAAACCTTATTTCACTAGTCTACAGAATTGGTAGCTACCGGGATAGTCATGCTTGAACATGTTTACTATGTTTACATTTCCAGTTCCAATTTGTAGAAAACTGGTTCAGAATTATAGGTCACAAATGCTACAAGTCAATGAAGACGACCATCGCTGGATTTTTACTTGTCCTCAGCCTGTTTCAGTCGTCTTGGGCTAGCAGACTAGCATGAATTCCGAAGACCGTCTCAAATTTGAAGCGCACTATAATAGATACACAAGACAAATAACATTAAACATAGGACCCAGATACTGTAGCTGTTGATTGTGGCTTAACACCACACTCGGCAATAACTAGATTGCTGGGGACCTATTTCCACCTGATATCCACACCGTGAAATGAACTGTTAAAAAGATCTGCAAGTATAACTTACTGGACCCCTGGCATCTGGTAGGCAGGCTGGTTCCTACAACACAATACAATGGTTAGCTCAGTCATCAGCAATTGTTGGACTTCATACAGTAGTTGGGAACACAATACTAAAAGTACTACAATATTCTGCAAAATATCAACAAGATTCACTCATGGTTGGTTTGTTGGTTGGTTGGGAAGTATTAAGCAAATAAAATTTCTTTTACAAATTTTGCGTTACAAATACGAAATAACCTCAAGAACTTTGTTTTGTAACAAGTAAAAATCAGAAATAAAACACTTAAATTTTAACATTTCTACACAGGAGTGACAAAACCTATTAATTCCACTATCATGATTATCAACACGTTAAGATTGGCACTGCTTGTCATCATGGATCATGCTTGTTTGTTAACTTCAATTACCGTAATGAGTTAGTGAGTGACTGAATATGGCTTTTAGCAGTATTCCAGCAATATCACGGTGGGAGGACAACAGAAATGGGCTTCACACATTGTACATGGTCAGGAATTGAACCCGGGTCTTCGGCTTGATGAGTAATTCTTTAACCACTAGACCACTAGGCAACCCGATCGCCCCTACCACAATGATCTCAATAAGGAATCCAAGATAAATAATACAGAAAGCTGCATGGTATCCGGGCAGTGAATACTGCTGTAATCAGGGCTCTTTTGAAACTGTTCTGCTCATTCTCAGAGCCACTTGGATTAGTACCCAACTTACTTTGCTTTTGCATGAGTCAGTATGTGAGACTTCAGATTGGTGGACTGGGCAAACTTCTTATTACATCCATCAAACGGGCACACATACGGTCTATCACCTGTGTGTATTCTCACATGGGTTCGAAGATTGAAGTCGAGAGAAAACCGCTTGCCACACCCTTCAAATGTACACTGAAACATATCCATTTAAACATATCCCATTGATGTTCAATTTGATGATTCAAAAAGAAATAAAAAGCATGATTATCGGTTATAAAAAAACAAATACTACTTGTATTTCAGGGCACCATACAACCAATCCCTTATAATGACACTGAAAATCGTATATCTGAAACTAGTCAAAATAAACACTGTAATGGCTTTTGAAATATTTTCAGATGCATTGGAGATTCTGTAAAATCTTACCTGAAAAGGCTTTTCTCCTGTGTGTACAAGTTGATGTCGTTTGAGTTTTGAGCTCTCAACAAATGCTTTCCCACACTCAGCACAGACATGCACTCGAGGACCATGTGTGTGCAGGTGCTTCCTCATGGCAGAGTTATCCCGAAACATTTTATTACATCCCTGCAACAAAATAAACAATGTCTCAAATTTTAACATTGCAACGTTAGAAACTAACATTTTTAATCCACCAGTCCTTATGACGATTACATACAGCAAAACCCATAAAAATGGCAAATTACTACTGGTACTTATGATACCTCAACTACTGGGCAATTTGCAAGGACTACAGGACTAGTGCCAATTTGTAACACTGCATTGTTAAATATATCCTCCAGCCTGAATTGATGCAGGTCTTACGACATTTACCACTTTGGTGAAACCCACAAGCACAGGTATGGTGCTGACAAAGCTAGAAACAAAATTGTGAACTGGGATTTGAACCCACAATCATAAGTTTCTGGCATGCCCAAGGGACGCATCTCTAAACAAGGCACTGCGTCGCCTTTGACGACTAGGTCACCTGTACCCCCTTAAAAAGTGTGAAAAGTGTTTGAAATTAAGGGGAGGTTCCAAGCCATTGAAATTTCAGCTATAATAATAACAACAATAATAATAACAATCATAATAATAAAAATGTTACTAAATTGTTTACAAACAAAACTTCATGCCCTGTATGAACAGTGGTTTGTTTGTTGTTAAACACCGCACTCAGCAATATTCCAGCTATATGACGGCGGTCTGTAAATAATGGAATCTGGACCATACAATCCAGTGATTGACATCACGAGCATCGATCCACGCAATTCGGATCCGATGATGTGCATCAACCAAGTCAGAGGGTCTGACCACCCGATCCCTTTAGTCGCCTCTTACGACAAGCATAGTTGCCTTTTACAGCAAGAATGGGTTGCTGAAGACCTATTCTACCTTGGATCTTCACGGGTCATATGAACAATGTACAAAGCTAGGACTAAATAACAATTTTCTTTGTGATTGTAAGCCCTGGGGTGATTCATCAACATTCATATCACCTTCACCTTATGAGGACACGGAACTGTTCTTGGCACATCATCTGAAGGTTTCCTTGGCTTGATTCTGAAACATGGAATCCTATCTTACTTATCTGCTGACAAAACACTGACATACAGAAAGTACCAACACCAATGACATAGATAACCCAAGTCTATATCATGAAGTGTAAGATTTGGCATCCAAATCTTCAAATTGCTACTGGACCACTGATTGATGCCAAAATACACTTGTACATAAGTGAACACTAATCTACTCAAGCTACAAGCATCAGAAAAGCTACCATGGTAGCCAAGGTGACATGGGGGTTATTACCGGTTATCCAAGTGACACTAACATAGCAGGCCTGACAAAGCATTTCAGCATCTACACAATGATTTAAGCAACCAGTTCAGAATACAATGTATAATAACAGATATAATAAACGTCAATCAACGAAGGTGAGAGTGTAAATGGAACACTAACACTGCAGTGGCGAATTTCTTCACACAAATTTCAACAGTGCATACATAAAAACTGGGACTAATTTGTTAACATTTTGTGACGTTCAATGTGGAGAGAGTTAAATGATTTCCACCTTGAAAGTTGGGAGTACTATAAGGGTGTTAGTTATCAGCTATAATAAAGGGAAGATATAGGAGCAAATACCTGTGGGCTAACTGTTCATAGTTACACTCAAGGCCTTGAGTGTAATCAGGCAGCAAGTTGGACTGTGGGGAAAACGTGCTCTTGCTCCTGCAATAGTGGACATCATTACAGCATAAGATGGTGATCGTGGCAGGCTTCACATGAAGCCACCAACACACTGACCAGCTCACCAACCTGATGGCAGCATTCTCATGGTCAGTCAGAACAGCAAACAACACACATGTACTTCAAATGTTCCCTACTAAATCAAAGCTAGCAACAAGGTCGGTGTTCATCTCATTTCAAAGTAACCTATGTGAAACCACCATTCAGTGAAACATTATTGGTTTGTATTGATCCAGTTTTCATGATATGAGACTTAGAATACAGTATTCAGTATAAAAACACTTAATCTCTACCATACAGACTGTGCACAGAATCTTCTTTTCACTTCATGTTAAAAGATCTTACACTTCATGATACAGCACCAAGCAGACAGAAACATGCATCTTTGGACAATTAAAGTAAAGGACAAAAAAAATAATTTAAAGGAACAAGAGAAACATAACCCTGTTGCACACATGTACAAATAGCATTCTGTCGAGATTAAAATGAGAATACTTGATTAGCTAGAGATAAAATACAAACTGTTTTTATCAAGGAACAGGAATTGTGGCCACAATTTAAACAAGATATTCAAGCATCAATGACAGGCAGAAAACACTCCTCAAACACATACATTACTCGTTACAAAGCAACAGTGGTCCCTTCAAAACCTAATCATATTACAATAGCAACTTCAATTCATAAACATGATAAACTATATAAAAAAATGAACTAGAATTACCTTCAACTTGTTAGAAACTAAAGTGCAATTGCACAAGATATTTGAAAAAATCAGTTGTCTGTTTTGTTAAAAGGATATCTCCATAGGAAAAATGTGTCTACCAACCATAATGTACACCAATAATACTAATCTTTACGCTGTCGATATATTTTGCCTTTCAACATAGAAAAAACAGGGTATACACACACAAAAAAGCATCAAAAGCGAAATCTGTCAAATAAACTACCCAAGATAATTAGCAAAACAACCTTCCACCAGTCCACCAACAACATATTTCAAGATTGCATTAGCTTCATATCATGACATAAACCATGTGAGACGACAAAGACAGTACCTGGCAAACTCTGCTAGCTGTTTGGGGTCACTGAGGTCAAGTCCTGGTATGCCTCCTGGTGGCAGTTTCTTCCCTGTCATGTATTCGGTAAAATCTGCATCGGAATCCCCCGTAACTGAATCATCATCTAATTTTCCCTGATCGTCTGCGCCTGAAAATGCATATTGTAATAACTTGAGTCATATATTATATGCATTACATCATGTACATTAACCCCCAATATTGATGAGGGTGCCAAAAAAAACTTTCAAAATCGAACAATAGCCACTAAGTAGGCCATACTCAACTAACTATTCTTAAAATAAAGCAGAGGTGACATATTTATATTGTCACGTAGACCTACCTACTGTTACCACAAAACTGCAGGATAAAAAGAAACATGTATGTGCAGCACCAAAATCAACTTTAACAAAAAATATATTTACTGTTATTTCCATATTACTTTTGTTGTTGAGCACTCTTTATATGTTTCTGATATGATGTTTATGAACAAAAGGTAAAACCCATGTGTATGCAATTCCCATTTTTATGTGCAAAACAAGAACCACACCATTCTAGAGCTCTTGTGTGCACTCTATCAACAGCATCAATAACACAACTGTCCCTGCTGTAGCCCAGTTAAAAATGTTCATTCCACGAATTTACAATGAGAATCCGTGTCCAAACAAATGTTCTTATTTGTCACAAGAAGGGAGAGAATGTAATGAATACATAAAACATAAAAAAATCCTCTAATGCAAACAAACGTGTGTACTTTGTTAACAATTCCGTGAAATCAAGATAGGAAATGACTTTTATTATTGCGGTTGACGATTCAAATTTACTGAAGAAGCGGTAATGTTCAGTCATTTTGTTAACGGACTGTTATAAAATATTAAAATACGTATATTTGAGAGCTTTTGCTCGTAACAAAATATTGTGTATTAGTCACTGCCTGTGCCACACCACGAAAGGCCAAACAAAGAGCGAGTGCGCATTCTCGCTGGAGTGCTTCAAGGTTATTTCAAGGTCAAATCGACATTTTCCTCAATAAAAATTGTAAGAGATCACAATAAGTTTAGTTGTTCAAATACATAAATAGTTTATTTGATATTAAAAGGGTCTGCATGTGATAATTTGCTAAAAGTATCCACTAAATATGACATTTTGAAAATCTCCGTCGGAGCTCCAGTTAGTAGGTCTGAACAAAGATGGCTGACCGTCGCCATTGCTAAATTCCGCCATGTTCTAACGAAATATGGCGGCGCCCATGAAAAACATGATGGCCGACGACACTTTCAAAACAAACATGAATTTCCAACAATTTGATTGAAAATAGGCACACAAAGCAAACGTTTAGGGTCTCTTTGGAAATGGGATGTAAAATACAGCACTCCAGTGAGGTTGTCTTACGTCACATGCTTATTGCTGCCTTTTTTGTGGAACTTTCCTCCGGTGACAGCCGAGGGAATGACTACTTGCCATATATCAACACGCGACATAAATACAATATTGGCGACAATCATGTGAAGTATTATGTTTACAGAAACCATAATACACCTACCCGTGGCCCACATAGTGACGGAAAATTCTCCTTCGAGGGTTTTGATCTGCACTTGCTTTTGTTCCCATTTCTTTGCAGATGTGGAGTCTCCGAGACTGAATTCGCTTGATCCGAGCACTCCTGAACTAACCAGGCCTCTAGATTTACCTCCTTTCTTTTTACCACCCTTTCCCTTACGCGATGTTGTCGTTTCCTCTGTAGATATTTCAATTTCTGGAGCTGGAACAGGAATGCCGTCCGCATACACGAGGTTTGCTTCACCGACAACCTCCTCTCGCGTTTGTAACACTATTTCCTCATGAGCTGACTCTGGCAGTGGTTGTAGAGCTATCATAGGTTGTACTGACACTTCTCCTGTTGTTTCAATTGTCTCTGCTATTTGCATATCCACTGGAATAGCTTCGACTTCGACTTCATGTTGTATTTCTACCTCAGAGCCTATCACGGACGCCATCTTGGTTTCCCCTTCAATGGCAGGCTTGTGATGGCTGACAACGAAGCAACATTTCGGGCACCTGTCGGGTGTTTCCGTGACTGTGTTTTGGCGATACGATAACTGGACCAGGATGCATGTTTTGCTGACACTACGCGAACATTCTCAAACGAATGAGAGCAACTTATTTATCATACTTAGTTTTTCGTGTTTTTTGGTAAGCCTTACCACATATATACACATTGCAGATTAAACTTCTATATTAGACTTCTTTATGAATAAATAAATCACCATGTGTTTACGACATGGGTACACAGAAACGAACACATGTCACGAACATGGAAAACCTGTTCTCTTCCAACACAGGAATTAGAAGCTGCATATAAAATATATTTGTTGAGAACCAAATCTCATTCAGCCATGTGGGATTCATGAGTTGTGAAATTTGCCTTTGGCATGATAGGTTACATGTATTATAACAAAATTTAAACTTTATGTACAACTACGGATTCCTGCGGTGTCCAATATTTTTATTTTAATCGTATAGTCCGGCATACCGCTCCCATAGGGCCTACAGTGTATACACGCGATTTATTAAGATTTTAAAGACGACATACTATGATTTTTTGAAAACACAAAATCAACTTTTCACTCCAGTGAAATAACACTTTAATCAGTCTGCCTCAGTGACATTTCTATGAATAAGACAAGACATAAAATACATTGGATTTTTGCTTTTGAAATAAAATTTTATCTCATCTCGTGATTTGAAAGAGAAAACGTTTTCAGTCGTGGATGCATAACTGATAAAGTTGTTGTTTTCAAGGTATCTCCCGTTCATTTCGATTGTGATATACTTACCCCGGACTAACGAAACACTGCATTCATATATTGGAAAACATTATTTAAACGGCCGCATGGTGACACCATGTAGATGTAGTTAAATGTTCATTGGACAAAAGGGTAAAAGGGTGGACAAAGGTCACAAGTATCACAAGTATCATAGAGCCCCTCCCCCCTTTTTTGAAGACCAAATATAGTATGGAGTAGATCTACCCCCCCCCCCCCCCCCCCCCTCTCAGATATAATGATCCTTGGTTTGTGACATTTCCCCCGCTATTATTTCCATATTTGTTCTGTTCTTGAGGATCCTCAATATTTCCGAACGCGCCTGCAAATTAAATTGAAGCACTCGTAAAAGGTTTTGCGATGCCCTAATGACTGACAATAAGTTGGCTGCCCGGCAACATGCAGTGTCAAGGCGAACACAATGAGCAGTTGTTTAGAAGTACATTTGTGTTAGCTCCTGGCACACCAGGACCGACAGTACCACCCGACGTCACCTTTGAAGCCTAATTTTTATAACTGACTATCTAGTCATGAAATCAGGTAAGTAAATAAAAATGGCAAAGGACAATCTGAAATAATGTAATTCTGGAAGGGACCAGTTGGTCTCCAGTAGGTCTCCAGAGGTCTCCAGTAGGTCTCCAGTAGGTCTCCAGTTCTCCAAAAGCACATGCATTAGAACCTGTACCATCTTCCCGTGAAGATCCGGGTCAGAATAGGTCTTCAGCATTCCATGCTTGTCGTAAGAGGCGACTAACGGATCGGTTGGTCAGTCTCGCTGACCTGGTTGATGCATGTCATCGTATCCCAATTGCGTGGATTGATGCTCATGATGTCAATCACTAGATTGTCTGGTCCAGATCCGATTATCAACGTACCGCCGTCACATAGCTGGAATATTGCTGAGTGCGACGTTAAACAACAAACAAACAAACAAACCTCCACATCCACATCGGCAAATGAGTGTTGCCTGCATTGCATCACGGTACGTATTTCTGTGATGCTTTCTACAAACGATTTTGATATTGATTTGTCGCTTCACAGAGCTAAGGACTGTCCTATAATGTTTTTTCTGATAGATACGCGATCCAAACCTGCATCGCACTTCAGCAATGTGCATGCGTTGTGATCTAACAATTGCAACATCAATCACTTCCTCAGGCACTTGCCTTCACGCGTATTTTAGATTGTGCGACTATATATGTACTTATAGAGTTTGAAACCAGACAGGTAAAGATTTTATATGCACCATTGTCCTCAGTGGTGACGGCCAAACATCCGTATCCCGGCCCCCACGCCAACCCGATAAGTTTGTTTGTTGTTAAACGCCACACTCAGCAATATTCCATCTATATGAAGGCGGTCTCTAAATAATCGAGTCTGGACCACACAATCCAGTGATTGACATCATGTGCATCGATCTACAGAATGGGATACGATGACGTGCATCATCCAAGTCATTGAGCCTGACCACCCGATCCCGTTAGTCGCCTCTTACGACAATCATGTTTTGCTGAAGACCCCTCCTAACCCGGATGTTGACGGGTTCCAACCCGATATAAGTATACTTAGAAAGTTGCCTGATCGAAAGTATGAGTACACAAATCTGAGGGCAAGTTATTCAGGAAGGGAATCGTGTTGTGGTTTACTCGGGAT
Source organism: Haliotis rufescens (assembly GCF_023055435.1). Classification (NCBI taxonomy): domain Eukaryota; kingdom Metazoa; phylum Mollusca; class Gastropoda; order Lepetellida; family Haliotidae; genus Haliotis; species Haliotis rufescens. Next base: position 218,174 of record NW_025964235.1, on the reverse strand, counting down.
TACGATTCATGGACATAAGGGCAGGGTTGTATATACCGGTTGTTAGAGTATTCATGTGTAATGGTTGTAGGATATGAATACAAGTTGTCACAAATGTATATGTGGTCAGGTTGTAGTCAGTGAGTATGGTTTTACGCCGTTTTTAGCAATATTCCAGCAATAACACGGCGGGGGACACCAGAAATGGGCTTCACACATTGTACCCATGTCGGGAATCGAACCCGGGTCTTCGGCGTGACGAGCGAACGCTTAAACCGCTAGGCTACCCGACCGCCCCATGGTCAGGTTGTAAGATATGAATATACTGGTTGTCACAGATGAATATGTGAACAGATTGTCGGATAGGAATACCGGTTGTCACAAATGTATATGTGTTCAGGTTGTGGGATATGAATATACCGGTTGTCACAGATGAATATGTGGGCAGGTTGCCAGAAATGAATATACCGGTTGTCACAGATGAATATGTGGTCAGGTTGGCGGATATGAATATACTGGTTGTCACAGATGAATATGTGGTCAGGTTGGCGGATATGAATATACTGGTTGTCACAAATGTATATGTGGTCAGGTTGGCGGATATGAATATACTGGTTGTCACAGATGAATATGTGGTCAGGTTGTGGGATATGAATATTCCAGTTGTAACAGATGAAAATGTGAACAGATTGTTGGATAGGAATACCGGTTGTCACAGATGAATATGTGGTCAGGTTGGCGGATATGAATATACTGGTTGTCACAGATGAATATGTGAACAGATTGTCGGACAGGAATACCGGTTGTAACAGATGAATATGTGGTCAGGTTGTGGGATATGAATATACCGGTTGTCACAGATGAATATGTGGTCAGTTTGTAGGATATGAATATACCAGTTGTAACAGATGAATATGTGGTCAGTTTGTAGGATATGAATACACCGGTTGTCACAGATGAATATGTGTTAAGGTTGTAGGATATGAACACACCGGTTGTCACAGATGAATATGTGGTCAGTTTGTAGGATATGAATATACTGGTTGTAACAGATGAATATGTGAAGAGATTGTCGGATAGGAATACCGGTTGTCACAGATGAATATGTCGGCAGGTTGTCAGAAATGAATATACCGGTTTTCACAGATGAATATGTGGGTAGGTTGTCGGATATGAATATACTGGTTGTCACAGATGAATATGTGAAGAGATTGTCGGATAGGAATACCGGTTGTCACAGATGAATATGTGGGCAGGTTGTCAGAAATGAATATACCGGTTGTCACAGATGAATATGTGAAGAGATTGTCGGATAGGAATACCGGTTGTCACAGATGAATATGTGGGCAGGTTGTCAGAAATGAATATACCGGTTGTCACAGATGAATATGTGGGCAGGTTGTCAGAAATGAATATACCGGTTTTCACAGATGAATATGTGGGTAGGTTGTCGGATATGAATATACCGGTTGTCACAGATGAATATGTGTTCAGGTTGGCGGATATGAATATACCGGTTGTCACAGATGAATATGTGTTCAGGTTGGCGGATATGAATATACCGGTTGTCACAGATGAATATGTGTTCAGGTTGTAGGATATGAATATACCGGTTGTCACAGATGAATATGTGTTCAGGTTGTAGGATATGAATATACCGGTTGTCACAGATGAATATGTGTTCAGGTTGTAGGATATGAATATACCGGTTTTCACAGATGAATATGTGTTCAGGTTGTAGGATATGAATATACCGGTTGTCACAGATGGATATGTGTTCAGGTTGTAGGATATGAATATACCGGTTGTCACAGATGAATATGTGTTCAGGTTGTAGGATATGAATATACCGGTTGTCACAGATGAATATGTGTTCAGGTTGTAGGATATGAATATACGGGTTGTCACAGATGAATATGTGTTCAGGTTGTAGGATATGAATATACCGGTTGTCACAGATGAATATGTGTTCAGGTTGTAGGATATGAATATACCGGTTGTCACAGATGAATATGTGTTCAGGTTGTAGGATATGAATATACCGGTTGTCACAGATGAATATGTGTTCAGGTTGTAGGATATGAATATACCGGTTGTCACAGATGGATATGTGTTCAGGTTGTAGGATATGAATATACCGGTTGTCACAGATGAATATGTGTTCAGGTTGTAGGATATGAATATACCGGTTGTCACAGATGAATATGTGTTCAGGTTGTAGGATATGAATATACCGGTTGTCACAGATGAATATGTGTTCAGGTTGTAGGATATGAATATACCGGTTGTCACAGATGAATATGTGTTCAGGTTGTAGGATATGAATATACCGGTTTTCACAGATGAATATGTGTTCAGGTTGTAGGATATGAATATACCGGTTGTCACAGATGGATATGTGTTCAGGTTGTAGGATATGAATATACCGGTTTTCACAGATGAATATGTGTTCAGGTTGTAGGATATGAATATACCGGTTGTCACAGATGAATATGTGTTCAGGTTGTAGGATATGAATATACTGGTTGTCACAGATGAATATGTGTTCAGGTTGTAGGATATGAATATACCGGTTTTCACAGATGAATATGTGTTCAGGTTGTAGGATATGAATATACCGGTTGTCACAGATGAATATGTGTTCAGGTTGTAGGATATGAATATACCGGTTGTCACAGATGAATATGTGTTCAGGTTTTAGGATATGAATATACGGGTTGTCACAGATGAATATGTGTTCAGGTTGTAGGATATGAATATACCGGTTTTCACAGATGAATATGTGTTCAGGTTGTAGGATATGAATATACCGGTTGTCACAGATGGATATGTGTTCAGGTTGTAGGATATGAATATACCGGTTGTCACAGATGAATATGTGTTCAGGTTGAAGGATATGAATATACCGGTTGTCACAGATGAATATGTGGGCAGGTTGTAGGATATGAATATACCGGTTGTCACAGATGGATATGTGTTCAGGTTGTAGGATATGAATATACCGGTTGTCACAGATGAATATGTGGGCAGGTTGTAGGATATGAATACCGGAATTGAAGTTCAATATGTAATAATTTAATTTCTATCGTTTTGAGACATCCCTCCGATTCCCCAAACCTTAATTGTGCTTTTGTTGACATCCCCAAAGAGAATGACCTTCAGCAACAAATACACAATAATTGTTCCATTGTATGACACCTGGTGTCATCACTGATTTTCAGTGGTCCATTCATATAATTTCACAACTAGTTTGCCCTTTACGCTGAATGGAATCTGTACATTTCAGCAGTGTATTTTCACGCAGCTGGATTACACATCTACAAGCAAGGCTACACACACACGGAATTCCAAGTAACAATTAACTGTTATTTACTGACCTGGGCCGGTTCCACAAAGCGACCTCAGCTCCGACTGTGGTACGACTTTGCGCTGAGATCGTCTTGTGGAACTGGACCCCATGAACTGTAAATCCCCGGTATTAAGCTGATTTCGATTGATGCAAATAATGTCTTGAACGACCGTCGCAAAATTGACTGAAAAGACATTTGGCGCGACAACACGTGACATATTAACCCCTTCCCTTTACAACCTTCAACTCAAAAACAGCAAACAATGGTGTTGTCTATAATATATTCAAAAATATTAAATGCCGTGGTTCGCAACACCTGAAACAGCTGGTGTTGGTGATATTCCGCGGATGTTTTATTTCCACATTCAATTGTGGACAAAGAGTTATTTTGTTTGTTCCATGTAACTGGTTAGCCGTGCTGTATTCCTTTTATCAATACACTGGTTCTGATGTACTGGCGCGTTGCCAGACGCGTGGGCTGAAGACTTAAACTATATTTAGTATACTTGCTAATGAAACAAGAATACTCGTCAATAGTTATCAATATGATTATTTTATGCAGGATGTTTAGAAGGATTTCATAAGGATATGCATTAAGTTAACGGTGACTTCTCATGCTCATGCTCATACACTCATACTGCCTACACTCATGCTGCCTACACTCATTCTGCCTACACTCATGCTGCCTACACACATTCTGCCTACACTCATGCTGCCTACACTCATTCTGCATACACTCATTCTGCCTACACCCATTCTGCCTACTCTCATGCTGCCCACACACACTCTGCCTACACACACTCTGCCTACTCATTCTGCCTACAGTCATTCTGCCTACACACACTCTGCCTACACACACTCTGCCTACACTCATTCTGCCTACATTCATTCTGCCTACACTCATTCTGCCTACACTCATGCTGCCTACACACACTCTGCCTACACACATTCTGCCTACACCCCTGCTGCCTACACTCATACTGCCTACACACATTCTGCCTACACTCATGCTGCCTACACTCATGCTGCCTACACACGCTCTGCCTACACACATTCTGCCTACACCCATGCTGCCTACACTCACGCTGCCTACACACATTCTGCCTACACTCATGCTGCCTACACTCATGCTGCCTACACACATTCTGCCTACACTCATGCTGCCTACATACATGCTGCCTACATACACTCTGCCTACACACACTCTGCCTACACTCATTCTGTCTACACTCATGCTGCCTATACTCATTGAGGTAGGATTTCTAGTAGTTAAAGCGTTTGCTCGTCACGCCGGGTTCGATTCCCGACATGGGTACAATGTGTGAAGCCAATTTCTGGCGTCCCCTGCTAAAATCGGCGCAAAACCAAGCTCACTCACTCACTCTGTCTGTTAGGCATAAGAACACATGCAACAGGGAACATTTCATCTGAGGCAAAAACTAGTTATCTGTCATCAGCACCGACCAGGAAGGGGGTGTTGTTCTCGTTGTTGTCCGTTGTTCTTGGATGTCTACTTCAGCCAGCGCTGTTGGAAATGTTGGTTGGTTCTTTCGTCTGTGTCTGTAGAGGCTGGCATCGATACTTGTGAAGGAAGGGGCAGTAGTTGGGTCAACCTCTGTTACGGGATCAATTTCCTATTTGTAAATCTTATGCATTGGACTAATTTCTCCCCTGGCTCTAGGTCTGGGGGTAGTCATAATACAAAGCACTGCTATGCCTTCTATCTGGGGATTACTATGAGCAGATAACGACTTGAGATTGTCACCGACCGTGCTCAACATCCATTACAATCAGCAAATACATATTTCCAATGTGTAGCACTCTGCAGCCGTACATTCAGCGTATATCGACAAGCAGATACGTTGATATGTCTTTCTTGCTATACTGGTCTTGTAATTTTCGTTGACAGGACGAGTCTATTGTGGGAAAGGGAAGACGGGTATTCGGTAAGCATTCAATCATGTGGAACGTATCCTCTAATTGAACTTGAATGTGTATTATAAGGGTATGGACCCGGGAGTGTCAAATTTGATATTTAGGGGGGAAAATCCTCTTGGCGTTCCCGGGACCAGTAAGGACTGAGACCCGGTTCAATGACACGGGATTTGGCCCACCCGGTACCAGGCAAATAAAAAGAGAACAAAGGAGTACCGCTCATCAATTTCATTACCGTATTTAAGCATAAAAAAGTTAATGACCGTTCAAAATGTACAAATTCATATTTATGTTCAGTCAGGTAAGAAGTTCCGAGAAGTTAATGTTTAATGCTTTTGAAGTTAAAATGTATAAAAAGTTGAAAATGTACATATTCATAATAATCCATCAATATTCCATCAAAGAATTCCTCGAATTATATCGACGTGAGGCAGATCCGACACGTGGTCTGTATAGAGGGGTAACCAAGTAGGCGACGTTGTCAGTGAGGTTATTTTACCTGGATATGCAATTAGTAAACGACGTTGTCAGTGAGGTTATTTTACCTGATTATGCAATAAGTTAACGACGTTAGCAGTGAGGTTATTTTACCTGGATATGCAATAAGTAAACGACGTTGTCAGTGAGGTTATTTTACCGGGATATGCAATAAGTTAACGACGTTGTCAGTGAGGTTATTTTACCTGGTTATGCAATAAGTTAACGACGTTGTCAGTGAGGTTATTTTACCTGGTTATGCAATAAGTTAACGACGTTGTCAGTGAGGTTATTTTACCGGGATATGCAATAAGTTAACGACGTTGTCAGTGAGGTTATTTTACCTGGTTATGCAATAAGTTAACGACGTTGTCAGTGAGGTTATTTTACCGGGATATGCAATAAGTTAACGACGTTGTCAGTGAGGTTATTTTACCGGGATATGCAATAAGTTAACGACGTTGTCAGTGAGGTTATTTTACCTGGTTATGCAATAAGTTAACGACGTTGTCAGTGATGTTATTTTACCGGGATATGCAATAAGTTAACGACGTTGTCAGTGATGTTATTTTACCTTGATATGCAATAAGTTAACGACGTTGTCAGTGATGTTATTTTACCGGGATATGCAATAAGTTAACGACGTTGTCAGTGAGGTTATTTTACCTGGTTATGCAATAAGTAAACGACGTTGTCAGTGATGTTATTTTACCTTGATATGCAATAAGTTAACGACGTTGTCAGTGATGTTATTTTACCGGGATATGCAATAAGTTAACGACGTTGTCAATGAGGTTATTTTACCGGGATATGCAATAAGTTAACGACGTTGTCAGTGATGTTATTTTACCTTGATATGCAATAAGTTAACGACGTTGTCAGTGAGGTTATTTTACCTGGTTATGCAATAAGTTAACGACGTTGTCAGTGAGGTTATTTTACCTGATTATGCAATAAGTTAACGACGTTAGCAGTGAGGTTATTTTACCTGGATATGCAATAAGTAAACGACGTTGTCAGTGAGGTTATTTTACCGGGATATGCAATAAGTTAACGACGTTGTCAGTGAGGTTATTTTACCTGGTTATGCAATAAGTTAACGACGTTGTCAGTGAGGTTATTTTACCGGGATATGCAATAAGTTAACGACGTTGTCAGTGAGGTTATTTTACCTGGTTATGCAATAAGTTAACGACGTTGTCAGTGAGGTTATTTTACCTGGTTATGCAATAAGTTAACGACGTTGTCAGTGAGGTTATTTTACCTGGATATGCAATAAGTAAACGACGTTGTCAGTGAGGTAATTGTTCTATCATGACGTCATTTCTGGAGATTCGAACATGAGCTCGCAATTTGATGACGTCGTAAATTTGACGACGTTATTTTTTTCAGAGGGAGGTGTCTAGTGAGTTGTTCCCCGTATATGGTACTTGGCAACGCAGATGAACGCAATGGCGAAAGAAATATACAACAAGTGAGAGTTGTTTATCGTACAATAAATTACTGAAGGGAGAGTAAATCACTGCAGGAAAAAATGACATCCCCCAATAAATTATTATTCTCCCTGCAGTGTTTTATTGTTCGATAAACAACTCCCATTCGTGTTTAACTCTTAAATACAGTTATACCGCAAAGATATACATGGTGCATGACGTAGTTCATTAAGTCGTCACATGACCAGATAATCCCTAAGCCTTCTCATCCCGTTTGTTAATCCAAATACGGATCTCATTATAGCTAGGCTGTTCAAGGATTATGGTATCACTCAATTAACTGCTCTTTCATTGGCGGATTACACTCTCTCCGATATGCACGCAAGCCAAATCATGTTTCATGTCTGACATTTTTTTTAAGGTCAATCTCACCCAGCGTTTGTACGGAAGCGTAGCGGGGCCGCGGTGATTTTTTTTGTCTAAGTATCTCCTACGTAGGACTAATTATCACCTACGTAAGACTTAGTATCTTCTACCTAGGACTTAGTATTTCCTACGTAGGACTTAGTATGGACTAGAATAACTATCTCCTACGTAGGAGATAGTAAGTCCTACGTAGGAGATACTAAGTCCTAAGTCCGTTTGGAAGTTTTATTCAGGGCGATCAGATATACTGAGTTTTAAGGCATTTATATCACTATAACTAAGACTATTTGTAATATGTTTGTAACAAATTGACTATCAAATTTGAAAGTCTCCTTTTTGGCATTTATCTGACACTTGTGTGTTTTTTTGTGATCACAAAATTTTCTCATCCTTTTAACACGAAAAACCTGCTTCAGCGCTTCATATGTTTTTGTGTCATAAAGAGTCGGCCACTGTTAGATTGTACAAGATCATCATTTTAAATTCTAATCCGAGAAGCGATCACGTCTTTTACACGTGGTAACCAATCTACACGTACACAACCTGTTTGGGTAGGCTGTGTTTCTGACCAGGGAAACAATCTCAAAAACGCAGATCCGCAAGCATTTCATTGGCTCATTTCTTCCTTTTCGGAATTGTCCGATCCCGCCCGAACTAATCACGTGGTATTAATGAATATTCATATCCACGAACTCATGTGGCCCGATAAACCTGAATAAGCACAGACGTCAAACCCCGATTGACTAGACTAGCTGTTCGGTTACGATCAAGGGAAGTAATTATTAAATCCCCCATTACTCATAGGCGTACTGAGACGTATTAAGGAAGGGGCTCGTGTCGACGAACATATATCTGACAGTTGCGCTAGTGGGAAGGTCGTAGATAAATCTTGCACACAACCAGAGCACAACCATGGGTGCTCACGTATCAAGAACGGATTACGAATGGTCATATACCGAGGAGCCTCATGCAACGAGACGGAAGGAAATCCTAGGTGAGAAATTCGTGATGCATTGCTTGCACCATCGAGTTGAGATGCGACCGGCATCCCTTTCACAGGTTCACAGGTTTTCATCAATGCACGCTATGTGATCGTGCGTTCAGTCATACCACTGAATTTATTCCGATCAGAAAGGAATAGATCTGTTTGTTATGTATTCCAACACTAACGGTAAATATAACCTTTAGTCTTGGAAATCAGCTGAGAATGGAAACGTTACATAATTGCCTTGATCGTGATTGCAAGGCGCTTCATGCAGACACACGTCGAACGTGTCAGCGGGTAGAAGTCGCCTCTAATCCAATATCAGATATAAGTACTCTCAGTAACTCAACTGGACCCCGTATATTGCATTCATCTGTGTCCTTTCTTATATTTGATAAGTTGAATTCATCTGGCTTAGAGACCAGTCTACCTGCACGTTGATGGTTTTGTCACTGATGGCGAACACCGTCATTAGGACGGGGACAAGTGCAAATTTACTACCGGGTACCTGACCCCCTGTTACGCGAACTTACCCGGGTACCCGCTGTAGGTCTCAAGTTGGGTACCGTACAACATGTCCGACTGTTAATTGTTGTAATCAAAAACTATTTGGATACACCTAGATGATCTGATCATGTATCATATACATTGAAGTTGACTGACACTTATCTTTACTCAAACATATAAATGTCAGAAGGTCTATGTGCATAGTCAGAAAGAAATGTGAATGTGTCGTGTAACCATGTTTTGTTTTAATTGTCACATGACATGATTATCCTGTAGATTCCCGGTAGGTGTGAAACGATACATCGGTACATTGTCAGTTTTCAATATTTTTAGTCAAGGCGTTCCACACGATTTGACGTAAATATGCATATTGTGATACATATGGTATTGTGATACGTATTGTATCGTGACCTTGCTGTATCATTTCACCCCTAATACCCAGGTCAGAGCTCCAGATAAGCTGCGTATCTGCGTAAAATACGCATCAGAAATGCAGAAATACGCAGTAAAATAAAATCCAAGCGTATCAAATACGCAACGAACATTACAGATACGCTACAAAAATAAAAACTTGTGCGTATCATCAAAAGTAACATTGTGAAGTATCATTGTGAAGTAACCCTGCATATTCGATTCGCAAATCAGCAACTTATTTTGAAATTATAAACGGGCATTTCATCTACCTTGTCAAACTCCACGATGACAGTTACATCATGTGTAAAAACTAGTGGGTAACGGAAATTTGAATACCCAAAAAGAATTACTGATACCCAATGATTTCAAAATGCATGGGTAAAATACCCACAACACCAAAAGCTTATCTGGAGCTCTGCCGGTCCTACTCAGGACCCACCCGACCTGAGTACCCAGTTACTTGTCCAAGCCTTACAACACAGGTGCACCAGGTTAAAAAATTCATTGGGAAAGATGACCAGAAATTGAGAGTGCATTCCACTTCCAGGGGTCAATGACCCAGGCCCCAAGCAGTCTGAATCACTGAGCCGTGAACAATATTCTAGTTGTGAGTTTGCTGGTTCTTGGCTTGTGTCATGAATAGGAGCCATATTCTTGCTTCTGTCTTTTAATATAAACTTCTTTCAAGGTGTCTTGAGAAAATTCTTTTCATATCGACTTGTTAATGGCTTTTTTTTTAATCCACAAATTTATTTATTTAGCACATTACCCTTTACTGCAAACAATATTACACATTGTATTTCATTCAGTTTGAAATAGGTAATCAAAGGAAAGAATAGTTTTTTGAATGATCTGAAATCCCCATTTTGGGATTCCTGGTATAGCATTTAACCTTGAACATTGTTGAAGGCCTACTGCTAGTGCTAGAGTAGTGATATGTATGAAAATACATGCAGTATAGGATGGCTGAACAGAAAATTTGAAATCCATCAGGTGTAGTTGCATGTCTCTCTCCTCGTGTAATGCCAAATATAGTAATGATTACAAACACTGGCTTTTGAAAAAATAGTCAAAATGTTGAGTCATCACATTTTGACCCAGATACTCCCAGCTACACACTATACCCAAGTATTGTAAGAGTTTGAGACATAGGTAGGTCAGCATGGCCCTCTGGAATGTTTTTCTGTCTGTAACTATCACTGCATGAATTGCTTTATGTTCAAGTTCAAGAGGTTTTATTGTACTTAAGGCCTCCGGCCCATATACAAAACAAGAGTACAAAGAGATAATAACCGTGAGTACAACACAGCTAAAGGGATGTGCTGCATACAATACATATGTGGAGACAATGTTACAAAGTGGGTGTACACAATTATTTTACGAAGTGACTTCCCGATACTATAAGATTCTTGCGCCGAGAAAGTGCATGATGAACAAAAAGTGCTAACCTCAGAATTGTTTTTCTATCATTAGAATTCAACAGATTTACATGAATACAAATTTGATAAACGCAGGTATTTCTGTGGAATATATGCTTCCCTAAATCAGTATAAACAGTACAAACAAGCAGTGTATAAAGTTCATCCTCTATACAAGTTTGCCAGAAAGGACACAATCTCATTGGCTTCGGGACAGAACGATGTCGTCCAATATTAACCATTATTTCAGACAATCCGAGACGAAATCTTGAATAATTTATGCGAAGAGATTTGTGTGTTATAACATTTAAATACAATTCAGGTTCAATCAACGATTTAAAAGATCTATACATGACATATCTTGAACTATTTTCAAGTGTCGATCTCCAATCCTGCTGAAACATATCTAGTGACTTTCTATCGAATAATCTTAAAAAATCATGTTTATTACCGACACCTTGATACAACCACAAATAACCGAAACCATGATAAAATAGCATATAACGAATATTTGATGCACATGTTGTGTACCCATGATTGTCAAGATTAAGCAGCATTTTGTATGCTTTTCTAGGCAGGCAGTCTTCGTGCATTTCTAGAATTTTATACCAATATTTTAAACAACGGATATATGCATTAATGTACATCGGATATCTTCAACATTCACCATAAACCATACAGTTTGGAGTGTTTATTCCTGTCTTCAAAAACTTTTTACATGCATATAAATGTATTTTCTCTATTGGTTCATATTTTTTAAAACCCCAAAGTTCTGAGCCGTATAAAAGGATGGCTGTATTTGGGCATCATATAGCTTAAAATAAACTCTAGGTGGAACAGGTTCTAATTTAGATACAGTGGTAAGTAACATGACCATTGCTTTCTTGGCCCTTACAGCTAAATTGTGGACAGTTTTTCCTAAATTCAAAGTCTTAGTAAATAAAATGCCCAGGTATTTATATTCATCTGCAAGACTAACTGGGGTGTTTTTGTAAAACCAGTTTTCGGACTTAGCAAGTTGACCACCTCTGCTAAACACAACCACTTTTGTTTTATCTAGGTTTACTGTAAGTTTCCATTCATCTGTAAATTTTTCTAAGATATTCAGCTGCTTTTGAAGCCCTACCACAGTAACTGATACAAGTTTAACATCATCAGCAAACAATAGCATGAATAGATGGGGTGGGGTAGCCTTGTGGTTGACTTGTTGGCTCATCAGGCCAAAGATCTGGGTTTGATACCTCAAAAGGGTTGTTACATGTGCCGCAAATTTATGGTGTTTACCATATGGTTTCACTTACTGGAGCACTCTGGGTAATTTAATATTATTTTGAAGAACTAGGATTTTGGCATCTTACATAGTAAAAAAAACAACCACCACCACCAACAAACAAACAAACAAACGAACCCCCCAAACAACAACACACAACATGAACAAACAAACAAACTTCTGATAACTGTGAAATATGAATTTGACTGAACATGTTTTTGAATTAACACATATTAAACGTGAAAAGTGTTTATTTTTGTTTTAAAGATTAAGCCAGGGCTTTAAGAAATGAAGTACCGGTAGATTGTTTAGGCTTGCAGCCATGGTGCTGGCTGTATTTAAGAAAATTCACACTTAGATTTATGTACATGTCGTGGTAAATACCCATGTTTACCGGTATATCACTAATTCAACAAACAATGCTCAGCAGATACACAAATAAAACCTCTGTACACGACTGACCAACTCTATGACAAATGCAGGCTGTTAAATCACTTGGGAGAGTCCTGTTGGGAAGTGGGTGTTGAGAATATGGATTGTTGTGTTCCAGTTATACAGAACTGCAACAGGTGTGGTATGGTTTATGGCAATGGGAGCAGGCCTGGTGTGAAACCGATTACACCGGCATGACAGGGATATTTCCTACAGCCACCACTAGGCAACTTTACGGGACATGGTGACTGGCTGGACGCTGAGGGATTTATTAATCATAATTGGCCTTGATCAGTGCAGTCATGGACACAGAATGTTTACTGTTGGTTTATAGATCAGGTTCAATATTATGGATTAGTTGTGATATGTGTGATAATGCTATCAGGGAAGTGTCTGTCCATTGTTACCAATGAGGAAGTGATGTAGATAGATTGAAATGTCTATCCCCAGTTTTGAAAGGTGTGATAATGCTGTCAGTGAAATATCTGTCTCGCGTTTTGATAGGTGTGATAATTAGAGGTGTAATGATACGGTGGGGTCATGATACAAACGTATCCTGATACTGTGGGTGCGATACAATTCAACTGACAAGTTATTATTCTTTCTTGTTGGAATGAATCACATCTCTAAAACATTTGTTATTAAATTTCAGAAATATATATCAAAGATGGGATATTGTAGGAGAGAAATATATTGGCTAGATGGCGCTGTGAATGTTGTACTGTATGTCCAACCATGAAATACTAGAGTCTGCATAAGTGTGAGAGTCTGTTATTATTTACATGTTTTTACACCAATACAACTTGCAATGAATTGTATTGTATGTATCATGATACAGGAATTGTATCATGGGTCTTGTATTGCGGTACAATACTATATCAGCATATCTTTACACCACTAGCGATAATGCTGTCACAAGTCTGTCCCCAATCCAGTTAGGAAGTGATGTGTGAGAGATTGATTGACAGAGAAATATAAACATGACACAACCTTGTGAAGGACAGATATTGATTCAAATGGTTGCTATGGATACCAGATGGTTTCTGAACCAATGTTATTGATTTGGTGAGTTGTAGATTTGCATACTGTCTAGGTACCTGTGTCGTAGCGTGTGTTGTTACATACTGTCTAGGTACTGTCATGCTTGATAGCTTTATAAATATGTAAATTATTTAAAATGAGATCAACAGAGATCATGGAGATGTCACACTTGTGACCTAAATATAATTTAACTTACAGTTGTACTATTGGCCATGTGGCATTGATTGATTGATTGATTGATTGATAGATAGATAGATAGATAGATAGATAGATAGATAGATAGATAGATATACAGTTTGCAATCAGTGACTGAGTGTTACATTGCATTCCCGTGATGTCAAAGTGGCTATAGTTTGGACAGACCTGTGACATGAGCAACAATCCACACCATAAGAAAACCCTTTTCTACATGTCCTGAGCACCCAGAAATATTAATATGTTGAATATAGTATATGAAAGTAATCATTGAGAATTTTTTTTAAAACTAGTATCACTTTCGAATGTTGTCTTAGTGGTACATGCGGAAAAAAAACTAACTAAGTCAGATATACAGTGACTTTAATAGAGGCGCATGGTGTTAGGACATTTCATTGATTTTAACTTTGATAGGACATTTTTTTAAATCACGGGGCGGCAGAATAGCCAAGTGGTTAAAGCGTTCACTTGTCAAGCCAAAGCCAGGTTCGATTCCCACCATGGCTACAATGTGTGAAACTTATTTCTGTTGTCACCCGCTGTGGTATTGCTGGAATGTTGCTAAAAAGCATACTCTCTAACTCATCTATTAGCGCTTTTGAACAAAACATTCAGGACATTTAGGATGACAACTAGTCTTCTGGCAAATGGGCCGATCTAAAACCCTGATAAAGCTTTAGTTTGCACAGACTGCTGTTTGTGTACTAGGCTTGTGTTCTTTCCACTCTTCCTCCTGTACTCTGATCTAGAAAGTCGACCAGTGTCGTGTGTACAGATGAATGTCTCCTTTATCAGAGCTCCAGATAAGCTTTTGGTGTTGTGGGTATTTTACCCATGCATTTTAAAATCATTGGGTATCAGTAATTCTATTTGGGTATTCAAATTTCTGTTACCCACTAGTTTGTACACATGTGGGTACTTAAGTTAGATATTTAAAAACACTATTCATCTAGTCCCTGCAAACTGGTGTCGTGTGGGTTCGAGAGCTTTATAGGACGATACCACGATACTTCCACAAGAAAGTGTGATGGCAAATGATCATGATGTAACTGTCATCGTGGAGTTTGGCAATGTTGTCGGAATGCCCGTTTATAATTTCAAAATAAGTTGCTGATTTGCTAATTGAATACGCAGGGTTACTTCACAATATTTTGATGATACGCACAAGTTTTATTTTTGTAGCGTATCTGAAATGTTCGTTGCGTATTTGATACGCTTGGATTTGATTTTACTGTGTATTTCTGCATTTCTGATGCGTATTTTACGCAGATACGCAACTTATCTGGAGCTCTGTTTATGATATTTGAACATTTGAAGAGCTGCTCGAGTTTACACATTATCAGCCCTCGTGAAAAAACCTCAATAAATATGATACCCATGAAATATGTACTGCTTGAAAAGGTGAGATCATTTTGAATGAGGATTTGTAATCTGTTTTGCAAGGATACTTTACAATGCTAGGTTAAAGTGGAATGACAACAGTGTGTTTGTACAGAGCTATGGAAGGCCTAAGTATAGCATAATCCTTTAGCACAATGCAGGTCAAGGGTAGACACAGCTAAGAGGCCACCTAATTCTGTCTGTAATAAAATTTAAGGTTGTTGTTTCTGCCCAAATATATTTATGCCCCCCAACCTCATGTATGAAATAACCTGTAGGTTACATTTCACCAGTGATATCCATCTTCCTGATTTTTGCATATGTACCATTTTGGATTTGATGTGAGGTGTATATCAAATATATGTAATTTTTTTAATTCATTGCTCTATGCCATGTATATATTAAGTAGAAAATAAAATTTAGAAAAGTATGTACTTTTCCAAATCCCATGACACCCTTCTGTCCCTATGGTGTCCATTTGTTCACTGATCTCTTTGAGACGAGAGCAAACCTAGGTCTTCCTTTTGACAACTCATCATCACAGAAGTGTTATTTTGTAAAGATGAAGATCTATATTTCTGAGTAAAATTTCAAAACTGAATCCCCATTAAGTGAGTGAGTGAGTGAGTGAGTATGTTTTACGCCGCTTTTAGCAATATTCCAGCAATATCACGGCGGGGGACACCAGAAATGGGCTTCACACATTGTACCCATGTCGGGAATCGAACCCGGGTCTTCGGCGTGACGAGCGAACGCTTTAACCACTAGGCTACCCGACCGCCCGAATCCCCATTAAGTGTTCAGCAAATCAGTTGACACACTCACTTAAACAATTAACAAAACAAGCTAAAACTTTCTCATGCTTCTGTTTTCAGCCAAATATCCCCAGGTAAAGAAGTTGATGGGCACTAATCCCAACCTGAAGTACATTGTGACATTGATGGTCCTGGTGCAGATCCTAGCAGCGTACTTCATCCAAGATGCATCGTGGGTAACTGTGGTGTTGTTGGCTTACTGTTTTGGTGGTACCATCAACCACTCATTGACACTTGCCGTCCATGAAATTTCTCACAATTTGGCGTTCGGACATAGTAGACCACTAGCAAACCGAATACTAGGATTCTGGGCCAATCTTCCAATCGGCATTCCGATGTCCATCTCCTTCAAGAAGTACCATCTGGAGCATCACAAGTATCAGGGGGATGATATGCGTGATGTTGACATCCCCTGCAAGCTGGAGGGGCAGTTCTTCACCAACACCATGACCAAGTTTATATGGGTGTTGTTGCAGCCCTGGTTCTATGCTCTGCGACCTCTGTTTGTCTACCCAAAGCCACTGACAACCTTGGAGGTTATTAATGTTGTCATACAGTTTTCTTTCAACGCTGCTATTGCATATTTCTTTGGAGCAAAGTCTTTGGTGTATTTGGTGGCCGGGACCTTAATGGCCACGGGCATGCATCCGCTGGCTGGGCACTTCATCTCGGAGCATTACATGTTCATCAAGGGTTATGAGACCTACTCCTACTACGGCTGCCTCAACTATCTCACCTTCAATGTCGGCTACCACAATGAACACCACGACTTCCCCAACATCCCTGGATGTAACCTGCCACAGGTGAATATTACTCCTATGCAGGGTGTTACCTTGACCTACAAAACTAGGGGTCCAGGGGACCCCACTTACTAATTGCAAGGGTCCTTACAGGAGATCCGAGAATCTTGTAAAGTAAACAAGTGGTGTAGTGATCTTAACTGTAGGGCTGGGACGATACACCACCAGTGCGATCCGATTTGTATCACCATAACTTACTCATGATCTGATATGTATCACAATACTTGCATTGCATGTGCTCCTATCTGTGGTGCGTAAGCCATCTTTTTCATAGACAGGATGGCCAAATACCTGGCACACTGATGATTTACACTGAGCAGTGTGAAGTAGGCACAACAAATGAAAATATGTATGTTTTCACTATTAACTTGCACAACTGATTAGTGTTTAGTGGAACTGTTATTAAAGCAAACAATTAAGGTCAGAATTGATATTTTTTACTTTGTGTGCAACTGTTATCGATACTTGTATCGAGCAGTTACAAATTGCAATCCATCGATGCATCGGTGTACCGTCCCACCACTACTGTATTGTAAGATTTGATAATTACCGCAACTGCAGGAACAGGATAGGAGTTTTTAGCACATGGGTCACTTGGTTTTAGCACATGGGTCACTTGGTTTTAGCACATGGGTCACTTGGTTTTAGCACATTGGTCACTTGGCTTTGAAAGAGGTCATTTACATTTGGGTTGTGTCATATGGAAAAGTTGGATTGTTAGATTCGCTCTGAAATAATCAATTCATAAATTGTCTGATCAACAAGGATTCGGATCAATGTGACTACTTAGGGATCAAGTGAATCACAACGTTTGGAAACTAGCACCTCATGTCATCGATTTTCAGTGATCCATTCATATAATATTCACCACTATTTTGCTTTTTATGCACAATGGGATCTGTTTTGTCGAACAGTTTCTTAGGGAAACATCATTTGTGAAGGAATTTCGGTGTCAATTGTAGGTTAAATGCTACAAATAACAACAAAACATATTACATATGTTTAACGCAGTACCACTATATATAACACAAGAAATCCTGCAATATGTATAATCTATCAAAAACTTGTTCACTTTCAGGTAAAGAAGATTGCACCTGAGTATTATGACGATCTACCCTGTCATAGGTCATGGGTCAAGGTCATCTACGACTTCATCACTGACCCTGAGATTGGGCCCTATTCCAGAATTAAGAGGAATCCAAAGACAGACAAGCAGTCAACCAACGGGAAGGCTGTTGAAACAAATTCTGAATCGAACAACAATGGTGACGTTAAAGCCACCAATGGAGCCATTAAACCCACCAATGGTCATGTTCAGAATGGACTTGAACACAGAAGTGTTTCCAAAACACCTCTTCAAAGTACTTAATATTCCATTATTGTAATATATGTTACTAGGTAATAATAATAATGTTGCCATGGTAATTGGTAATGTGGTGTTATATTTCTATAACAACTGTACATATGTTGTTTGATATTTACATCAAGTATGCTTAGCCATCCTCAAGTTCAGCAAAGGATTGTTATGGCTCCATTGTCTCTCAATTTAAATTAATTCATTTGAAAAAAGTTGATTGAAGTGGTATTTTTTACCCAAAATATTATCAGAGAAAAGTGAAAAAGCCCTTTTTTATGTCTCTGGCTTTTTATTAATATTATGCAGTATTTTGTTCACAGCATCAGATATGAACGTGGGCATTCAGCGTTAGAAATTAGGGCAAGTCCTATAGTCCTTGCCAAACTGCCCAAGTGTTGAGGTATTGGGACTAGTAGAAATCACTGGCATTATAATTGTAGAATCATAATAGTATTTTCTTATGCATACATATAGGATTTTCTTACTTTATAGTTTAACATTGCTCCACATTTTTTTCATGGATTTTGTACTGACAATTATTAACACATAGATCTTCAATAGCCATATTGGCTTGTAGAGATTATTCGTCCCCAGTTCTGAAACTGTCTCCAGACCTACAGTATCAGCTACATGGACATAGGTTTTATCGTAATGGTTGACGAGTCTGGAAATGTCTGGTGTGTGTTTAAACTCAAATAACCTATTCTGCTAGAAGTGTGTTCACACCAATTTAGATTCTGTGAAATGGAGCTAGTGTGTGAGTTAATAGCAGGCCTCAAAGTTGCAACTAAAACGGTCGCCAATGCGACCTAATTTTCAATTTGTCTACTGTCTAAAATTCAGAGGTAGCCAAATGACAACCTTGTAAAATATCTTGTGGCGACTAAATTCTATTGCTGCACATATTTAGACACAAAAATAAACAAGTCTGCTACTAATTGTACTCGCAAATAATTCCTCCTAAAGTTAAAAATGAACCGAAATACATAAATATTAATGCAATTAGTATTTTATTTTAGTTGATAGTTTATTGGATAAGCAAGGATATACCTATATAATCTACTGACATAAATTGCATCATTGTTCGAGTCACAAATAACAAAAGTCAAGTACAGTTTCCACTAATATACAATAATAGTTATTTGATCAAAGATAATTTCAAATGCTTTTTGCTACCTACACTATTGGCTTGACTTCTTAATTTTACCACTGGCTACCTGGAAAAAAATACTTGTAGCCATACGGACTTGGTAAAAATTTAAACTTTGAGGCCTGAATTGTAAGTTTAAGGTTTCTGTTATGTCCAAGAATTAGGTTCAAATACTACACTACTCAGATAAATTAGGGCCACCTGATTATTTCATATTACTATAGTTACTATAGACTTTGCTTGTCGTAAGAGGTGACTTTCGGGATCGGGTGGTCAGGCTCGCTGACTTGGTTGATGCATGTCATCGTATTTCTATTGCGTAAATCGATGCAGATCAATTATTTACAGATGCAGTCATATAGCTGGAATATTGCTGAGTGTTGCAAACGCTGCTATGGATACTCTAGTGGTTCTACAGGCCTATGCAAGCAGTGGAGGATGTTCCGTACAGCATTGGTGTATTGGAGACTCAAAGCAGTTTATTATTGAAGTTTGAATCAAAGATCATCCTGAGTGTTTAAAATCTTGAGTTAGTTTAGTGTGAGAGAAAGAACTGTGTGCTGTGCTGTGTTTTAGTTTGTGGATGGATCGCCCCCTTTTTTCTTATCTTGTAACATTTATTTATACTACTTATTGAAATTGAGTCAATATGAATTTTTTGGTTTAGATTTTATAAACCATGAAACTGAAACATGAACAGGAAAACAATGTTGGGTCCATTTTTACAATGTTTATTGAATTTGATTATTCCAAGTTTCTTAAATTCAACTAAACTGTTAAGATCCATGGGCGTTTGACAATCGAACATGGCGTGACTGGCCGAGTCTGACATGGTAGTCCTACACCTCCATGATTCAAAACCATCAGGGGGCGGTGGTGTAGCCTAGCGGTTACGGCGATTGCTCGTCACGTGGATGACACAGGTTCGATTTCCCGACATGGGTGCAATGTGTGAAGCCCATTTCTGGTGTCCCCCGCCATGATTTTGTTTGAACATTGCTGAAAGCGGCATAAAACCATACTCACTCACTCAAAAGCTGGGGAACTACCACCATCTACCATCTACATCACCATGAACATCACTATGAACATCACTATGAACATAGCCGAGACTTGTTTGTAATGCTCAAGGCTAATGGTTGTACCGTACTTTGTATCAGTGTCACTGAAAAGTTGGTTCTGTGTAAGTAGAGAGAAAGTAATCACCTCAATTGTCAGGCTGAAAAGTCCAACAATATCTGTAGCATGATGATCCGGGTGATGGAAACAAACACATTTTGAACATCAAGTTTACTTATAAATTTTGTTCTATTTCAATCTCATGGCAACTGAGATTGTTTCAGATTTACTGATATTGATATGTACTACACAGTTTGTTCATATTTGATACTATTTTCATTTGATGTATCATTGAGTTGAAGTACCTGTACAGTTAGGAAACGTTGTGTAGTACATACACCCTAGTTCATCTGTAAAACCCGGAATGTGACGAGTTTGTTTCTCAACAGTCCATGTACCATTGAAATGTTATCCAACGAGAAAATGAAACAGACACCTGGATTGGAATGTGTCCCCAGCAATCTATGCTGGTCGCAAGAAGCAGCTTCGTCGGTCGGTCTTGGTGACTTGGTTGATTGTATGTCATCATACCCGTTGTGTGTTAAATTATGTACAGGCTGACATCATATAGCTGGAATATTGCTGAGTGCGGCATTAAACCAGACACACACAGACACATGCGTGACCAACTCGTGTTATTCCGGGACAAGCTGAATAGCGACTCGTGCCCCTCTTATGGCCATTTTTGCGACTGGGTTCCGTCTTAGTGCAAACAGGCATACCTACAACAATTGTCAACTCGTTGCGTAATGGTGCATATTTATTTCCCCATATATTATATATATTTCAGATACAACTTTAAGCACATCGGGACGTGCGGAATTATACAGTATGATCGAACACATTTCACTGTGTCTTGGGTATATTTTTAGATGCAAGACATATGTAAAATCGAAAAATATTTCTGAGGGATTCTTTGACGAAGAACTTGAAATCATACGCGCATTCTGATTGGTTTGTCGTATTTTTGCACATAACATTAATCGATAGGGGGACGAGTCTTCTTGCAGGTTACGGAAAGGGGCGAGTGGTAATGAATGACGCAGACACACACACACACACACCCACACTGTAAGACAATCCTTAATTGTAAGACAATTCTAACAGTGTTTATTCAAATATGTTAATTTGAGAATACTTTAGACTTGACATTGATAGGTGCATAGGTTATAGAAGTTTCTCCCATATGTTCAATACAGGTTTCTTGTGCAATGTACAGGTGTGTTTTTCCTTAATGACTTGATTGTCTCAGCTTCTAGTTTGATACAAAGGCAAATCTGCCTTACCACTGCTTTTTAAGATCCATCCCATTTTAACCTTAATTTTTGTCTATGAATCTGTGAAAATTGCTTTATTTTTTCTTATATTTTAAGTTCTTTATATACCTGTATTAACCTGTATGCCTTAAGGGAAAGATTGGAACTTTCCTCCAAATGTAGTCTATTTTACAGTCTATATTTTGTATTTTATATCTTCCTATTTCTTCTCATTGGAGGAGAATATTCTTGTTGTCATCCAAGCATATTTTGTATTGTCTTCCATGTTGTTAGCTTTATGGACCCATCATTAGATATTCTGGGGTGGGGAAGGATGGTGGGGGAGGATGGTGAGGTAGGATGTTTGGGACGGATGGTGGGGAAGGATGGTGGGGTAGGATGGTGGGGTAGCCTAGTGGTTAAAACATTAGCTCATTATGCCGAATACACCTGGTTCTATTCCCCACATGGGTACATTGTGTGAAGCCCATTTCTGCCATTAACAGAGAAGATGCCCATCAGTTGCAGTCAATGTTTCCACGACACCTTTTCATATTTGTTTAGTGTCTGGTCATATAATTTGACTGTTCAGTCATTGACAATTTTGTTACATTGTTTGCTTTGAATTGTTCTTTGCTTGTTGGAAATGGAAAACAAAACCAGGTGTCATTCACTTTGATGAATTGATGCTTCTTTTTTTAGCTAATTTTGATATTCAGAATTCCATCTGAAACTGTCAATGGATGTTATTTTTATTTACCAGAAAATAACCAAAAATGTTTCACATTGTCAGCATTGTCAAGAAAGGTGGATAATAAAACATCAACAATTGGAATATTTTGGAATTGATATACATGTAGTTGTATAAATGAAGCAAGTATGAAGGCAACGTAGGAGATATAAAACGTATAATATGAAGGCAGTGCATGGACAATAGAAGAAAAATGTCTACGAAGGCAGCATATGAACAATACGGACAACATGAAATATGAAAGTGCAACATGAAATATAAAAGTGCAACATGAAATATGAAAGTGCAACATGAAATATGAAAGTGTTACATGGAACATGAAAGTGCAATATTAAATATGAAAGTGAAACATGAAATATGAACGTGAAACATGACATGAAAACACAGCGTGGGTCGATGCTCATGATGTCAATTACTGGATTGTCTGGTCCAGACTCGATTATTTTACAGACCGCCGTCATATAGCTGGAATATAGCTGAGTGCGGTGTTAAACAACAAACAAACAACATGAATATGGAAGTGCAACATGACATGACAAGTGCAACATGACATATGAAAGTGCAACAGAATATAAAAGGGCTGCATGAAATATGAAAGTACAAAATGAAATATGAAAGTACATGTAAGAAAATGCAAAACAAAATATGAAAGTAAGAAATGAAATATGAAGGTGCAACATGAAATATGAACGTACAGAATGAAATGTGAAGTGCAACGTGACATGACATGTAAGTAAGAAATGAAATATGAAAGGGCAACATGAAATATGAAAGGGCTACATGAAATATGAAAGGGCAGCATGAATATATGAAAGGGCAACATGAAATATGAAAGGGCAACATGAAATATGAAAGGGCAGCATGAATATATGAAAGGGCAACATGAAATATGAAAGGGCAACATGGAATATGAAAGGGCTACATGAAATATGAAAGGGCAACATGAAATATGAAAGGGCTACATGAAATATGAAAGGGCTACATGAAATATGAAAGGGCTACATGAAATATGAAAGGGCAACATGAAATATGAAAGTGCAACATAAAATATCAAAGGGCTACATGAAATAGAAAGGGCAAGCGTTCAATCCTTTACATTGTTTTCTAATTGTTCGTTATAACTGAAATACGTTTCTAGCAAGTTTCATGACGTGAACAGTGCGGGTGGAACCACGGCCTAGATAACATTGCAATTGTAAATTACTTGGACTTCACCTCTGTGCCTGTCAGTTTGATAAGGTGATGTCAAGGTGTAATATCAACCACTGCTTGACACAGTAACATTGTTTACCGCCTGGCATCGTGCATTGATTGACCGGTGACATGGGCTCTATCAGCAGACGTTCGAACACCTAGATAACAATGGATCGGAACGTGAGGGAATGTTGATAGGTATCTGCCGTCACGCGACGTTGTTCATACATTCGACCACTGGTTTGCCTGGACCAGACTTGAACATTTTCAGGTATTTACTGGTAGTTGGAATATTGCGGACAGCAGCAGCGTTAGACAACATTCACTCTTTTGTCCATTAGATATACTACTAACCAGAAGTAAAGGACCATCCGATTCTTTCATATTACTGTAGTTATTCTCTCATTACAGGTTAACCATATAAAGGGACTCAACCTATTATAAAAAAGTACGAGAACCTGTACTTTACTAAGAAAGTGTTATCCCAAATATGACATTTGTTGCATTTGACCACTTTCTAAAAGGCATTGTGTGTCCAAAGCTTTCGGGCACGCGAGCCGTGCCTATTTACACTTGTCAGAGGGGCACGTGATCTAGACTGTCAGAGGGGCACGTGATCTAGACTGTCAGAGGGGCACGTGATCTAGACTGTCATAGGGGTACGTGATCTAGACTGTCAGAGGGGCACGTGATCTAGACTGTCATAGGGGTACGTGATCTAGACTTCCAGTTGGACTTTCATTTTGTGGAAGCATCGGTGGCTGAGTGGGTTAGATCGCTGACCTTGTGTGCAGGCGATTAGGTGCCTCACTCTGGCAGTGTGGGTTCGAATCCTGAAATATAAAGTACGAGAATAATTATGTTCTTTACAAAGAAAGTGTTATCCCAAATATAACACTTGTTACAGGTTAACGATTTAATTATGAAATAATACCATGACAGGTTAACTATAGTAATATGAAAGGCTACCATGAACGATTAACTATATAAATATGAAGTAATAGCACGAAAGATTATCTATAGTAATATGAAAGCATTAGGTGGTCTTTAACTTCTTTTGAATAGTATATAAAGACGTATACACTGAGGCCAAACAGCATTCAGAGCTAGTTGCAGGATCGCACGAACAGGCAGTAATGTCAACAAAATGAGCTATTTACTCGACAAACTTTGCGTCCCTCTCACTGGACTTTAACGGCACGGGGTTAAGTAGTTAGGAGTCAGGCTGTGGACATTATTAGAAACATATTCTGTTTGTTGACTATGTTAATAGAGGGGCGAATATCAAACACAGTAAAATATACTTTGATCTACGGAAATTCCTTGTGGCACGGCCTCAGCTCGCATGATGGGAGGTATTGTATGTTTTTTGTTTGTGGGGGTACGATCACACGAAATCAACCTTTACCGATGTCCACCGGAACACAACAGTTTGCTGGGAATCTATTCTTACTGTTTCTAATATCAAGTAGGGTAGGGTAGCCTTTCTGTTAGCTTGTCACGCCAAAGACCCGGGTTCAACACCCCACGTTGGTACTATGTGTTAAGCCCATTTTGGGTGTCCCCCATGATGTTGTTAAGGATCAAAACCGACTTGGAGGTCTTGACGGGAAATGTAAGCCCTGGGAGAAGGGAAATTAGGGAGGGCGAAGCTCCCGAACTCCCAGGGCTTACATTTCCCGTCAAGACCGAGAAGGAGGTTTTGATCTGACTTATAAACCGTCAAATTAACTTAGAACCGTATTAATGATTGATTGATTGATTTTTAGAAAGTTTTATAGGTGTTCGGGCAACTAGGCCCATTTACACCTTGCCCATAATAAAGGTTTGCTAAATACCTAGATACTTCATAGAGTAGTGAAACTGCCACACGCTTTAAAAGCACCACACACTACTTTAAGATAGTGTGGCTGATATATTCAACAGAGCCCTATGGTCATCATAGATAGCAATAGCATTATTATAGACATTAAAAATGGAGACTGATTTTTTATCCTTCAAATGAATAATGACTTCATTCCCTTGTAATTGGGATGGTTGAACTTTATTTCACTAAACGACAGTGAGTGAGTGAGTTTAGCACTACCACCTGTAAAACCAAACTGACGATCTTTACGTAGGCAGACATAACCTTCCCAAGGGAATTGCTGGTTAGGAGTTAAGAATGTCTCCTGAAGACAAAACATCTGGCTTTGGGTCAAGACTGTTAATACAAACTTTAAATCCTGGACCGTTAGCACTTAGTGATCTAGCATCAAGAGATCCATAAGAAGGATGGATTAAGACTTCCATTGTTGACCCTTAACCATGCTCGTCAGATCATCAGGGGACAATCTTAACCCCAAGAGGGACTGGGCAGCTGACGCTATCGTCTGGAGACCATCAGACTTGAATGCACGAGTAGTGCCAAGATTAGCAACTATACAAATAACAAAGTTGAGAAAATCAACAGGAGAGACATTGTTAAATAAAGGTTTGCAAGATGATTCAGGCATGATGTCAACAACAGGATCAGTCTGACATTCAACTTCCAAAGTTTCAGTCTGAGTACTAGCATTCACCATGACTGGAGAAGACACAACATCAGAAATTGTAATAACATGATACAGTGGTTTAGCTGCAGGAGGTCGTTTAGGGATTGCTGGAACCTGAGCGACATCTAAATCTCCACGCACCTGTCGAACAGCCTGAGAATAAGACAACTTACCCTCCACTCGGACTTTCTGCATCTGGACAGATTCCTGGTATTTAATGCAACCTTTGTATGCCGCAGAGTGTGCACCACCACAGTTCTTACATTTAAGTGTACTTTCATTGCACTCCTCGTATTTGTGCTTCCCTCCACATTTAGCGCACACATGATGAGTGCTCCTACACTTAGCAGAGACATGCCCAAAGGACTGACACTTGAAGCATCGCAGAGACAACATGATCTGGTAAAGACTGGCCAGTAAATGTAAGAAGAACAGATTTGGTGGGAACTTTATCAGGCCCACGAGTCAGACGCACAGCAGAGCATATTAGAGGTAACACAGGTTTCAACTCGTCCTCAATTTCATTCATCTCAATATCCAGATCAATACCATAGATGACTCCACTTGATCTCATTAAGGATTCAGGCTCATGAGGGGTGACAAAATGTTCATCAAGTTCTGTGACTTGCAAAAGTGTTTTGGCAGCCTCAACGGTTTTTGCATTGACACTAACATCTCCCCTGGCCATCCGCTTAACACTGACTATTTCTGTAGTGATCTTAGCCAAGGCTCTAGCCAAAGCACGCTCTGTCATAAGTTGACAGAGGGTCGTTGAACCATCATCATATTCATCTACATCGGCTTTGAAGATAACAGTGGTTGATTTGACCCGCGCTGGCTCATCAAATACAAAAGTAAGATCAGACCTTGCAGTAGTAGAACAGTATTTGGTTGCATGGCAACACAGGCTTTTTTAGAAGTACCATCTGGAATACGGCCGATTCGCTTCCTCCCTGAAGCCACCACTGTAAATCCTTCCTCACATTCCATTCTGTTGTCAGCCATTGCCGAGGACAATCCCCAACAACTGACTGTAACAAATAGCAAACACCAAATAGAAATTAAAAGTTTGAATGCATTCCAACACAAGAGAAATCAAAAGCCAAAAGAACCAAAGAGGAAGTATCATAAACAATCAAGTGTGTTGTATAACACTAGACAAGTTGCTGAGAAGCAAAAGACGTCCGAACTCGACGGCAGTCAAGACCGAACTCCCGTATTAATGAATATCAATGATTCTCATATGACTGGTGTGTCTCGCTATCATGAACGCTGTTTACGCGGCGGTAATCAATCGCACAAACGCAACGCACGTGCATTTGCTGCACGAGCAGGTTATATCTCGGTCAAGTACACGTGGTTTCATTCACTTGTGTTGAAAAACGGCCGAGGAAGGGGAAGACTTTTTTATTTCACAGTCCACATTTATCAATGAAATTTCCGAAAGTAATGCTCGTGATGCTGATAAGGATGATGTAGACGACTTTGCGTTTCGCTTTGGAGAGCCATTGTGTGAGCGGGAGATAGAAGAAAAATGTGCTATACAACAAGATTATACCGTGGTGAAGTTGATGAGCGAATGATCTGCGAAGTAACTGGTAGGTATAAAAAAAATTAAAAAAATAGTAAGTAGAAAACACATTTCTCGGACATTTTTCGGAGAAATCAGTCCACATGGTATTTTATTATTTGGGATACTTGAAATTGCACGAAATGATCATTGGAACAATGCAGAAAGCCGTAAAATCAATTTGTTTTGTCAACTGTTCGTAAGGTATCATCAAAATGGTTATGCAGACTTTTCACCTGCTATAAATCGGGTGAGCCTGATGACTGAAGATTTGCTGAAAACCGTTTAAATAAATCTGATAACCGCGATATGACAACACAATGTATTTTCGAAAAGCCTCTTATCTATATACTCTAGCAAGCGGGTCAGATGAATATGTGTTATATCACAGTTTGAACATATGTTTCAGTGCATAGAAGTGATGCCGTACGTACGTATAAACGTCCCCCGAAAAAGATGAAATGGACATTGGTCGTCGTTTTGTACTCAATTTCACTTTTCATTAAACCTACTTCATAAGTGTTGCTTTCATTAATTTGCACTGTAAGGCATTTGGGAAACGAGGTTTGTCCCTAGGCCCATCTGCACAAAGCGATTTTAGTGCTAAAACTATTTTAAACTATTTAACGTGGGAAACTCAAACATTAGCACTAAAATCGCTTTGCGCATCTGAAGCCAGATCTTGCCAGCGGAATGCCCAGATCTTACCAGCAGAATGCCCAGGGCTTTCTGCCGGTAAGACCCGGGCATTCTGCCGGTAAGACTTGTGGGGACGATAGCGGAGTTTACCTCCGCAAAGAAGAGACTGTCTGAA
Organism: Haliotis rufescens; assembly: GCF_023055435.1. Taxonomy (NCBI): domain Eukaryota; kingdom Metazoa; phylum Mollusca; class Gastropoda; order Lepetellida; family Haliotidae; genus Haliotis; species Haliotis rufescens. The sequence goes on along the minus strand of NW_025964235.1, from coordinate 189,573 downwards.
CAATGGAGTGACGTCATCAAAGGTTTATAAGCTGGAATATTGCTAAAAGCTAATATCGAAAAACACATTTTACTGAGGGTAAATGCATGATCCTTGTGTGTACCCTGCGGGAAACCCTGTAGTCGACTTGTACCGCCATGTTTAGGTACTTACATGATCCCTGTGTGTACCTTACAGGAAACCCTGTAGTCGACTTGTACCGCCATGTTTAGGTACTTACATGATCCCTGTGTGTACCTTGCAGGAAACCCTGTAGTCGACTTGTACCGCCATGTTTAGGTACTTACATGATCCCTGTGTGTACCTTACAGGAAACCCTGTAGTCGACTTATACCGCCATGTTTAGGTACTTACATGATCCCTGTGTGTACCTTGCAGGAAACCCTGTAGTCGACTTGTACCGCCATGTTTAGGTACTTACATGATCCCTGTGTGTACCTTGCAGGAAACCCTGTAGTCGACTTGTACCGCCATGTTTAGGTACTTACATGATCCCTGTGTGTACCTTGCAGGAAACCCTGTAGTCGACTTGTACCGCCATGTTTAGGTACTTACATGATCCCTGTGTGTACCTTGCAGGAAACCCTGTAGTCGACTTGTACCGCCATGTTTAGGTACTTACATGATCCCTGTGTGTACCTTGCAGGAAACCCTGTAGTCGACTTGTACCGCCATGTTTAGGTACTTACATGATCCCTGTGTGTACCTTGCAGGAAACCCTGTAGTCGACTTGTACCGCCATGTTTAGGTACTTACATGATCCCTGTGTGTACCTTGCAGGAAACCCTGTAGTCGACTTGTACCGCCATGTTTAGGTACTTACATGATCCCTGTGTGTACCTTGCAGGAAACCCTGTAGTCGACTTGTACCGCCATGTTTAGGTACTTACATGATCCCTGTGTGTACCTTGCAGGAAACCCTGTAGTCGACTTGTACCGCCATGTTTAGGTACTTACATGATCCCTGTGTGTACCTTGCAGGAAACCCTGTAGTTGACTTGTACCGCCATGTTTAGGTACTTACATGATCCCTGTGTGTACCTTGCAGGAAACCCTGTAGTCGACTTGTACCGCCATGTTTAGGTACTTACATGATCCCTGTGTGTACCTTACAGGAAACCCTGTAGTCGACTTGTACCGCCATGTTTAGGTACACGTAGGAGACTTTCGTGTAAGATATCAGTGTTCAGTGTTCACACTGTTCAGTGGTTAAAGTTCTGGCATGATTGCCTGGCCCGTGGGTTAGTCGGAACACAAAGTAGAAGGGAACGCCGGCATACACCATCCGGTCTGAAGCTGATAATCACGCGTCACGCGGTAGACACCTCACGAAAACGCACGCACACAGAGGGAACATGTTCAGCACACACTGGAAAGAATTGTACATACGGAAATACCAAATATCAAACTACGAACATCCGGTGATATGCCCATACAAACTGCCAACATCCGGTGATATGTCCATACAAACTGCCAACATCCGGTGATATGTCCATACAAACTACCAACATCCGGTGATATGCCCATACAAACTGCCAACATCCGGTGATATGTCCATACAAACTGCAAATATCCGGTGATATGTCCACACAAACTGCCAACATCCAGTATGATGTCCATACAAACTGCAAACATCCGGTGATATGTCCAAACAAACTACCAATATCCGGTATGATGTCCATACAAACTGCCAACATCCGGTGATATGTCCATACAAACTGCCAACATCCGGTGATATGTCCATACAAACTGCCAACATCCGGTGATATGTCCATACAAACTGCCAACATCCGGTGATATGTCCATACAAACTGCCAACATCCGGTGATATGTCCGTACAAACTACCAACATCCGGTGATATGTCCATACAAACTACCAACATCCGGTGATATGCCCATACAAACTGCCAACATCCGGTGATATGTCCATACAAACTGCAAATATCCGGGGTTATGTGCGTACAAACTGCCAACATCCAGTATGATGTCCATACAAACTGCCAACATCCGGTGATATGTCCATACAAACTACCAACATCCGGTATGATGTCCATACAAACTGCCAACATCCGGTGATATGCCCATACAAACTGCCAACATCCGATGATATGTCCATACAAACTGCCAACACCCATTTATATACCCATACAAATTGCCAACATCTGATGATATGTTCATACAAACTACACGCATCCGGTGATATGTCCGTACAAACTGCCAACATCCGGTATGATGTCCATACAAACTGCCAACATTCGGTGATATGTCCATATAAACTGCAAACATACGGTATGATGTCCATACAAACTGCCAATATTCGGTGATATGTCCATACAAACTACCAACATCCGATGTGATACAAACTACCAATATCCGGTTATATGTCCATACAAACTGCCAACATCCGGTTATATGTCCATACAAACTGCCAACATCCGGTATGATGTCAATACAAACTGCCAACATCCGGGGATATGTCCATACAAACTGCCAACATCCGGTATGATGTCCATACAAACTGCCAACATCCGGTATGATGTCCATACAAACTGCCAACATCCGGTATGATGTCCATACAAACTGCCAACATCCGGTGATATGTCCATACAAACTGCCAACATCCGGTATGATGTCCATACAAACTGCCAACATCGGTGATATGTCCATACAAACTGCCAACATCCGGTGATATGTCCATACAAACTGCCAACATCCGGTATGATGTCCATACAAACTGCCAACATCGGTGATATATCCATACAAACTACCAACATCCGGTGATATGTCCATACAAACTGCCAACACCTGATGATATGTTCATACAAACTACACACATCCGGTGATATGTCCATACAAACTACCAACATCCGGTACGATGTCCATACAAACTGCCAACATCCGGTGAGATGTCCATACAAACTGCCAACATCCGGTGATATGTCCATACAAACTGCCAACATCCGGTGATATGTCCATACAAACTGCCAACATCCGGTTTTATGTCCATACAAACTGCCAACATCCGGTGATATGTCCATACAAACTGCAAACATCCGGTGTGATGTCCATACAAACTACCAACATCCGATGTGATACAAACTACCAATATCCGGTGATATGTCCATACAAACTGCCAACATCCGGTATGATGTCCATACAAACTACCAACATCCGATATGATACAAACTACCAATATCCGGTGATATGTCCATACAAAGTGCCAACATCCGGGATGATTTCCATACAAACTGCCAACATCCGGTATGATGTCCATACAAACTGCCAACATCCGGTTATATGTCCATACAAACTGCCAACATCCGGTATGATGTCCATACAAACTGCCAACATCCGGTTATATGTCCATACAAACTGCCAACATCCGGTATGATGTCCATACAAACTGCCAACATCCGGTATGATGTCCATACAAACTGCCAACATCCGGTATGATGTCCATACAAACTGCCAACATCCGGTATGATGTCCATACAAACTGCCAACATCCGGTTATATGTCCATACAAACTGCCAATATAAGGTTATATGTCCATACAAACTGCCAACATCCGGTATGATGTCCATACAAACTGCCAACATCCGGTATGATGTCCATACAAACTGCCAACATCCGGTATGATGTCCATACAAACTGCCAACATCCGGTATGATGTCCATACAAACTGCCAACATCCGGTATGATGTCCATACAAACTGCCAACATCCGGTATGATGTCCATACAAACTGCCAACATCCGGTATGATGTCCATACAAACTGCCAACATCCGGTATGATGTCCATACAAACTGCCAACACCCGGTGTGATGTCCATACAAACTGCCAACATCCGGTATGATGTCCATACAAACTGCCAACATCCGGTATGATGTCCATACAAACTGCCAACATCCGGTATGATGTCCATACAAACTGCCAACATCAGGTTATATGTCCATACAAACTGCCAACATCCGGTATGATGTCCATACAAACTGCCAACATCCGGTATGATGCCCATACAAACTGCCAACATCCGGTGATATGTCCATACAAACTGCCAACATCCGGTATGATGTCCATACAAACTGCCAACATCCGGTGATATGTCCATACAAACTGCCAACATCCCGTATGATGTCCATACAAACTGCCAACACCCGGTGTGTTGTGCCTGCCCGTGGCTGGTAACTTTTCTGTCGGGCTGCGTGAAATTTTCCTTCGCCTGGCCGACTGTCTGTCAGAATATTTTAGGACGATTTACGGATTCAGTTTTATTATAACTCCTCGTAGATTCTCTGGTAATTGTTTGCATTATTTCACTGAATCATGATGCGATTTGTCTCTTGTTTTGCGATATTTCAATATTTATAATGTCTGAATGTGGGCAGGTAACTTTCAAGATGAACAGGCAACACTTATGGGTCACCTGTCTTTAAGGGTTTTAAAGCTATTTCAAACACTGGAAGTGATTACCAATAAAAAATACTATCAGACAAATACCAGTTGGTGTTGAGGCGGAGTGCGTTTTGTCAGCCTGCATTTCCCCGATTCAACACAACCTAGTCATTGATTGCATGCACCACTTGATTTGCGGTGGCTTTATCGAGCCCGCGACAGTCCCGTGTTACGCGGTGTGACCGGCATGTCTCCAGACAGACTGTACTTTCACCATGTCACGTGTGACGTTATGCCGTACACACTGGCCTCGGACACGCATCAATAACCAAAATAAAGTTCTTTAATTGAACTTAACGCGTCACGTGTTTCTGTTTCCGAGAAGGTTGAATGCGTATTGTGTGTATAATTCTTTAATGTTGAAACGTTCGTATTTGGGCTGATAGATTTGTAACCACAGCGTTTTAAATAATATTGACTCAAATCGAATGAATAAATACAACAATGGAGAAAAGCTCATATCGACTAGAGTGAATCAAACACATTAAAATAACATTGCATGAAAGAAAATAGATTGTTTCAAGATTGATTTAAAAAAAAAAATTATTGAAAAACCGTACGGTATTATCTTACGACCAGAAGTTCTGACGAAGTAATGGAATTGTTTGCAGTTTCCCTGTCAAACACCACCTCTTTATTTCAATACACGGTGCGAAATGCCATCTCGGAAAATCTCCACCCCACGCCCATCTAAGGTTTCGTGTTTCAGTTAAATAATAATTGCATTCGGCAATTATACCGTCACACGGTCTTAAAATGATTTTTACCTTGCAATCGCTGTTTTCAATGTTTTAATCACAACGTAATGTGCATATACCAAACATAACGTGTGACAGCTGTCAAAGGTGCTTAAATGAACTCACACTCACTAATTCTCCCAAACCCATAGATTAAATTAAGAAATAAATTCAACATGTCAAGACTGCCTGGGCTCAAGAAAGTTGAATTTTTATATATTGTTATTAGTTATTTATTTTCTTATACATTCCAGTTACCATTCTCACTTATACAAGTATATTTTTACATAAGACCCGTGAAGATCCGGCGTAGAATAGTTTTTCAGCAACCCATGCTTGCCGTAAAAGGCGACTAACGGGATCGGGTAGTCAAGCTAGCTGACATGCGTGGGTCGATGCTCATGACATCAATCAATGGATTGTCTGGTCCAGACTCGATTATTTACAGACCGCCGTCATATAGCTGGAATATTGATGAGTGCGGCGTTATACAACAAACAAACAAACAAACAAACATTACACAAGTTTATTTCTGACTAAACGTCAGCTTGCTCACTCCCCTCCCGATGGCCTATTCTCGATGCATCTCTCGGTTCATTTTCTCTCAAGCCATTTAAGGGGACACGGGTGACACAGGTGCCACAAATCGCTGTGTAGAGTTACGCCCCCTGCACGTGCAGGATCTTATGATTGTGAGTTCGAATCCTAAATGTTCCTTGATTATGATTATTGGTTTGTCAGCACCGTACATGTGTTTCAATGGAGGTAAACATTTAAAAAATTGCACCACTTCGCTCTTTCCTCGTATACCAAGCTGTCACGCTGTGACCGGACTGAAATACTCGAACTACTAGTAATATGATCTGATTGACTGATTGACTGATATGTAAACACAGGAAAGTATCAGTTAACACATGCAACTAGTGATATCAGGCAACACTACCTGTGGCTTTTGTAGGGGTGGGACGAGGCGAAGGTTTTTTTAAGACCCTTTTTTCTGTAACCCATTCAAGACAAACAGTTCTTTTCCAGGTGAGGTGAGGTGAAGTGGGGTTTAACGTCGCGTCCAAGATTATTGCACTTATAATCTTGCACGTGTGTGTGTGTGTGTGTGTGAGAGAGAGAGAGAGAGAGAGAGAGAGAGAGAGAGAGAGAGAGTGTGGCTGCTTGTACCAGTCAGGACTGATGCCGATTTTTAGTGCTAGCCCACTGAGATATCATGCCGCAGTTTAACATGAACACCCAACTCAGACACAGTATACTGACTCCAGCCGACCAGGTAACAAGTACCATCCTTTAACGTCTTTTGGTATGACGTGGCCGGGGATCGAACCCCGGTCCTTCCGCTCTCCGGGCGGACGCTCTACCACTTGACCACGGAGGCGGTATCTCTTTTTCAGGACATTGTCAAGTGTACAGTTAGGCCTTTGCGGGAACCCTTGGGCAGAAGTATTGTTAGCCTTTTCTTGAAAACCTATATAACTTATTTACAAATATAACACCAGCTCCACCAATATTAACAGGTCGGTCCGCAAGATGAAACCCCTGGTGTGGTATCGATTCTCTCTCAATCAAACGGTGTTAAGATCATGTTGAAGATTATCTTGCAATACCACCAACAGTACCTTCCAGAAACGCCCTCCCTCAACCCCGAGACGTGACGTTGAGCATATTTGTTTGAGCGTACCCAGGCACGTATCATTGTTAAGTAATTCATTGTAACGTACATGCACTCGGTCCATATACGTCGCGGTTTAACATACTCTTAAAAGGACACATTGTTGTTTGACAACTGTGTAATGCGCACTGGATAATCGCGCAGTGTTCTAGTGGAAAACACACCTGGTGTTTCGGTGGAGAGAAAAATAATATGTTTTTTGTTCATTTTGTTGATTGATGACTTTCAGCTGTAGGGTCTCTGTTCTGGAACGCTCTTGGCTGCGGTGACGTGGCCATTGACTGGAACGAAACGTCTCGTGAACTTAATATAGAGAAACCGATGATTAGAATTAATAAATTATTTGGGAAACTGCTAACAAATTCAGTATTTACCCTTGAACTGGCGATGTGCTGTAAGTGTTGTCCTTAACCGCGTCCTAAGACAGGTTTAGATCCCTAACTGGATTGTAAATATTTGAAAATTGGTTTAGGAGTTAGTGATCTTTGATTCAAGACACATAATGGTGCAGGGACACTTGAAGTGGGCTTCACGCATTGTACCCTTCCTCGTAACTAGAGAACACTTCCACTACGAGGCTACCACACCGCCCCGTCTTATTTATTTATTAGATAAGCCCCTACAGCTATGATCCTCGTCGACATTAGGATCACGATGCTGATTCTGGAATTTATAGGCTATTGACTGTTTATTTTTGCCTCGTGTCTAACCAAGAGCTAAGTCTTGGACAAGAAGGGTTTAGTTGAGTTGTTCTTATTAGTTATCTTTGATATGTCCTATGCCTACAACGCCCTCAGATTCAACGTGGCTTAGAACGTGAACGCGTCCCTGTCTCGCGGTCGGCGACACTCAAACATCGGCTAACATATATCTGATGACACACAGGGTGCCATATCTGATGACACGTTTCATGGTTTGTTTGATGACATATCTGATGACGCCCTGTGAAAACCAGCTTGGAATAGGTCTTCCTATTATATAGGCAACCCATACTTGTCGTAAAGGGTGACTATGCTTGTCATAAGAGGAGACTGACGGGATCGGGTGGTCAGTCTTCCTGACCTGGTTCATGCATGTCATCGCATCCCAATTATATTGATTGATGCTCATGACATCAATCACTTGATTGTCTGGTCCAGGCTCGATTTTTTACAGACCTATTGGATATAGATGGAATATTGTGAACGACGCACAAACAAACAAAATAAAACATCTGATGCCATGTCTGATGACACATCGGGTGCCATGTCTGATGACACATCAGGTGCCATGTCTGGTGACACATCTTATGCAATGTCTGGTGACACAATACGTCATTGGCCATGTCTGAAGCCACATCTAATACCATGTCTGATAATGTGAGTGAGTTAAACACAAACTGTGACCACAGTTTCCATCGGATGTGGACGTTGTGTGGCACAAGTAACGCCATATTCTATATGGTTGATGTATCTGCACTTTGGATCAAACGCGTTATTCATCCCGCTACAGCTGTATGCGTTAACTGGACAGTGTTGACAAATATGCCTGCAGTTTGCAGACACGTAAGGTTGGATTGGTGGGAGATTATGTATTATGAGTTGTATAGCTTTTGAGCTTATGTGATATATAAAGTTGTATAGCTTTTGGGCTAATGTGATATATGAAGTTGAATAGCTTTTAGGCTTATGTGATATATAAAATTGTATAGCTTTTAGGCTTATGTGATATATAAAGTTGTATAGCTTTTGGGCTTATGTGATATATGAAGTTGAATATCTTTTAGGCTTATGTGATATATAAAGTTGTATAGCTTTTTGGCTTATTTGATATATGAAGTTGTATAGCTTTTTGGCTTATTTGATAAATGAAGATGAATAGCTGTGGGGCTTATGTGATATATAAAGTTTATAGCTTTTGGGCTTATGTGATAAATAAAGTTGTATAGCTTTTGGGCTTATGTGATTTATGAAGTTGAATAGCTTTAAGGCTTATGTGATATATAAAGTTGTATAGCTTTGGGGCTTATTTGATATATAAAGTTGTATAGCTTTTGGGCTTATTTGATATATGAAGTTGTATAGCTTTTGGGCTTATGTGATATATAAAGTTGTATAGCTTTTGGGCTTATTTGATATATGAAGTTGTATAGCTTTTGGGCTTATGTGATATATAAAGTTGTATAGCTTTTGGGCTTATTTGATATATGAAGTTGTATAGCTTTTGGGCTTATGTGATATATAAAGTTGTATAGCTTTTGGGCTTATTTGATATATGAAGTTGTATAGCTTTTGGGCTTATGTGATATATAAAGTTGTATAGCTTTTGGGCTTATGTGATTTATGAAGTTGAATAGCTTTAAGGCTTATGTGATATATAAAGTTGTACAGCTTTGGGGCTTATTTGATATATAAAGTTGTATAGCTTTTGGGCTTATTTGATATATGAAGTTGTATAGCTTTTGGGCTTATGTGATATATAAAGTTGTATAGCTTTTAGGCTTATTTGATATATGAAGTTGTATAGCTTTTGGGCTTCTGTAATATATGAAGTTGTATAGCTTTTTGGCTTATTTGATATATGAAGTTGTATAGCTTTTGGGCTTATGTGATATATAAAGTTGTATAGCTTTTGGGCTTATTTGATATTTGAAGTTGTATAGCTTTTGGGCTTATGTGATATATAAAGTTTATAGCTTTTGGGCTTATGTGATATATTGAGTTGAATAGCTTTAAGGCTTATGTGATATATAAAGTTGTATAGCTTTGGGGCTTATTTGATATATAAAGTTGTATAGCTTTTGGACTTATTTGATTTATGAAGTTGTATAGCTTTTGGGCTTATGTGATATATAAAGTTGTATAGCTTTTGGGCTGAAGTGATATATAAAGTTGTACAGCTTTTGGGCTTATTTGATATATGAAGTTGTATAGCTTTTGGGCTTCTGTAATATATGAAGTTGTATAGCTTTTTGGCTTATTTGATATATGAAGTTGTATAGCTTTAGGGCTTATGTGATATATGAAGTTGTAAAGCTTTTGGGCTTATTTGATATATGAAGTTGTATCGCTTTTTGGCTTTTGTAATATATGAAGTTGTATAGCTTTTGGGCTTTTGTAATATATGAAGTTGTATAGCTTTTGGGCTTATGTGATATAAGAAGTTGTATAGCTTTTAGGCTTATGCGATATATGAAGTTGTATAGCTTTTGGGCTTATTTGATATATGAAGTTGTATAGCTTTCGGGCTCATGTTATATATAAAGTTGTATATGTCAAGGGCGTATATGATCTTTGAGTGAGTGAGTGAGTATGGTTTTACGCTGCTCTTAGCAGTATTCAAGCACTATCACGTCTGGGGACACCAGAAATGACCTGTGATGTACGAACTTGTTTTGTTTGTTTGTTTATTTATTGTTTAACGCACCACTCAGCAACATTCTAGCTATATGACGGCGGTCTGTAAATAATCGAGTCTGGGCCAGACAATCCAGTGATTGACATCATGAGCATCGATCTACGCATTTGGGATACGATGACATGCAACAACCAAGCAAGCGAGCCTGATCACCCGATCCCGTTAGTCGCCTCTTACGACAAGCATATCCGCCTTTTACGGCATTCATGGGTTGCTGAAGACCTATTCTATACCCGGATCTTCACGGGTTATGAAATTGTACACGTATCAGGCTTATGCGTTGTATGAAGTTGTATATGTCGCATACGAATGTAACTATGCATGTGTCGGATGTTCCTTAACTTCTTGTGAGTAGTATAAATACCTGGGGCCGTGTAATTCATACATTCAGGATATTGCACATTGTTTTTTCAGCATTGACGACGTTAATTTACAGGCAAACCAACACAGTTATACACGGGGCCAATTAAAATGCAGGTAACATCCAAGACGTCACGGTGCGTTGTAGTGCAAACGACGTATAGATTAAAGATGCATGTTTGGTTTCGTTTAGCAGTATATATTTCTTCACCACAATCTCCAATGACACTTAGTTGGGTTTGATATCACTTAGTATCTCGCTGTATCCGTGAGAGGTTGGTGCTATTGATTAAGTGGCAATATACATCCAATGTTCATGATACCACACAGCAGTGATCAACTCCAGGCACGCACACGAAATACCGCGAGATCATATATAAGGTGTGCGAGCGAGCGTGCGTGCGTGCTTGCGTGCGTGCTTGCGTGCGTGTGTGTGTGTGTGTGTGTGTGTGGATAAGCATGAAAATCCTTGAATTATCGCAGTTAAAATAACAATACTAGCAAGATAAGGATTGTAATAAAAATATTCTCAGTGTAGAAATGTGTTTCACTAAATTCATATGTAATTTATGAGGAATGTAACGCTAACGCTAACTAACTAATCTAACAAGATTGGCTTGTGTCATCTTCCTTAAAAAATTCATAATTCTTCACACGCCACGGGGATATGTTAACATGATTGTCACGCCACGGTGATATGTTAACATGCATAGGTCTCAGGCTTTTGTGCTGTATGAATTGTATATTTAGCACAAGGCCTCATGGAATATTAGAAGTTGTATAGGTCACGGGCATATGTGATATATGAAGTTGTGTATTTCGCGTGTCCATCAAGCCAATCAAATTCGGTACAGGAGTGAAGTGACCTTAGCGGTTCGGGATGGAGTCTGACACTGAAAGAAGTTAATTTTCACTATCGCCCTTTGTTAACCTTGATGTTGCGATCGATCACTCAATCAATACGACAAACACTTGAATACATATACCGATTAAAGCGGTCTTTTTTAATTTCCTGAACAATCCGGGTTTAATTTACCATCAATATTGCCAGGTGCGTATAACTATGGCGTAGAGAGGGTACGTAATGGTTCAACAAGTTGTTTGTGAGGCAATCAAGCGGTTATTATGGCATTGTTTATCTTGATCTGTCAAATCAATATCTCGTTTTAATGTCACATTACAGAGAAATATAGAAATATATAATACTCAAAAAACGTGAAAGAACACCAGATTCTTCCCAATTTCTATAGTGTCGAATTAATTATAGTAATAATTAAGAACTATGTGTTGTTTAACAGAATAACTATAGTAATATGAAAGAGTCGGGTGTTCTTTCACGTTTATTGTAGTAGGGGACACGGGTGGCCCAGTCGTCTTAAGCGCCGCGATTCGCTGTGCAGAGTTGCGTCCCTTGGACACGCCAGAAACCTATGATTGTGGGTTCGCTATAATTATGTTTCTAGGTTTGTCAGCACCATACCCGTGCTCGTGTGTTTCACCGAAGTGGTAAACGTCTGAGACCTGCATCACTTCGGCTTTCCTCCCACATTAAGCTGACACGCCGTGATATAACTGGAATAATGTTAAAAGCGGCGTTAAACCCAACTCACTCACTCTTTGTGTAGTATATATGGTGGTTGCAGCAGAGAATATTCGCTTGAAGCACATTTTTTCAACACATCCATTTCTATAAATTGTTTAACAAACTGTGTTTATCGACATATGGGTGTCTCTTGAGGTGGAAAAAACCTGTAAACGAGTCGTGAATGACTCCCTACCCCTGTGTTATTTTTCTTTACTTCGTCACTTGGACACCCCCTTTGAAACCGTGGGCCCCCTCTGACACCAATGGTGACAAGGAGAGGCCACCTTCCCAATAGCCCGTGCTGACTCAGCGATTCTCATTGCCGTTTGAAAGTAACCACGAGGGATTTCCTTCTTTTGTATGTAACCTCCAGTCAATAATGAAGAGTCTATACTTCCAAACTCCACGTCTAGAGTCTAACAAATTGACATATAGCATAAACGCTTTTTACACAATACCCACACGTTCACTCACTCAAGGTGATACAATATGAAATGTTTCCTCATAACGCAGTGACCCAGTTCTATAATCAGTTTCGTTAGGTGCGTGCAAGGTAATTATAGAAGTTTTATCCTATCGAAACCTATTGAAACCTCTGTATAAGTAGTTATTAAGACGCTTCAATGACGAGCTAAATCGGTTACCAGCCCATATCGAGGTTAATGACCACACCTGACGTAAAGACTCAATGAACGAGATAAAAAGGCCATGTCGATAATCCCGTTTTACGTTATAATCTGTTGTACATCGTCATGGTTACCTGTGATCTCGTGCCCTGACGTCGAGTTGACGCTGTTGGGACCGCCTATCACGACGCTGTGTGTTGTTAATGGTGTTAGCCATGATGTCTGCTGGTGGACTGCCACTTCCCACGCTATCCAGCGATACCGTTGATTAATAATGAACGGAATCACCAAATCGGAAATTGGTCAAAGAACTAGCAATGGCAGCAACAGCAAAACAGATGTAGTTTAAAAGTAGTAATGATTACAAAACAAAAAAGAATTGTGTGCACATTGAGCCATTTTTTTATATATTTTTTTTACATGTACGACTTCGCATCTTGTTCTTTTTCAATCGGTTTCCGTCAGTTCGTTTTCAAGGCTATTAGAGATAACAAGGGTCGGTCGGGTAGCGTAGTGGTTAGGGCGTTCGCTCGTCACGCCGAGGACCCGGGTTCGATCCCGACAAGGGTACAATGTGTGAAGCCCATTTCTGTTGTCCCCCGCCATGTTATTGCTGGAATATTGCTAAAAGCGGCGTAAAACCATACTCACTCACTCACTCGGAGATCATACATGATGCATGTTGTGATGACGTCATCAGGACCGACGAGACAAGTATCCGAGTTGAATGATTTGTGTTCAAACGTATTTGAATATTAACTTTATCTAACCTTTGCACTGATAAATTAGTTTAACTCCTCGAATGGAGAGTAATCAAGGTGGCGTGTCGGGTCCATTTTTGCCCATGTTAATATTTAATTGATCAGAGATATAACTTAAATATTTAGGCCAGATTTTTTAAACCTTCGTTAATGTATCGCCGACTACTCAAAAGTAAAATGTAAATAAATATTGTGGGTGTTTTTATTACTGTGTTGAAAAACTAAACTCGCTTACTGTCGCTATCAATATATACTCTTTAAAAAAGGCGATACTCGAAATTTGTAAGAGATATTAGTTTCTAGTAATAGTTGTATGATAATAATGAACGAATTGGGAACACGGTACAACCGGTAGTGAAGTATGGCAGTAGATGTTATGACCGCCAACTATCTTGAAGGACGATAGGGGTAAGATGGGAAATCTTGTATCAGTAGCGCGTAATACCGCCACGATTTGTCAGACATTCATCCGCTCGACGAGGCATACTGCGCATGAGTCTCCCAATAGCGATTTTAGGGACTTTGTCCCACTGCTCTTGCAGCGCCCGGCCAAGTTCAGCCAACGTCGTCGGCGGCCAATGACGTTGACGCACACGTCTCCCTATCATGTCCTAGGCGTGTTCAATGAGGGAAAGGCCTGGTCATTGCTAGGCCTCCCTTGCACAATATGGAATGAGGTTCACTCAGTCATAGTGATGCCACCCAACACCATATCCGATCCACCGCCAAATCTGTCACGAGGTCTTAGGCTGACATTGGCGTGACGTCCGTTTCGACGTTGCCAGACATGACAACGCCTAACAAGGAAGTGCAAAGTGAATCGGGACTCATCTGAAAACATGACACGTGACCAGCAACGGTTACCACAGTTTCGACTCCGACTACACCATTGACGTCTGTTGGCAATATGACGATCTGTAAGGGGCGGCACAACACGTGGCCGTTGAGCCTGGTGATGAACTGCATGGAGACCATTTCCATCGTCTGACCTGTAACTCGTACTCCAGCAGTTTGATGATTCGCCGTTTGAGCTCGATTTTTGTGTCGGATCAATCGATCCTGTACTTTTGTTATTGACCTGGTTCTAATGGTAGATCGTCTGGAATACACCAAACTCACTCACTCATACACTTAAGACACATTTCACCTCATCTCACCTGTATTCAAACAAAATCTTACATCTTTACAGATCAGTTTTTATGTGAGTGAGTGACTGGGTGAGTTGTTTGGTGAGTTGATTGGTAAGTTGGGTTGGTTGGTTGGTCAAGTCAAGTCAAGTCAAGTGTAGTCAAGTCAAGTCAAGTCAAGTCAAGACAAGTCAAGTCAAGTCAAGTCAAGTCAAGTCAAGTCAAGTGTAGTCAAGTCAAGTGTAGTCAAGTCAAGTCAAGTCAAGTGTAGTCAAGTCAAGTCAAGTCAAGTCAAGTGTAGTCATGTGTAGTCAAGTCAAGTGTAGTCTAGTGTAGTCAAGTCAAGTCAAGTCAAGTGTAGTCAAGTCAAGTCAAGTCAAGTCAAGTCAAGTTTATTCAAGTCAAGTGTAGTCAAGTCAAGTCAAGTGTAGTCAAGTCAAGTCAAGTCAAGTGTATTCAAGTCAAGTGTAGTCAAGTCAAGTCAAGTCAAGTGTAGTCAAGTCAAGTCAAGTCAAGTGTATTCAAGTCAAGTCGAGTCAAGTGTAGTCAAGTCAAGTCAAGTCAAGTGTAGTCATGTGTAGTCAAGTCAAGTGTAGTCTAGTCAAGTGTAGTCAAGTGTAGTCAAGTCAAGTCTAGTCAAGTGTAGTCAAGTCAAGTCAAGTCAAGTCAAGTTTATTCAAGTCAAGTCAAGTCAAGTGTATTCAAGTCAAGTCAAGTGTAGTCAAGTCAAGTCAAGTGTAGTCAAGTGTAGTCAAGTCAAGTGTATTCAAGTCAAGTGTAGTCAAGTCAAGTCAAGTCAAGTCAAGTGTAGTCAAGTCAAGTCAAGTCAAGTGTATTCAAGTCAAGTCAAGTCAAGTGTAGTCAAGTCAAGTCAAGTCAAGTCAAGTCAAGTGTAGTCAAGTCAAGTGTAGTCAAGTCAAGTGTAGTCAAGTCAAGTCAAGTCAAGTGTAGTCAAGTCAAGTTAAGTCAAGTGTAGTCAAGTCAAGTCAAGTCAAGTGTAGTCAAGTCAAGTGTAGTCAAGTCAAGTGTAGTCTAGTCAAGTCAAGTGTAGTCATGGGTAGTCAAGTCAAGTCAAGTGTAGTCAAGTCAAGTCAAGTCAAGTCAAGTGTAGTCAAGTCAAGTCAAGTCAAGTGTAGTCAAGTCAAGTCAAGTTAAGTCAAGTGTAGTCAAGTCAAGTTAAGTCAAGTCAAGTGTAGTCAAGTCAAGTGTAGTCAAGTCAAGTGTAGTCTAGTCAAGTCAAGTGTAGTCATGTGTAGTCAAGTCAAGTGTAGTCAAGTGAAGTGTAGTCAAGTCAAGTGTAGTCTAGTCAAGTCAAGTGTAGTCATGTGTGGTCAAGTCAAGTCAAGATAGATAGATATTCTTTATTTCCTCCAATTGAATGAAAATTACAATATGCAGGTATGATTATGTTACATGTTTAACATGAATTGGGGGTATATTTACACATGTGCATAAACATACAAGTTTTCTAGCAGGTGTTGCCATTTCCTTATAAAGCGGCTTACATTAATTATTACTTCTGCCCACACATCTCTTTCTAGCTCCATAATACATTCTGTTGGACACCCACCAAGTAAGAACGCAAGAATAATATCATCATCTTTCTCCCAAATCTTAACAAAAACATTTACATCCATGATATCACATATGGTGTTAAAAAGTAAATTTCGGTCATTCATATTGATCGTGCAGGACATAAACACGTGCTTTACAATATCACTGGCAACAGTTTTACAATAGCATTCTCTAGAGACAATTTCAGCTGATCCATAGAATACAAGCCTTGCAATATTAGTTAAATGATCATACTTCTCCAGGGCTAGTTTCCAGAGATAGTGTTCAGTACTTGATCTTATTCTAGCATATCTTGACAGACTGAATCTTGAATTAAGATGGACATAAAATACATCATCTCGATGAGATTTAATAGCATCATTCACGGCCTTGGACCAACATTTCTTTTTAATAAATTGACAATTATTGACATAGTTAACAAGTGTATTACTTAGGTTATACTTCTGTACAAGTTGTAGCATATTATATATCGGAGATTTTCTACTCCATACATTGCATGTAAAACTATCTGTACTCATAAATTGACCCAGGCGAACTAGAAACATAACTTTAAAAACACAGTTACACTTTGCATTGCATAGCTTTCCTAAGAAGTAGAGTGCTCTTTTGTCTATGTAATACTGTAGTGGCATGATGCCTATAGCATCCAATACAACAATAGTGGGAGTGCGCCTGTGTAGTCCCTGAACCTTTTTACAAAATTGACGTTGTACAACTTCAAGCATTTCATACTCTTTAAGAGGAAGTTTACCCCATACGCTGCATCCATAGAGGCCACATGATAAGATTACCCTCTCCCAGATACGTGCTGCAGATAAAGGATTCAGGCCACCAAAGTACAGCCCATTATTATGGTTAGTGTTGATGAGTACACGTAACTTTTCACATGCAGATTTTGTACGTTCAAGTGATGATTTATCTGTACTAAGATATACACCTGCATATTTAATAGATTTCCTTTGTGGAACATCCATATCGCCAATTGATACATTAGTGGTTTGAACCTTATTGTTTGGGCATCCAAAGTATAGAACTGCACTCTTGCTTACATTATATTTTAGCTGCCACATATGAGCATAGTTTTGAACGACATCAAGAAGATTTTGCAGGCCTTTATTTGAGATACTCAATAAAGTAGTGTCGTCAGCAAGAAGGATCCCAGGGCATTTACCCCATGGGAGAATTAAGCCAGAATCTGAGTTTTCAAGTTCATATAGGAGGTCATTCATAAATAGCGTGAAAAGCCAGGCGGACATTACTCTACCTTGACCTACTCCTTGATTCACGGGGAAGGCATCCTACTTAAATCCTTCAAAACATACAAATGATTTCATAGAGCTGTAGGAGAGCCTTAATATTCTCCATAGTTTACCCGTTATTCCTATATCATACAGTTTAATAAATAATCCATCAAGCCATACCCGATCAAATGCTTTTTCGTTATCTAAGAATGCACAGTATACGGGCGACATCCTTTCATTGTAATATGCAATATTTTCTGTTAGCGTAAGTACAGCCGTTTCAGCACCATAGTGACGTCTAAATCCAAATTGCAAAGGATGGGGAAATTCTATGTTATTATCTACCCACGTAGTGTAGTCAAGTCAAGTGTAGTCTAGTCAAGTCAAGTCAAGTCAAGTGTAGTCTAGTCTGGTCAAGTGTAGTCTAGTCTAGTCAAGTGTAGTCTAGTCTGGTCAAGTGTAGTCTAGTCTAGTCAAGTGTAGTCTAGTCTAGTCAAGTGTAGTCTAGTCTAGTCAAGTGTAGTCTAGTCTAGTCAAGTGTAGTCTAGTCAAGTCAAGTGTAGTCTAGTCTAGTCAAGTGTAGTCTAGTCTAGTCAAGTGTAGTCTAGTCTAGTCAAGTGTCGTCTAGTCTAGTCAAGTGTAGTCTAGTCTAGTCAAGTGTAGTCTAGTCTAGTCAAGTGTAGTCTAGTCTAGTCAAGTGTAGTCTAGTCTAGTCAAGTGTAGTCGCAGTCGTAGTCGTAGTTTAAAAACGCTTTGAACAGAATTGATATCCTGGAGTGTCAGCTTCAGTTGTGCGTGTGCGTGTGCGTGTGTGTGCGTGTGTGTGTGTGTGGAGGGTGGGGGGTGGGGCCGGATTTAACGGATTAAATTCTGTGTGTGGTGGTATATAGACGATGAGCATAGCTGGAGAGATTGCGTTTGGTTTGATTTGTTTTCTAGGAGGTCAAACTTGCTGATACTACATGGATCAATCACAATATATTTTCGTCAATATAAACTAATTATCATAGCCTATAAACCTGCTACGTTTTGACACAGTTGTCTACCTAAGCTGAGGGGAAAATGAACCCGGCACTATGTTGACATAACACCTAGATGTCACGGGCAACGTCTCAAGGCCGTATGGTGTGGTTGTCCGATCACGTGTCTTATGACCTCCCCTTTGTGGGCTAGGGTGCGTTAATAATGTCATGTGATTTCTGTTACCAATAGTAACCGCCGGTCTTATTCAGAACAAGGAAGTGCAGGTATCGCCTAGACTGCGTATAGGGGTAGGGAACAGACGTACAAAGAGTCTTATCTTTATCAGGAGTAAGTACATGTTTAGACTCCGAAACGTTGTGCTCCTCACAATAAAGCTGACATCCATAAAAAAAATTCCGTATGTGTGTCACTTCAAAATGCTATTCAATGACATCGTTATTGTATTATGGTGCATATAGGTCGGGTCCCGCACCGCTAATGACACGCATATGCCTACGGTATCGCGTGATTCGTAACGTGCTACCATGGCAACATATCGGGAGATGATAGCAGCTGTATATTGTACAGGAATGTTTTAAATGCTCGTATACGGCGTCTGCTCGTCGACAATCACCCTGACTATATGCCCTTGATTTAGTCAATACATCACACAGAATCTATGTATATTGCGTGAATTTATGATCTCTAGGCACGGCCATCGGCGCGACGGGTAGGTTGGCAGCAGGATAGCTTTGTTTGGCTCCCACTTCGGCAGCCATGCATCGACTGTATTGACTGGAGACTGAATCTTGTCAAGCATAGGTCATGACTGTATGTACTTGCAGTATGTGCAGGCATTGGTCTGGGCTCTGGGATCCCACAGGGAGACACTCATGCGGTACTGGGACCTATTCTGTCCAGGGATACCCTCAGGGAGATAGGAATGGGGTACTGGGACCTATTCTGTCAAGGGATCCCCACAGGGGGATAAGAATGGGGTACAGGGACCTATTCTGTCCAGGGATCCCACAGGGAGACACTCATGCGGTACTGGGACCTATTATGTCCAGGGATCGCACAGAGGGATAAGAATGGGGTACTGGGACCTATTCTGTCCAGGGATCCCACAGAGGGATAAGAATGGCGTACTGGGACCTATTCTGTCCAGGGATCCCACAGAGGGATAAGAATGGGGTACTGGGACCTATTATGTCCAGGGATCCCACAGGGAGATAAGAATGGGGTACTGGGACCTATTCTGTCCAGGGATCCCACAGGGAGATAAGAATGGGGTACCGGGACCCATTCTGTCCAGGGATCCCAATAGCGTAACTACAGTATGTGGTGTCACACACAACTGATATGATATCTCGACATTTCTGCGTGTTCCGTGGGACTTGAGTCAACCAGGGAGCTGCTGTTTGACAATGGATAATACACATGGGTACATTTTGACTCAATAACCTCAAGTCCATACTCTAACACAGACATACGGTAGTCGTAGCGCTAAGATCGTATAGGGCAGGCGGGCCCTGAATGTGCACGGTACATTTACACGGTGCTTTGTCGAGCAAGCCTATCCTTGTAACGCCGCAGGTATTGGCCACAACAGACCCGCAATGCAGTCATCAAGTAGAACATTCCAAGTACCAACCAGGGCACATGTATTGTATTCTCATGCTGAATTTATTTTTAAATGACACAAGTCTCCTGGGTGCGGTTGATTGGCGCAACTGCTGCAATGACGACTGTTGGTGCTCTTGTGTGCGATTATCTCTGTTGTAAATCGTCGACGACTTCACACCGCTAGGTAATACTGGTGCACGCAGACGCACGCAGACAATTATTTTGCCTGGGATTACTCACCTACCCTGTGGTTAAGGTGACCTACCCCTAAGGTTAATCGCGACGGAGACGACAACACATGGCACCAAGGTGTAAGACAGGAGATCTGGTTTCAATCCCAACCTGTCGCCAACATGAATATGATATCTTCAGCAACCCATGCTTGACACAGTGTGACTCTACACGACACACTATGGCACACTATGACTCTACACGACACACTATGGCACAGTATGACTCTACAAGACACACTATGGCACAGTATGACTCTACACGACACACTATGACACAGTATGACTCTACACGACACACTATGGCACAGTATGACTCTACACGACACACTATGACACAGTATGACTCTACAAGACACTATGACACAGTATGACTCTATACGACATAGTACGACTCTACACGACACACTTTGGCACAGAATGACTCTACACGACACACTATGACACAGTATTACTCTACGTGACACACTATGACACAGTATGACTCTACACGACACAGTATGGAACAGTATGACTCTACACGACAAAGTATGACTCTACGCGACATAGTATGACTCTACACGACACAGTATGGAAAAGTATGACTCTACACGACATAGTATGACTCTACACGACATAGTATGACTCTACACGACACAGTATGGAACAGTATGACTCTACAAGACACAGTATGGAACAGTATGACTCTACACGACATAGTATGACTCTACACGACATAGTATGACTCTACACGACACAGTATGGAACAGTATGATTCTACACGACATAGTATGACTCTACACGACACACTATGACACACTATGACTCTACACGACACACTGTGACACAGTATGGAACAGTATGACTCTACACGACACACTATGACACAGTATGACTCTACACGACACACTATGACACAGTATGACTCTACACGAAACACTATGACACAGTATGACTCTACACGACACAGTTTGGAACAGTATGACTCTACACGACATAGTAGGACTCTACACGACACACTATGACACACTAGACTCTACACGACACACTATGACACAGTATGACTCTACACGTTACACTATGACACAGTATGACTCTACACGACACAGTATGACACAGTATAACTCTACACGAAACACTATGACACAGTATGACTCTATACGACACAGTTTGGAACAGTATGACTCTACACGACATAGTAGGACTCTACACGACACATCATGACACAGTATGACTCTACACGGCACACTATGACACAGTATGACTCTTCACGACACACTATGGAACAGTATGACTCTACACGACACACTATGACACAGTATGACTCTACACGACACACTATGGAACAGTATGACTCTACACGACACAGTATGGAACAGTATGACTCTACAAGACACACTATGACACAGTATGACTCTACCTGACACACTATGACACAGTATGACTCAGTATGACTCTACACGGCACACTATGACACACTATTACTCAGAATGACTCTACACGACACACTTTGACTCAATATGACTCAGAATGACTCTACACGACACACTATGACTCAGAATGACTCTACACGACACACTATGACACACTATGACTCAGTATGACTCTACACGACACACTATGACTCAGAATGACTCTACACGACACACTATGACACACTATGACTCAGAATGACTCTACACGACACACTATGACACATTATGACTCTACACGACACAGTATGACTCAGAATGACTCTACATGACACACTATGACACACTATGACTCAGAATGACTCTACACGACACACTATGACACACTATGACTCAGAATGATTCAACAAGACACACTATGACACACTTTGACTCAGAATGACTCTACACGACACACTATGACACACTATGACTCTACACGACACACTTTGAATCAGAATGACTCTACACGACACACTATGACAGTATGACTAGATGACACAAAATGACACAGTATGACTCTACGTGACACAATATGACTCAGCATATAACTAACTGACATAATATGACAACATGACACTATATGTCTACACGACAGTACATGACACATTGTGACTCTTTTGACATTCTATGACTACATGACACGTACTAGATTACTTTATTACACTACATTTGACACTGCGGGACACTGAATGACACTGAACGGCGCCATGCAGGTGGCTGTGACATTGCCAGGCTGCAGCGTCCATTGTGATGTGTACATTTAAGTAGGCCTACTGACTTCCGCTTTCACTGCGGGATGGCGCTCATGATCATCATATCCGTTATCTGTAAACATCTTCAGTGCAGCATCCGCAACATAGCGCCAACAAACAATCAGATGCTCATAACCCGGCGTCATCAACTCGATCAGAAATATTAAACAAACAGGGTGTTGATAAATAGAGCCACCTCCAAGCGCTGCCAGCCATCGATTAACACCCTCATTGTGTACACCAGGACAATTGTTGTCACTATGGACAGAATCAAATCCATCATATCCCATACCGGCCGGACAACCCAGGGTGGCGGCTTAGGGTGAATCATACATCTACCATGCGTCATTACACAGAAAAAAATACATTTTGTTGGACAATCCTGAGAAAGGGTTCAACTGTAACTTGTATCGTGATTAACCCAACATTAGCTCACTATGAAATTTTAGAAAGATATTGTCGCGTTGTCGCATTGTCGCCCTTACCAAACCAAATGGCACAATTAAGTTAAGCGTGAAATCGCGATATGTTTTGGACCTTAGAAAATATCGCATAGACTATTGGGATTAACTACACTCGTGACAATAACAACCTGTCGCAACGGGTCCTGACTGTCGGTGCTAAAAGATATAAAATCTAAAGCTTTACCCGCGAAAGATAACCCCATCATGACGTCACGTCCTAGCGACAAGTATAACGGTTGAGGCTAAAATATGCATTCATTGTTCTCGTCACGACCCAAGAAAATCAATACATGCCTGTTAAAATACATTTATGTCTGGGCTCTTAAAGGCATGTCGCTGTGAATAGCTGCAATATTGCTGCGTTAAACAATAATCAATCACTCATTTAATGAAATGAGTTGGGTCACCAGACATCAGGTAGATCAATTACACGTCTTCTTTCCGGTGCGTTGACTTCTTTGATTACGTGTCATTGTACCTTGACTGCCTGGAACGGTGCTCACAATATCAATCACTGGTTTTTCTGGTCCAGATTCGATTATTTACACCACGTCATATAGCTAGTGAAACGATAATAAATCACTGGTTTGTCTGGTCCAGATTCGATTATTTACATCACGTCATATAGCTAGTGAAACGATAATAAATAGATGTGTGATTGGGGATAAAATGGCTTTGAACTGTTTCAATAATTTCATATTCTTTCAGAAATGTTTGACACCAACAGTACATGGAAGGAATTCTCTCAACTATATCTAGGTATAGGGTCCAGCCAGTAGCATGTTGCCCTGCGTGGCGTTGTATCAGTCAGCGATATGTATACCTAACACACAACAAACACGTCTGCATGGCGGTTTCCCAGTCATTATGTCGCGTAAACAATCCCATCTTGATGTGGTTCTCACATTTTACTTCATCTTGAAGCCGCCTCCGTGGTCTTGTGGTAGAGCGTCCGCCCGGAGAGCAGGAAGGTCCGGGGTTCGATCCCCGGCCGCGTCATACCAAAAGACGTTAAAAGATGGTACTTGTTGTTACCCTGTCTGGCGCTCGTCATTAAGGGGCTAAAACAAGGACTCGTCGGCTCGGTATCAGTATACTGTGTCTGAGTGGGGTATTCATGTTAAACTGCGGCATGGTATGTCAGTGAGCTAGCACTATAAATCGGCATCAGTCCGGACTAGTACAAGCAGCCACACACACACACACACACACACACACACACACGTGCATGCAATAATCTTGGACGCGACGTTAAACCTAATTTCACCTCACCTCAACTCACTTCATCTTGAGGCAGTCCACATTGTTGAGGTTTTATCACCTTGAGCTATTTGCAGAGAGCTGAAATAATATTATGTCTTTGTTTGTTTGTTTTGTTTGTTGTTTAACGCCGCACTCAGCAATATTCCAGCTATATGACGGCGGTCTGTAAATAATCGAGTCTGGACCAAACAAATCCAGTGATTGATATCATGAGCATCAACCCACGCAATTGGGATACGATGACATGCATCAACCAAGTCAGCGAGCCTGACCACACGATCCCGTTAGTCGTCTCTTACGACAAGACATAGTCGCTATTTACGGCAAGCATGGGTTGCTGAAGACCTATTCTACCCCGGAAACATAACGGGACTATAAGTCTTTGAATGACTTATAGACCCGTTATGTTTCCGGGTATATATATATATGTATGTATATGTAAGAACAACAAAAATGATAAGATAAGATAAGATAAGATAAGATAAGATAAGATAAGATAAGGTGGACACTAACAAGAGAAGCCAACAGATAATTGCCGATGATAGGTGATTAGCAAAAGACAACTCTTTACACTATATATCTTATTACTTTTGTTGTCCTTACATGTACATACATACATACATACATACATACATACATACATACATACATACATACATACATATATATATATATATATATATATATATATATATATATATATATATATATATATATATATATATATATACTCTCTGCCTCATATCATTCATTCACCTGATGAAGTAGGCATATACTCCAAAACGTTGTGTTTTCTCATAATAAAGAAGTTGACATCCATAAATTCTCCTTATGTAATAATATAAATGGTTTTTTTTGCTATTAGATGGGGATATGTTTATTGATCTGATATATTCTTTTAGACCAATGTGCTTACAATGTTTACAAGCTGTTTCCAGAAAACGAAAATATAAACTGATGTTAAAATGTATATTTAATTATTAACTTCGTTGCACGTGTTTATTCATTAGATTCCCAAGGTGACAACAGCCACTAAGGGCCACGGTGCATGCAGATGTGCAGTGACGTCCAGGTATGTACGTCATGTAGATACGGCGAGGCACGTGACTCGTGACAGGTATATCTGGGGTATAGGTGTGTGTATACGTGGGCCTGTATACAGCGCGCATGTCACAAATCAGGTGAAGTTAAGCAACGCGGGATGGGTGATCGACCGCGTTCAGCAGCTTGACTCCTGAGAGGGCTTCGGTCATGCCCTAGCCTAAAAGACATGTAGCGCACGTGCCCTTAGGCAAGTGACGCTGTTCGAAACATACCTCTCTGCTCACCCTGAAGTATTTAATTGTTTGTTAGCTCAGCAATATTCCAGCTATATGACGGCAGTCTGTAAATAATCGAGTCTGGACGAGACAATCCAGTGATTGACATCATGAGCATCAATCCATGCAATGGGGATACGATGACATGCATCAACCAAGTCAGTGAGCCTGACCACCCGATCCCGTTAGTCGCCTCTTACGACAGGCATGGTCACCTTTCACGGCAAGCATGGGTTGCTCTACCCCGGATCTTCACGAGTCTCACCCTGTAGTGAATGGGTGCCCGGTAGGATGATATGGTAATGTGACTGTTTACCTTCTAGCGACTCACAGGCCGCTGTGAAAGTATACTCCCCAGGGAGCTGAGAATGAAAATCAAGTGCACACTGATCCATTGACCGGTTGGATCTTGTAACTAATGTTGATAATCTTTCATCGCCTGAGCGCATTTGAACATTTAATAATAATAATAATAATAATAATAATCACAATCATAATAATCATAATAATAACCCTCTTTGCTGCATTTTTTAAATTTTAATCTGTAAATAATAATATTAATAATAATAATAGGACATTTATATTGCGCATATTTCCACACCACACAGGTGCATGCTCAAAGTGCTATTATTACCCCGGTCACTCAACATACATTCTCAGCTCCCTGGGGAGTATACAACTCAAGCTGCCCGTTAGGCGCTTGAAGGTTTACAGCCACACTGTCATCTCATCCTACCGGATACCCATTCACTGCTGGGTGAACAGAGGCACATTTCGAACAAAGTCACTTGCCCAAGGGGCCACCACATGCGTTTACATGTGCTTCAGTGTTGGGCAGGACCGAAGCCCTGGAAACTCTCGGGAGCCAAACTCCCGAAACGCGGTCACCCATCCCGGGACCGACGTCACTTACCTTCCCCTTATTTATGACCTGCACGCTGTGCACAGGACCACGTGCCACCACTAATCAGTAGTCATACCATTACAACGTGAAGTCTTGCAAAGGGTGAGCAGAAGACGTGTAGGTGACGCCCACAATGAAGTGGTCATTTGCTATTCGGCTTAATCCTTTAAATGAATCAAATTCATGTCAGATATTTATCCAGTTTAAAACTTCCCTTTTTAAAGCTATCGGTACATCAAGAATATTTCGGTGTAATACGGTTGGGGCAGTTGTCCTAAAAAAGGAAAGTTATGTCCACAATACGTCGCCATTCTTGAAAATTACGTTCGAGCTCGTACGTGCATTGTCGCGGGTTCGCTTCAGTGAAACACACAGCTACTCTACCGCTAGTTATCACGAGGCTAAAGGTGATGGTGATGGTGGTGGTGGTATAGCTGAGGGCAACTTGGACCAGAAAGAAGGACCATCTGCGCATCACATCAAATGATGTTGACAATCACAAACCTATAGACAGTTTAAGAAATCTGTTACTGAAATCTTACCGAGATCATACCGTAGTACACCTAGTAAGTTACAGTGTGGTACGTTGCATATGGAATTAGTGAGTTTGGTTTTACGCCGCTTTTATATTCCAGCAAAATCACGACAGGGGGACACCGAAAAATGGGCTTCACACATTGTACCCATGTGGAGAATCGAACCCGGCTCTTCGGCGTGACGAGCCAACGCTTTAACCACAAGACTACCCCACCGCCCCTGTCTTTGGCAATAGAAACGAGTTTATTTCCCCCAACACAATCAAACAAACAAACAAACAAAAACAAAAACAAACAAAACACAGAGAGAATAGATTTTGTTATGACAGTTACCCTACTGAACAGGAAGTTCAGTTTTTTATCGGTTGTTTAATTAATTCAGGCCGCACTGGTATTGAGTGAGTGAGTTGGGCTTAACGCCGCTTTTAACAGTATTACGGTTATATCACGGCGTGTCAGCTTAATGTGAGAGGAAAACCCGAAGTGATGCAGGTCTCAGACGTTTACCACTTCGGTGAAACCCACGAGCACGGGTATGGTGCTGATAAAACTAGAAACATAATCGGGGCGAACCGTGATTCGAACCCACAATCATAGGTTTCTTGCGTGCCCAAGGAACGCAACTCTGCACAGCGAATTGCGGCACCTTAGACGACTGGGCCACCCGTGCCCCCCGCACTGGTATTGGGTAATGCTAAATTTGTAAAGCCCTTAGTTACTAAAATGTTTAACAGAGGTAAATATCCTTCATGTAGTGTTAGTATTATTGTATATGTGCTGATACACTATGTTATTCTCATTGTATAATAACGGTATTAATACCCCGCTTCTACCTCTGCATTTGTATGGTCTGACGTTGGCATCATCGGTAATCGGGCCGGATGTAATATTTTATCTTATGTTTTATGGCCTTGTCATGGACAGATGTGATATTTTCTTCTCCTATTTCGTCTCCATAAATACATGTAGATTTACTGCATCAAAGGAATTGACCTTGTTTAAAATGTATTATGACATGGTACACAATTACGCTGATGAAATGACAGATCCTCTGATTAATGGCATGGATGAAACATCAAGCATACACAATTTCGTTTAGAAAAATAGATGATACCCTTTCAATAAGAAAGCAGAAAATAAAACAGAAAAGAAATGTAAAAACGATTTTAAAAGCGGTACATATTCACGTAGTCCTGCACCATGACTGGAATATATTTATTTTGTGAAAAATAATAATCTAGAAACGCATACAAAAGCAAGTCTAGCCGGCTCTAGCTAGCTCTATTCCACAGTCTATGAAATCAGCATAGGGAATTATTTTAGAGTCAAGAAGGATGTTGTGTAATATAAGATTTCAGAGACTAAATGTTAGTCTAATATTCACGAGACGAAAGAAGGTCGCTAGAGTAGCCTCCCCTGAAACCTTAAAAGGTCGCACGTTCTGTAAAATACACCCAACATCCTTGATCGTTGGTAGGGCTGGGACGAGTCCAAATTTACTACCCGGGTACCCGACCCCCTATTATCCGACCCTACCCGAGTACCCACTGCAGGTCTCAAGAGTTGGGATCCAAATGTCTGATTGGGAATTGTTTTACCGCAGCCCTGGCCAAAACAATTTAGATACATGTATCAAACGATCAGATCAAGCGTACACGGAAGTTTACTGAAGTTTTATCTTTACTCAAACATATGTGAGTCAAAAGGAAATTGAATGTGTGTGCGTTGTCAGAAAGAAATGCGAACATTAGGGACTTGAAGTGTAACTGAGCTATAGTGAGTTTTTGTCATTTAACAATATATCACATGACTAACCATGGGTTCGGGTAGTCCTGTCGGTGGATCTTACTCAGGACCCATCCGAGTATCCGAGTTACCCGTCCCAGCCCTAGTAGTGGGATGGACAGAATGATGAGGTTAAATTGTATTTGTAATTTGTAAGGAATAAAAAGAAAATATTGAAGGAATATTTGGGAAAGTGTACAATTATCCAGACAGCAGCTGAAACTGATTTTCACTGGCGGCCTTGCATGTCCCCAATCAACCATTCAGTCGTCTCAGACAACAAGCATATGAACCGCTAAAGAACAGGTGCATACCGGATTAAACAAGATTGTTGGTACAGTCCCACTCAGTGAACTAATTAGGCATGTCTCAAGGTTCATTGTTTGATCTTTCTCTACTTATTTCTTCCTAGCCTTCTCTACCCCGGAACAACTACAAGCCTTGCAGACTGCGGACATGGTGTAGATGGATGGCACCTTCACCTCTTGCCCAGACCTGTGGGATCAAGTGTATATCCTTCATGCTCGAGCTGGCTCTACATCCTATCCACTTGTCTTCACCCTGTTACCTGATCGTCAAGCCGCCACCTATGCCAGACTGTTCAGACTCTTGAAGACTGAAGTGCAGCAGAGACTGAACAGACCACTTGCTCCAAACAGAATTCAGACAGACAGACTTCGAGTTGGCCGCAGAGATCGCGAGATCGACAACCGGATCATCAGATTGAAAGACCATCTACGCCTGGGTCAGAAGACTCCAGTTCAGTTTTTAGATGCTGTGGGCCCCCTCCTGAAACTTGCCTAAAGACCTTAGTCTGACAACAGGATGAACCGAGTATGACGTTGTGTACATATCATGACTAAATTTAATATATGTGTATATACATCTGATGTAACAGCCAAATCTGAGATGAACGTTTATAAAATAAGTACATCTGACTTAACACGTCTTTTTGTTTTGTTATATCTTGATGTTTAGCTATGGGTAATTCCATTATCAATCAAGGTAACAGCATTGCACTTTGTTGTGCACTCAACCAGAAAAGTTGTTATTTTAAGGTGTCTAACAACTGGCTGTCTAACTAATGGGATTACACGATCAGGGATATGTTTAAAGATTAATAAAGAATTAAATTAATATTAATTTACTTTCCTTCAGATCTAAGATGCGTATGCATGAAGGACGCGCGATCCGACATCGCTACTGAGTGCGATGCAAAGCGCTCCTCTTCATACTATCCACGGAAAAAACAGTAGGGAAAAGGACAAACAACCTAGGAATAATTTGTGTTCACAGTTTGTGTATACGGCACCGAGGTGGTACAAGGTGTTTTCAGGTGGTTTTACGCAACTGGAATACGAAATACCATCGTCTAGTCATGCTTATCTGTTAAACCATTACGATTGCGCTGTTACAGTGGACTCTGAGCCAGGAATTCACTGGCTATTTTAACGTGCATTTTAACACGCAATACTGACACTATAGGTCATTTATGACCAAAACATTACAAACGTTATCAAATCGTTCATAGGTGAGAAAACTTAGGGTCCGAAAACGAAACTATGATACCCGTACCAAATACATCGAATCGAATAACCATTTCTTGTTTGTTTAATGTTTATCTACCATCAAACATGGGTGTATACTTGCGTTTGCCCGGCAGTGTATGTATACGTGATGACGTCAAGTGAGTGAGTGAGTCGGGTCCTATTACAGTTATATCACGGCGTGTCAGCTTGATGTGGTAGGAAGGCCCGAAGTGATGCAGTATTTCAGTTATATCACGGCGTGTCAGCTTGATGTGGTAGGAAGGCCCAAAATGATGCAGTATTTCAGTTATATCATGGCGTGTCAGCTTGATGTGGTAGGTAGGCCCGCAGTGATGCAGTATGTCATTTATATCACGGCGTGTCTTCTTGATGTTGCAGGAAGGCCCGAAGTGATGCAGTATTTCAGTTACATCACGGCGTGTCAGCTGGATGTGGCAGGAAGGCCCGAAGTGATGCAGTATTTCAGTAACATCACGGCGTGTCAGCTGGATGTTGCAGGAAGGCCCGAAGTGATGCAGTATTTCAGTTACATCACGGCGTGTCAGCTGGATGTGGCAGGAAGGCCCGAAGTGATGCAGTATTTCAGTAACATCACGGCGTGTCAGCTGGATGTGGCAGGAAGGCCCGCAATGATGCAGTATTTCAGTTATATCACGGCGTGTCAGCTTGATGTTGTAGGAAGGCCCGCAGTGATGCAGTATTTCAGATATATCACGGCGTGTCAGCTTGATGTTGTAGGAAGGCCCGCAATGATTCAGTGTGTAGATATTTACAGGGTGAAACTCACGAGCTGACAAAACTAGAAACATAATCAGGGCAAACCGGGATTCGAACCCACGATAAACAGATCCTGAGAGGGACACATAATTAGATCATTGAGCAACCCGCCCCTCTCTGTTCATACAGATGTAACCCGTTGTTGGAATGTTACCTCAAATGTCTCGATACCCCCATATGTACAGCGAGTCTTCGTGAGGTACCTGGATACACTATCTGATCAAGCCAAAGCCGTAGTTAAACCCAGTTGTAGTACACCTGTAGCGTTATTCAGGTATAATGGCCAGGTAACCTACCCGACTACCTACCATACGGGTGTCTGATACCCCGATACGACTTCAGGACGGGAGTCCATGCATGGCACGCAACGATTCTGCTGTGATTTAGAGAGAACGTCTCGTGGATTTATTGCTGGGTTATAAATTGTGTTTGGAGGAGAGCAGTTCAAGTTATGAAACACTGCAGTATATCACTAGGCTGGTGTCGATAATAGCTTTTTGGACTGAACTGAACTGTAACTTGAGACCACGCTGGTAGAACTTGGATATGAGGATAATCCTGTCTTGTCAACATACAATATATGGGCGGTTCTATTGAACGGAGAATCTTTTAAATCACCTTGCGTTGGAGCAGTGGTTGGGGTTCCCCGCGTATCAGGTCCACGCCAATGCTCTGAGAGGACTGTCACCTGGTGGAGTCTGTGAGGTGGTGGACTTCAGTGTGTAGGCTAGGAACAATGATTGACAAGTGAGACAATGGGATGCACATCGTCAAGGTAAGACTCCAATACAGGATGTCTGGGCTGTAGATGTCGTCATTGTACAGGTTTACGAACTACGTCTAGGGGTGTGAATGAAGACTTACAATAAAATATTTCTGTTGATTTGAAATTTATTCTAAATAATGGGTTGAGTGAGTGAGTGAGTGTTATTTTACGCACAGTCTGCAATATTCAATCTTCATCGCGGCGGACTGTAAATAGTTAATGCTACGACATACTAACTATTGGTTTCTCCACGCTGTCGGGGTACCTTGACATATGGTACCCCGTAGACCCTCATCTTAACAGACTATACATTCACATACTCGTTGTGGAATCTTTAACATATTGAAAGTATTCTAATGGCAAATATCTAGGACAGTGTAAACTGTTTGCAGCCTAACGTTGCGAGTAACCGCATGTAACCCTACTGTATAAAATGCTGGTTAAAAGAACGTAGATTTGAAAATTTGATTTGAAATTAGATTTGAACACAAAATTATAAACGTTGTGTAACCTTACAAGGCTCAAATCAGTTGCCGAAACAGTGCAAACTTGAGGTCCAAAACAGAACTGTGATACCCACTTCAAGCACATCACCATGGAAACCATTTCTTGTTTGTTTCATTTTTAGCCATTCTGTATAATTTCTTTTGCCCGGCAGTTTATATCATTGATACATCTTTATAATATCTGAACTCCCCATAAATACCAATAAAGGGGGAGTTTGTTTAGGCTCTCATCTGTTGGTTGATTCCGTTGAATACATGCTGTGAGTTACGGTACACACCGGCGATACCGGTTAATACTCGTCATGTGGGGTCAGTGACCTCAATCATACAAGTCGGCCATTATAGTGTATTAATTATTGCAAAAGACATGGCGCGGAGAACTCACTGTTCATTGCAATACGTTGCCTTGTTAGTTCTTGTGTGTCGCAGTGTGTGCCCTCGCTTGGTGTATTTATGGACTCCCGACCGGAATAACGTCGATAAGAAATTGTATACTTACATGGGATATAGGCGCCCCAATGCGGTCGACACATTGTTGTTACAGCAGCGGCATTACTGCGTTACTTTGATGTCTTAGATGACTCGATTACAACGTTTACCCAATATTACACTGAACTGAAATACATGGCTCGCTGGTTTTAGGCATTGTTGTGAAACGTGTAGGTTATTGTCAAAATATACCCCATATCTAACAAGTCACGTCGTAAAGGCATTAATACTTATGCTATGTATCACGGAAACTGATATAGCCGATAAACTGTCGAGTTAATCGAACGCCAGATATCGACAAGGTGACAGTGCACGCATAGGGGTCGGCGGGTTACAACACCTCACTTTGGAGGTATTCGGAGCCAAGCACCTTTGTTCCTTCATCAATAGTTGGCTTGGTCCGCGTTATTTAACATATATACACACAGCTCAAAAGAAATGAAAGAACACCCGATTCTTTTATATGACTATAGTTAATCATGGCTGGTGGTTATTGTAACACTGCCTTCGCTTTTGTTGGTGTTCTTTAAATTGTTTTGAGTAGTATATATTCCAGTAGTTGTATTGTAGCTTTGATGAAATGAGCGTGTTCGCTCAGTGAATCACTTGCATCTCCGGAATGCCCGAGACCCGTGAAGATCCGGGGTAGAATAGGCCTTCAGCAACCCATGCTTGCCGTAAAAGGCAACTATGCTTGTCGTAAGAGGCGACTAACGTGATCGGGTGGTCAGGCTCGCTGACTTGGTTGATGCATGTCATCGGTCCCATTTGCGTGGATCGATGCTAATGATGTCAATCACTGGATTGTCTGGTCCAGACTCGAATATTTACAGACCGCAGTCATATAGCTGTAATATTGCTGAGTGCGGCGTTAAACAACAAACCAACCCACCAACCGGAATGTCCGATGTCCCATTCCAGATTAATGAAACAGACTATAACTACTCCGTCTTATGCAAGACAGAACTCTTCATGACACAGCAGATGACTGTGACATCTTTTACCATCTTCATATCACAAGAATGTGTTTTTTATTTCAGGAATTATCTTTACTGAAACGATGTTTTTGTTTTAGAACTCTTTCAGCTGAGGACCAGTTAAACTCACGAGACGAAAGTACCAACTGTCCGATATGTTTAAACTCGATTAAACAGCCCAAAACACTACAGTGCCAGCATGCCCTCTGTTCACGGTGTCTTCAACGCTATATCAACAGCCTCGATAATACAGACAAGCTAAGGGGGTTCCCCTGTCCCATCTGCCGGAAGCTGACCATCATAGCCAATCCTGACACGCCACGTCAGACATGGGTTTCGCAGCTTCAAGAATCTGAACAAGTAGGTGCGTAAGTTTCTCAAATTTGTTCTTTGGATGTTTAAGCCGAAACTTTCTTTCGTATGAAAAGATAGTAATCATCTAGATCAGTTGTAAAGATTTGAAAACCTGTTGTGTGAAGTAAAGTGCTTTAAAAGTAAATCAAATCGAAATGAATAGTAACAGGTATTGATTATTATTCCTCCCAGAACCAACACCGGTACAGAACAGAAGTTCCCGCCTAGTCGAACCCAATACTGCCATACATCCGTCACGTGCACGTGACAATGACGTCATCAAGTCCAAAGTGAGAGGCGAGTCCTTTGATCCTCTGATTGTTGACATCGTTGTTGTTGATGTTGATGATGTAGCTGTGGTCGTGGTAGCCGACTTCAACAACAAGTCGCTCAAGTCGCTGTACAGACAACGAGGACGAGATGAGTTCTCGTCTCTTTCACTTGAGTCCAACCCGTTCTGTGTGGCCTTGGTATCTGACCGCACGGTGGCCTTGACCTTGCCTTGGTCAGACAAAATATGCATAACGGAAGTCACCCCGGACCTTCGCGTAAGCAAAAGCATTGAAACTGACAAAGCTTATTATGGGATTGCGGGGATTGATGAGGATTGTCTTGCCGTGAGCACGACCTGGCAAACGCCATGTTCCGTCGACATCATAGATCACAGCGGAAGAGTCATCAAGACCATCGACACCACCGACTACGGTGACAGTTTGTTCTCCGATCCGTGGTACATGGCTGTCACGCCCTCTGGTGACATTCTTGTGTCAGACTGTCAAGAACAGTCACTCTTGTGTTTAGATCAAAGCGGCCACACCAGATGGCGCTTCAAGCCTCGTGGGGAGGGAATGTTGAAAATCCCGGCAGGTGTTGCTTGCGACATTGAGGGCAACATTTACCTGGCTGATACCGACCGACATTGTGTCCTGACCATTGACGAACATGGCCGGTTTCTGCGGGAGGCGGCTTCAAGCGCCGACGGAGTTGAACGTCCACGGTGTGTTACCGTCACGGACGCAGGGCGCATGTATGTCACAATGGAAAATGGGGATATTAGAATAATTAACTTGAGGTGAATGATTACACAGATGGCAACACAGACATGACGAAATATACTGAAATGCATTTTTGTTAGAAATCACTTAGATGTACATGAGTGAGTGAGTGAGTATGGTTTCACATCGCTTTTATCAATATCCAAGCAATATCATGGCGCGCGAAACCAGAAATGGACTTCACACAATGTACTCATGTGGGGAATCGAGTCTTTGCTGTGACAAGCGAACGCTTTAATCACAAGGCTATCTAATCTCATTAAAATCAGATCTTACTTCTCGCTACCGCAAAACAAAGATCTGAGGACATCCCATTACGGGTCACGTCAGGAGGACCTTTCGCGAACTTTGACCGACCAATGATATTACAAACAAGAAGTTGACATCAGTCAATTAGAAATCAGCTTTCTCTATATTCGTGGCACAAGTTTCAAACTGGTTACTTCCTTTTCAGACGCTTGAAAAGTATGTTGACAAAGTTTTCGATTATGAAAACTCTACAAAAGAACACCCTGGAATATCTAATATATGGCCGGGATTGTATGGCCGTGCTTCTCACGTCCTTTGCAACGTCTCTTCCGTTCAAATGTTTATCCCATTGAAGCGAGAGATAGACGATACTCTTGACGGAATCAGTCGT
This sequence comes from Haliotis rufescens, assembly GCF_023055435.1. Classification (NCBI taxonomy): domain Eukaryota; kingdom Metazoa; phylum Mollusca; class Gastropoda; order Lepetellida; family Haliotidae; genus Haliotis; species Haliotis rufescens. Next base: position 153,643 of record NW_025964235.1, on the reverse strand, counting down.
ACAGGTCTTAAATGTCGTTCGGAATATCCCGTGTTATCCCTTGCGAGGTTGCATTATTAGAAATCACATTCCGACTGTCACTTTCCTGATCCGTTAAGCAACGCTCTGATTGGTCGGATGAAAAGTCGTCCTGACGTGATGTCCTCAGATCTTTAGAACTAGGATCTGATCTAGTGAGATTGAAAGCTATGCTTCCGCCCCTTGATTTAAAAACAATTAGAATAGGTCCCCAGTAAACAATTGCTAACCGAGGCCTAACCCTTGACATGCGAACACTGTAACCACTAGGCTACCTCACCGCCCTGATGTACGTACGAATACATAGCTAGTTCAGCACGGACCTGTCATCGGGAAATAAGTAAATAGTCACACTTTCATTTTTCTGCAGTGCTTTATACTGGTATGTAAATCATCAATAGACAAAAACGAAGTACATTGCCATTCAATGGTTCACGCCTGACGAGGCTCCCTGTTGCTTGGTGTACGGATCTGCGGCATTTTTTTTTTGGAATAAAATTAAGACACAGAAAACAGTGTTGTTCTTCCAAACGAGTCCACGCCAATGATAAAGGGAATTGAAATAACACTTTGAGTTTTAAAAATGAGTGTCAGTTAAAAAGTAGCCAAGTACTTGAGCTACCCGGTAACTGAGACTGGGCACCCGTCTCGCTTCTGGAGCCATAGCTGAACAGGGCTATAGTGACTAGAGAACAAGCATGTCGACACACACTAGGTGTCAGGTTGGTATACATGGCAAAGTAAATACAAACAACTGCAAACATTCTACAGACAGCGAGTGCTCATATTGCTGGAATTTATAGGCATCGGTGTCGAATAGAAGGGCATCTTCCCTAGGCAAGAGAGTAAACTGACTATAAAAGTCTAGTTTCCACCCTTGCCGAACTAGGCTGGTATTATGGAGTCAGATTTTGGCTGGACAAACGAGTCTATGCATAGTCCAATCAAAATCGTGCAATGAAATCGAAATCCGTTTGGTTAACTGAAATGCAGATTTCGGTCGATTGCAGGGTTTGCAAAGCATGTGCACCGCCAACTCGTTGTCAACAGATATTTTCCCAATCTTTTCATGTTTTTAATCAAGGTGCTCACGTGATTTGATGAACTCCGCGATGTAAATTCTGTTTTATCACAATAAATTATTGACTGTAAGCCGCCATTTTGTTTGAAGCAAAAGCAGGTTATACGAGGGGTGGAATCTGATCAGTCCATAGGAGAGGCATAGAAGGGACATAACTCATAATAGCCATTGGTGGCGCTACGATCGAGCCCATCCTAGTTCGGCAAGGGTGAAAACTGGACTTTTAAAGTCAGTTACCTCTCTTGTCCCGGAAAGATGATAGAAGGGTGAATGTATTAAATTAAATGTCCGCAGGTCTTTTACACGCCCGCCGCGCCACTCCCCTCCCTCTCTCGCCTTCTTGAGTGTGGGTATTTTATTGGGGGAACAACAGTAAGAGAGTGTATGTTCCTATATACATGGTACTAAGGCCCCATAACCCCATAACGTGCATGTGTACATCCGACGCACAACAAGGCTGTTGGGATCATCCTCCAATTAACATCTATGATAGTGCTGCGTTTAAATATATGATACAAACTGTTATACCTACTGACGGTAATAAGTCTTCCTGTTGATTTGTTGATATTTGTATTTTTGTAAAGTTTAAAGACAAATGAACGTTTTCAGGATTTACGGGATGAAATTTTCAAAAATGCCAACGGTCTTGTTTGTCTGCCAGTTTGGGAGCTCTTAAATTAAGTAAAAACATTGTATATTCACATCAAGCGTTGTTTGTCAGTTGCTGAGGAAACGGCCATTTTGCATGAGAATGTGACGCCATGTGATTGTAACATGGTAAGACATGGCGACTCACTTGACTGGGGGTATGGACGTTACAGCAGGAGAAGGCAACACGCATGAGGTCTTCCCCTTGGGATGCAGTACAGTACAGTACAGTACAGTACAGTACAGCTGGACACTTTACGTCATGAATAGAGAGTGCCATTCAGAGAGGGGTCACATCTAACAAATGTTATTTTTGGGATCACACTTGCTGAGTAAAGTACAGATTCATGTACTTTTTTGGTTTGAGTCCCATCCGGGATTCGAACCCACATTGCCAGAGTGAGGCACCTTATCGCCAGAACACCAAGTCAGCGATCTAACCCGCTCAGCCAACGAGACTTCCACATCAATTGTAGTCGAGAAAATTGTCACGTATGAGGTTGTTGTTGCTTTATGTGGTCGCCTTCTGTCTAAGAAATGTCCGTTAAACTAATAATTTTATTTGCTAAAACTGAGAAGGGGATGTGTATATGCTCCTAGAGCTGAGAAGGGGATGAGTATAGGCTGGTAGAGCTGAGAAGGGGATGTGTATATGCTCCTAGAGCTGAGAAGGGGATGAGTATAGGCTGTGAGAGCTTAGAAGGGGATGAGTATATTCCGTTAGAGCTGAGAAGGGGATGAGTATAGGCTGTGAGAGCTGAGAAGGGGATGAGTATAGGCTGGTAGAGCTGAGAAGGGGATGAGTATAGGCTGTGAGAGCTGAGAAGGGGATGAGTATAGGCTGTATAGGCTGTGAGAGCTTGTCTCCCCTTTCGGACACACCCTCCTTGGCAATCTCACTAAATACCAGGCGGGCCCATCTACGATACGTGTGAAATACGCATAATGTCGGAAAGTGCACGTTAAATCTCCAATAGTAAGTAAGTAAGTAAGTAAGTAAGTAAGTCGGAAAGCACACGTACAATCTCCAAATAATACACATCATCAGACCACGTGTTCGTGTGATACGAACTTGGAACCTGCTCCGCTGACTCGTGTTCCCAGCACAACGTGCCGCAGATTACTACGTCAGCTAGAGTTACTTCCCTTACTCCACAACCCATGTGTTCGCTGTCTCCCGCTCCTTGGCGGAGACGGTCAGTCAGGTTTCAGCAAGATGCTGACTTCTCTGTTGGTAGCTACATCAGATAATATGTTTTCATATGATACATTATACTAACGTCGCTCTCACTGCCATAGTCTTTATGTCTTTCATAGGTATCAGCTTAACACGGATTGCTTCAAAAAATGACATTGGTTGTTGTTTGTTGTTTAACGGCGCACTCCAGCTATATGACGGAGGTCTGTAAATAATCGAGTCTGGACCAGACATTCCAGTGTTTTACATCTTGATATCAATTCACGCAATTGGGATCGATGACATGCATCAACCAAGTCAGCGAGCCTGACCACCTGATCCCGTTAGTCGCCTCTTACGACAAGCATAGTCGCCTTTTTACGGCAAGCACGGGTTGCTGAAGACCTATTCTACCCCGGATATTCGCGGTAGATGTACATGACCGACGCTACCATTGTCAGACATGTAACGCCGCCTGTTCTATGATTGTAATCGCTATGATTAACGCACAATATAACTTTGATCCAGATCAACAAGGCGCGAAGTAATTTTGTAGCATACCATGTGCAACCTATTGATGCAAGCTCCTTTACTATCATAAAGCCACATATGTAACTAAGAAGGTGAAACAAATTGTAATTTGTATGTGGTACCTTCAGAATCAGGAATGAGAACATGACACACTTGAGTTTAAATACATATGTGATATGTTTTCACAACAATGTCTTCTGAAACATTTGTGATTGTTTTCAAGAAACAAGAAAAATTATGTTGTCACAATCTCAGTGGTACACATGATAAATGTTAAATATTTAAACTGAATAGAATGGCTTAAATCTATAGCCTATTCCCTTTAGTAAACTAGGGATAAAAGCAAAATCAAAGCCTCCATAGCAGAAAGATGGCAAGCCCAGTGGGACGCAAGTAAGATCGGCAGATGGCTATACAAAATTCAACCCAAGGTCCAACAAAAGCCAAATTCATGCTCAAATGAAGGGGATATTGAAATTGCGCCTCACGCCTAAGACTCGGTCACAAAAAGCACTATGACAAGGTTTGTTCATCTTGCAATCAAGCTGAAACCATTGCTCACGTGTTACTAGAATGTCAAGACCATGCCCCAGCCCGGGCTAGGTTAAAACAAGAATTGCAGTTAGATCCGCTATCTTTCATAGACCTCCTAAAGCCAAGAGATGCAATAGCGAAGGCCAAACTAACTCTATTTCTGAGAGATGGACAGCTACTCGAACGTATATAAACCGAGCAGCCAAGGATAAAAATGAAATGATATCAAAATACGAAAATAGAAATCATATCAATACAAAAACAGAAATTATGTGAATACCAAACTCACAATAGATAGGTGTACCCTACTCACACACAGGAGTCCCAAAGAGGGACAGGTCAGCCGAAATTGCTTAGGCAGAAGGCGACCTCTTAAACACTTAATGCAGCAACAACAACAACTTAAAGTACTTTTGTTGGCACGTTATGTTAGCAACATACGTTGCATTGTCCAGAATTGACCGAACAAGTCTGGCAGTGAGTGGACGGAATGGCATAAAAAATGTTTTGTATATCTACAGTGGTATAGTTATAATTCTTTTTATATAGTATATCATTCAAAGTAACAGTTACGTTGTTGCAATATACTGTGTAATGAACTAGATCAGTGGAGTATGGAATACTGGAAGGGACATTCTCGCGATCTTACATTCTCGTGTTTTGGGCATATTTACCTCGTTTCCAAAGGTCGAGATCGCGAGAATGTGAGATCGCGAGAATGTCCCTTACAGCATTCCATAGTGGAGACATGCAGATATTGTTAAAACTGAAACCAAGAACGTTGCGAGTGCGCTGTTTTTATACAGTCGTGATTCATCCTTCTCTATGTGAGTTATAGGGAAACTGGGTCAGCCTGTCCCCTTGACAGAATTTGCCTCCCTTCGATCATTGAGCTCGACGAATACAAACGTGTTTAGTGCAATAACTTTGGAATGTTTAAAAATATATTTTGATGCAAAATAATTATTTCATTTCATACGTACACATATAATTATCTATATGTGAGTCAAAGATATTTGACCCGTGATGATCCGGGGTAGAATAGGTCTTCAGCAATCCATGCTTGCAACTAACGGGATCGGGTGGTCAGGCTCACTGACTTGGTTGATGCATGTCATCGATCCCAATTGCATGGATCGATGCTCATGATGTCAATCACTGGATTGTCTGGTCCAGACTCGATCATTTACAGACCACCGTCATACAGCTGGAATATTGCTGAGTGTGGCGTTAAATAACAAACAACAACAAAGATAGTTTTCCTTAATAAATCTGTTTACATCCATCTAACAATTACTCCTATTGTCCAGTTTGCTCGAGCATTGTGCCAGTGTAACACAAACGTGTTGCAATACTTTACAGTTAGGAATGTTTCAAAAAATATTTTCACAATTATTTATATATTTTACATGTACACATACCATTCCACATGTGCGAAATAAAGATAAGGTTTCTTTTAAAAGTTTGTTTACATCTTTCCAAATATTACTCATCCCCATTTAACTTTCTCAAACTAAAAAACCCCAAAGCACCTACTTGTCCTTCAAACCACTGTCTTGACTTCATATGTAACAAGTAACATCGGCTGTCTGGCAGAACTTGGACTCTATCCCCTTAACATTTCAATATTCATATCAATGTACAACTATTACCTTCGGCTATTAGAATGTGGATTACTCACTGCCGCCTTCAATGAAGAAAAAGCATTGAACTCATGAACCTCTTCAATAAATACTCTGCTCAACTGCATTTTTCCTAATCTGGCTCACTATAACATCTCTTCTGGAAAATTTAAGGAAACTGTACATGAACAGTTCATGTCCATATACCTCAGTGAAACTGACCAAGCCCCATCCACTAAACAACATAAGCTCAGACACCTCGGGAAAATAGGAGACAAATTCGGAATTAAACCATATCTGAAAGTAACCACCGCATTAGAACACCGCAAAGCAGTTACTAGGCTAAGACTCAGTGCTCACGACCTTCAAATTGAGAGAGGATGATACTTTAACACTCCAACAGAAGAAAGATTATGTACCCTCTGTGATATTGATGAAATAGAAGATGAGGAACACTTCCTGTTACAATGACCTCTGTACAAAAACCTGAGACAGGAACTATATTCATCAACCACCTTGGCTATGCACACAATATCTCTAAAAATACTTTTAAATCCACCCGAGCCTTGTGCAAAAATTATCTCCAATTTCATTCACAAAATGATCAGGCAAAGAAAATCTGCATCTCCTCTCTACCAATATATGCATGGCAATATTTGAATTCTATTGTGTATGTTAATGTTTAATTAGTCATGTTCATTTTTTATTCCCTGCCCCCTGTAGGTGTTATGTACAATAAATATTCTTCTTCTTCTTCTTCTTCTTCTGCATTCAGCAGATTACCTTTCAAATGAAAACGTTAATTTCTGGTTACAGATGTAAAATTGTAAGTGTTGTCTTGTAATGCAACCAGCGAGAGTGTTACTCGCGTGGAGTGTGTGTACTCCCACCGTTGCGGACTATCCGCCCATGGCAATTAATGATTCGTGCATTCGATCTGGAATTAGAAAAGGACATCATCAAATTCGTTTAATCGACCGACCCTAACTCTAGTATTGTTAATTGAAATATCTTATGAAATGTGATCAAATTGACAGGAATTATGATTAAATTTCGGTACATGTGGGGAAAGGGTGCTGATCACGTGACATTAGAAGATGATACTGTTTCCGGGGTCAACTGGAGGTCACGTTATAGAACGTCCAATCATCTACTCCTGTTACGATTAACACTCTGTGTAGAGCCGGATAATTTCACGATGGAATTTCAGAATGGCCTAATGTCCGTTTGTTTCCAAATGAAACCCGAAGAAGCTTCATATGCCGTTATTGTGCGTGAGGCCGTGCCTTTGGGGCAAAAGTAGCAATATTCGGCCGATAATGAGATATTCGAGGGGGCGTGAAGTGGGTGGTCATCTAGTTGATCGTCTAGTCACGTCCGTCTTGAGTCCGGCTGAAACATCGGACAATAGCATCTCGGACAGTGACTCCTGTGCAACAATGGAGAACGCTCCATGGCAGACGTATTTGAAGTAATACCACATTGGATAAATGAATGAATTACTCTCTCTTCCTAGTGGTGTGTAAGAGCAACAAAATACAAATAACCTGCAGAAGCATTTGTCTTGAAAACGTAATACTGAGAGTTTTACACGACAGCGTATACAGACTAATTCTTGTGAGGGGAGGGAGATCTGATGACGTATGTATCCTGGTGGGAAACGATGAGAAATATGTTTATTACAAGAGCGAGTGAGTGAGTTGGGTTTAACGCCGCTTTTAACCAGTTATATCACGGCGTGTCAGCTTAATGTGGGAGGAAAGCCCGAGGTGATGCAAGTGTCAGACGTTTACCACTTCGGTGAAACCCACGAGCACGGGTATGGTGCCGACAAACCTAGAAACATAATCGGGGCGAACCGGGATTCGAACCCACAACCATAGGTTTCTGGCGTGCCCAAGGGACGCAACTCTGCACAGCGAATCGCGGCGCCTTAGACGACTGGGCCATCCGTGCCCCCGAACAATAGGCCAGATCAATATATACTTGTGATGTATAATTCATATCAACATTAGATAGTTTATGGTTGTGACGTACAATTTTATCAACACAAGATCAGTATATGGTTGTGAATCATATTATTTTCCCTTCCGCCCATCCCTTTCGCTATTGAAACAGCCCCAAACGAAACGAATCTAGTCTCCAATCTCACTGGGCTCCACTTCAATTATAATCGAGTTGTTTGCTTCTATCAAAATTATATATTTTCAGAGAGTAAGCGTTCGCCTAAGATATTTGTGTAGGAACACACAGAGCTTCCGATTCCCTGACAGACATGTTTTTATTTTCTGTTTAGTTTGTGTTAGAATGGTATTCATAGTTTTCTAAACCCTCCAAATTACCCTCTGAATATCGCGACTAACGTCCACAACACAACGTTATAAGTATAAGCACCCGGTCCATGAACAATACACAGTTTGTAACAGGTTTGGGATTCGTCATCTTATTGTTTCTTACACTCGCTCCCGGAGAACGCTGCACAGTTTATTGCCAGACAGCATCTTGAGAGAAATAGAACAGTCAAGGGCCGATTCGCCAACTATGAATGTTGTATTCATACGCCACAATGTCCTTTTTCAACTTCTAAAAAATGTGCAAAGTATTAGTGACAAATAGATAAAATACAACACTCGTCCTCGTTAGATACCGCCCGTATTACAACTCAAATATACCCGGTGCAATAAAAGCGGTTTCTAATGGGGACATCTACATCTCCCAACGGTAATATAGGAGAATAATGTTTTTTATGGAGGGTAATTACTGAGAAAAACGATGTATCTCAATGGTAATAATTTAAAATCTCCATGAGGTAAACTGATACTATAGTCCGTTGGCTGCAAAATCGTACCGATGAAATGCAAAATAAAGATATAAATCCGAAAACAACAATTCGTCTTAAATGGCATGAAAGTTATTTATTTGTCCATACCAATTCGTCACCATAATTTCAGACATTGTCATGTAGAGAAAATATTGTTTAACAAACTATCATGTAATTGTTGGTGTTTCAATGCCTGTTGCAACAGGGGGTCTGCGCAATAAACAAAACAGCTGAGGGTATCGCGGAACACAGGGGTAGTCTCAAAACTTCCGTCACCGAAGCGGGAAACGTCTGAGACGTGCATCACCTCGGGCTTTCCTCCCACATTAAGCTGACACGCCGCGATATAACTGGTTAAAAGCGGCGTTAAACCCAACTCACTCTTGTAATAAACATATTTCTCATCGTTTCCCACCAGGATACAGACTTCATCAGATCTCCCTCCCCTCACAAGAATTAGTCTGTATACGCTGTCGTGTAAAACTCTCAGTATTACGTTTTCAAAACAAATGCTTCGCGACCCCGCAGGTTATTTGTATTTTGTTGCTCTTACACACCACTAGGAACAGGGAGTAATTCATTCATTTATCCAATGTGGTATTACTTCAAATACTCCATTGTTGCACAGGAGTCACTGTCCGAGATGCTATTGTCCGATGTTTCAGTCGGACTCAAGACGGACGTGACGAGAAGATCAACTAATCTCTTTTTTATAATATGAAGCTTTAATTCCCGTCTCCACATTGTCAGTGCACCCCCCCCCGCCCCCCCCCCCCCCCCCCCCCCTCCCACTTGCAATAATCATGAAGGTGAAATACCAAGGTTTTCTAATCCCCTGTGACTTCCATTCATGGACCGTATTGTAATGATATATTGTGCTCGTTCTGTTTGTCCGTTTAATAACTACTACGCAGAAAGGTAGGCTTGTGATCTAGACTTTTCATTTGAGATGATTTTATTACAGAAAAGACAGTAGTGGGTTGGCCCAGCATGCGCGAATTCCACGCGCGAATGTACGGCTGTTCAGTGCAGACCCCCTTGTAACAAAGAAGCATCAATGCACCAATAGTTATATGAGAGTTTGTCAAACAACCTTTTCTCTACTTCATGACGATATCTGATATTATGGTGACGAGTTGGTAGGGAGAAATAAACAACTTTTATGCCATTTAAGACGAATTGTTGCTTTTGGATTTATAACTATTTTGTATTCATTGGTACGATATTGCAACAAACGGATATCTCAAAGGAAGTACTTTTAGGATGATGGTATATCTCAAAACACTTTTCTGTCGTGTGAGATGTTTAACGCCAAACTCCAATATACCAGCTAATTACGATGTTGCTTATTACTCACAGCAATTCACTTCTGATTAAATATGGCGGCTATAGAAACAGAATACTTCTTTAATTAATTACTAGACGCTCTACGTGTCACCCCATCTCCCCGCTACCCCCGGGCAGTGCTCCACGATGAACACGGAGGCGGACATGCCTGGAATAACACAGTACAGAGCGCGTGTGTTTACCTACAGACCGGGTAATGGGGAGTCAGCACGAGCTTGTTTGTGTAATTGATTACAATGTTTATTTTTCTGAGAAGCAGATTTACCCACGGTCATTTCAGCGCTGGCCAAGCAGTGACCGTTAATCTGCGATAGGACCTTGCTTGTGTCTTCATAACATGGCACAGTGCTATCCCCTTTTACATGACTTCTCCCAGACTAACGCTCCAACGAGCTACTGTAACAGTTATGGTGGCGACGCTCTGTTCCTCTAGCTTTGGGACATTTGTATACGTTTGCATTGTCGTTGCTCGTACTCTTCCTCACTAATATACAGCAAAGAATTTTAGCAATGACAAATTGAAGATGATTATTATACCCGGACACTCAATATTTCTGAGGGCGGTGGGGTACTCATTGGTTAAAGCGTTCGCTCATCACGCAGACGACCTGGTTCGATTTCCCACATGGGTACAATGTGTGAAGCCTATTTCCGGTGTCCCCCGCCCTGATAATGTTTGGCTATTGCTAAAAGCAGCGTAAAACCGTATATTTCAATATTTCTGAACGACTGGTAGTAGCATTGATATCGTACCCGGATAACCGGTTCCTGAATTACAAGACACAGTCGTGTCGCAAAGTCATGCAAGACCCCTGGGACATCGCTCCAACTGTCATTTCCGCCGGTGTTTGTGTCCCAGGTTTTGCACGCACCTGACCGACTTCCCTCCCCCGAATGCCCTCGTACCTGGCCCCCTGCCCCCCGTACATCAATCAGCACGTGGAGATTTATACCTCTCCTCAGCGCTATTCAACCAGCCGTTGCCAAACACTTCCGACAAATATGTAGAATATGACAAAGTAGCATCACCCGGACGAGCCAATCACACACCTTAAGTGCCATCTATAGAACCCTCAGATAGGAGGTATTCGCCAGGGCAGTATCAGCCCACGTTCCATACGTTCTGAATGCTAAGTTCTGCTTCAAATAAATTATTATAAAAACGGTTTTTATTTTCGAAATATGTATTTGTTGTTATAAAATGTAAGAGGATGTTACGACACGCGAGTCTCTCTGCATTGTGTGCGCGTTGCCCTCCGTGCACACGCCCTGTCGACATATGCAAGGTTACGGCGGTGTGGAAAGAGTTAGAGGAATAAATGTTTCAGTACCGCCCGATGTTGTAGTAAAACCGCCCACTGTTGTAGTAAAACCAGTAGTGTAGTTGTATCCCCCAGTGATGTATCCCCCAGTGATGTATCCCTCAGTGATGTATCCCCCAGTGATGTACCCCCCTCTGATGGAACTGCTATCCTGTAGCAGGTGATGACAGACGAACCTGTCTTCAGGGTAATCAGCGCCATCATGGCGTTGACATGTACACATTTGTCCTTTATAAATATTTACACCCTGCAAACACGTTGGACTAGCTTTATCAGCTGCACGTACCACACTCCAACGCTTGGAACTACTCGAGTCTGGGCCAGATAAACCAGTGATTAACATTATGAACAACGCCCAGCGCGGTCGGGAAACGTTGACAAGCATTGGGAATATCGAGTCATCGAGCCTGACCACCTGAACATTTCAGTCGTCTCTTACAAGCGTAAATTAGAGTGAGTGAGTTGGGCTTAACGCCGCTTTTAATCGTATTCCTGTTATATCACGGCGTGTCAGCTTGATTTGGGAGAAAAGTCCGAAGTCATGCAGGTTTCAGACATTTACCACTTCGGTGAAACCCACGAGCCCGGGGATGTTTCTGACAAACCTAGAAACATAATCGGGGCGAACTGGGATTCGAACCTCTAACCATAGTTGCCTAGCGAAACCAAGGGCGCAACTCTGAATTGGGCCACCCTCGTCCAAACCTAGCTTTGACTTGGGACCAATTCAGTAATGAAACTTGATATCCATGTTACGAATCTAATGTTGTTAAATCACGGGACATGGGGGAATAATAAATATTATTTGGAGCCACTCAGATTTACATCGTAATAAGTAATCCAATTTAGTCGCTCTTACAAGTAATACAGTGATGGAGACCTTTCCCAACCCGGGTCAACACGACGGTATTTGTAGCCCCAATAACAGATATATAATTATGGGGCGATACTGAGGCGCGATGTATTTGTTGGCGTGAAATATATCCGTCCAGTTGAAATGGGCCACATCTGCGTCAGATGATGTGCTGAGTGTGTGTGAAGGTTTTTTCACGATCTGTTAATTAGTTTTCAGTTCCAAGGGTGTGAACGGCGCTAAGACAGACTGCTACCTCATTACGTCTACACGTACAACGAGTCTTTGTTCCTCTGCCAAGTTGGTTTCTTTAGGTATCTTTACGCCGTCAGTTGACTCGTAATATGTCAGTTTTGACTCTAAACATCCCATTTACGGTTGTTTCTGAACTAATAAACTCTTATATACATAACACAATATGTTTGTCACTGGTAGCCGCATCACGATACATCTTTGTCGACCTGTTGTTGTTAGAAGGTGCTATCTACCTTGCAACATTTTTACTTCTGAGTTCTCATACTTCAGAGCGGTAATAGAAGCACTTCCTGACATGCGCAGTATGTTGATGTGATGGCGGTGGCTGTGGTCTGCGATCCAGCGTTGCGTTGGCTCCGACACATTGTTATGAAGCTCACGTGTATTTATTTGTCCTGCAGCAGTGGAATTTTAGTCATGACAGGCATGATGTTAACGCTGTGAGGAGTCGTCTAATTGCTCACGTGTGTGGTTTGCACTGGGTCACCTGCAGATTGTTCATTAAGTGTTTATCATGGTTGATTAAGTGCAAGAGGTTGTCTCAAGTATCGGTCGCAACAACAAACATTGACACGTTCAGTGCCCATAAACTGGTACTTCCGACCCTGTGCGTTACGTGCATGCGTGCATGAAGTAGCGCACCGTGAACAGCCGCAAGGGAAGGGCAACCTATACCACACGTTAGCTACACAGAGATGGCGGAACGACAGCATGGTGAAACTAATATAAACAAGCTTTTAGCCAAGGATTTAGAAATACAAAAGCAAATAATAAATGAAAGCAAATCCCTCTCTCACCATGTTGTGTAAATGTGCTTATAAGTCTTATACCCTTGTTATCATATTCATGTCTTTAATTATCGTCACCTTGATTTCAAACGTATTTTGTAGATGTCACCTCGTCAGATGGATGTATTTACAATCGCAGTCTTCACATTATTCCAGTTGTTACCATGCTTACCAATTTGTTTGTTGTTTGTTGTTTAACGCCGCACTCAGCAATGTTCCAGCTATATGACGGCGGTCTGTAAATAACCGAGTTTGGACCATATATACCAGTGATTGACATCATGGGCATCGATCTACTCAACTAGTGGGATAAGATGACGTGCTTCAACCAAGTCAGTGAGCCTGACCACCCGATCCCGTTAGTCGCCTCTTACGACAAGCATAGTCACCTTTTACGGCAAGTATGGGTTGCTGAAGACCTATTCTACCCCCGAATCTTCACGGTGACTGTCACTACATGGTGCAGGTGTCTGCTCTAATACTGGTGCCTGTGGACACCTAGCGAATGACGCCGGAGTAGTGAGATGACCAATAGCGGCCTCCCATACACCAAGGCAAATCTTCAGTCTACCAGGTGGCCAACCCAGCTGTCACAAGGCGCAAGGTTTTCACAGCCTTTTTACTGTAATTGCAGTGCAATCCATTTGTGATGCTCCGTGACCTGTCTACCGATGACTGCGTGCCTGTCTATAGAAATATATTAGCGTAAACATTGTTGAGAATCCAACCAGGTGATTAACTAAACATCCATGCATAGATACAATGGTCTCCACTTAACGGAATCAAGACAATACTGCGTCTGTTCTTACGAACATTTATTTCAGTTTTAGTTCTCAAGAATGTCGCTGACGATGTTTCCCTTTAAAGAACCTTTCCCCAGCGGATAATATCAACGTCTGAGCGGAACCTGTTGACGTCGTTCCAAGAAAACCGGAATACCTTTACACAGTTGACAGTTTAGTAGCCAAGTCCTGTATGTTGTAGTTGATCTGCATAGGATCTACATATTTTTATGACTTTTATTGAGGGGGAAGAGGGGGAAGTTATTTTTATGAATTTCTCTGAACTGTATGGTTAGTGTCTCAAGTTAAATGCTCCTTTAGTCAGTTTTCTTGGAGTGCTGTGAGTGTGGGGTGTGTGGTGGCGGGGAGTGCGAACACTTACTGCCATCTGTCTGAGTTGGTGAGATTCCTTTCTAGGGTTTCATCGATTTCTATCAACAATCTTCACGAATTTGTCGTGTTCTTCTTGATGACAGCTTGGCTGTTAGGAAATGTACTTCCATTAAAAATAGTTACATACATACCATTCTACTCAAACGTACTTGTGAAATCACTTCAACTTGGATTGAAACAATTGTACCTTTACAAATAATATTAATCTTGACTGAGCCCAAATTTGTGTCAAAGTATTTAAAGTTACTCGAGACACCAAGCTAAGTTGGTTCCAATTATAATATTGCACCGATAAATACAAACAAATGTGTTTTTGTTTAAGATTAAAATATTTTATATACCTTCTGGGAATGTGATGCTGTTCCGACATTCTGGGATGATCCACTGTCCTGGGTAACAGGCAACTGCTCACGTGTGTTTAACATTCAATTGGATGCCCAGCCTGTATTATTTGGAATAAGGGAAAATATCATTACTGGTCACGTATTTGATTTCATTTTGTTACTTGATATTTTTTTCATTTGTGAGTGTGGTTGTCTGAAAAACAACAACATTGAAACATTTTAAGTAAGAGCTAAAACAAAGATATAATTGAAAAACAAATTTATTTCAGAAAAATATGAAACAAACACATTTAATACAAAATGGGCATCATATCATGTATTGTTTGAAGACGTAAAATTATGCCCAATGACTATCTTGAATCACGCATTATATATAATTACTTCTACATATTTGAACTTCCTTTATGGTTTATATTCGCCATGCATACGGACCATTGTTAAGCAGTACAGGATAATTGAAAATGATGTGTGGATGTGTGTATGAAAGTAGAAAACAAATCAGAATTCATATGGTTATTTTTTGTGCAGAAAGAGGATTGCACCTCTTGGGTGCAGTCTTTCCTTTTTTATATCGAAGATAGTTAAATTAAATAAATAGCATGTAATATAGTTAAAAACCCATTCAAAATATAAATATTTTTATGACTTTTATTGAGGGAGGTCCATTCGTCAACGAATTGTGAGTTCAGAAATCTATGATTGTGAGTTCGAATCCCGGTTCGCCCGGATTATTTTTCTTGGTTTGTCAGCACCTAGTCTGTCTTACAGACCCTGATACAAATATATATCAAATACAGCCCATGCAAGTCTTTAATGTTTGGCAAGTCAAGATTACTGCAGTATCAGGAAACCTGAAAATGAAGAGAGTCACTGAGGTCCCTTTTATTATATTTAATATTAAGATAACTGAACAACTGTTTTTTTCTGTACGATATGTTCATTTCCGAGACTAGATGTTAGTCTAGACTAGACTAGTCTAGTTTCTAGCTGCATTAGTGAGTGTGTACTCCAGTATTCAAGTTATATCTGATTAATGGGAGGGAAGCCCACAGTGATGCAGGTCTCAGACGTTTACCGATTACCTTACAAATGGCAAAATATGCTGTTTTTTGTGTGAAAAAAATGGCACTCAAAATTGTGCTTATCATGTAGAATGTCTACTAAACGCATGTGGATTTGGCTGTTTGGCGAGATCAGCAAGTACGAAATAATTCTGACATTTTTATATTGGCTATATGCCAAAGACTTAATTATGCATTAGTCTGTCTCCCAGACCCTAGAGAATAAATTAAAAAAGGAGTCCAAATTAGGTCTATATTGCCTCAGGATTGTGCCGGGCTCCATTTGGATTTTATGTTTCTTATTTTGTAGATACAGATGTTAAATAAGATCACTTAATTCTGGGACTTAATGTTAGTCTTAGTTATTGATATACAAGTTTTCTCGAATATTGTATTCATTGAACTTGGATCGAGAAAATGATCTTCATATTTGATTTTCAAATACCATATCTATATGGAAAGATATATCTTTGACATAAATCTGAAAACGATTAAAGTTGCATTGGCCCAGTTTAGATGTAGTTCCCATTTCTTAAAGACTGAACAGGACAGACGCTCAAGTAAACTGCCGGGCAAAAGAAAGTATCCACCCAGGTGAGGTGGGTATAAACGAAACAAACAAGAAAAGGTTATTCGATGGTGATGTATGTGATACGGGACTCATTACCGATATTATACAATATAACCATTCCGAAAGATAGAATGTACCATGGGCCTTTGGCCTTCTGTACGGACATAAACTATACTGCTACAATGGGCCGTTACTTCCCCGATAACGGGATCCGGTTTACAGTTGGTCTTCAGAACCCATTATTGTCGCCAGAGGCGACTAACGGGATCGGGTGGTCAGGCTCGCTGACTTGGTTGATGCATGTCAATGTATCCAATAGTTTGATACTCATGATGTCAATCACTGGATTGACTAAACAAGCCTCGGTTATTTACAGACCGTCGTCATATAACTGGAATAGTGCTGAGTACGGCGTTAAACAACAAAAAAGCATAACAACCCCTCGTATATCACTTCCGATCTATACAAAATATCTCGGCTTCAATGACAGACCAAGAACTGCTGGATCATGTTTAACAAAGGTTTATGTACATTATCTAGATACTACCAGCTTTTATTTTTCAACAAAACAAATTCAAGATGAGGGAAATGGCGACGGTTGGGCGTGCTCCTTCCTGTGTTATTGCTGGCTACAGTTTACCTGTATTAACAAACGAACACTTTCGTCTCACTGAATCAGTGCATGTTAATTCACACAGGAGCACGTAGACTTGCACAAGGCTCTAAGACAATAATTATTAGTTTAAATCATAATTTGTAGATTATGTAAATATTAAGAACAAGTTGTCCCGATAAGAGACTGGAGTCCTATACTGTCCACATATCTAGACTTGCCTATTGGGAAGATAGCCTTTAATACTACACATCTATGGGCCTTTTATTCAGTACAGCATGGAGCAAGGCTAAGGAGCACGTCTCTGTCTTGCATATTATTTTGAAGCTGTGGGCTACGTGTATGATATGTTGTCGGTTGTCTGCCTGCTCCCACAGCCTGTCGTGAAAGCCAACATCAGATCAAAGCTAGCACCAAATAAAACAAGCCTAAAGAGTTGATGCTCGTCGTGTTATGTGTTTTCATTCCGCTTTGGTGAGGAAATGTAATGTAAGCATTCAACTGACATATTTTCCTCATGCGTGATTGATAGAACTTCTTGCCGCTTGAAACAAAACCGAAGTATCAACATTGTACATCTACAAAAAGTGTTTATTCTGCAGGCGCGGTAAAGGCGGATCGTCTGTTAAATGTCTGTAGAATGGTTATGACGGGGCGAAGAAATCTGGCGAGTTTCAAAGCAAGAGGAATCGGGTAGGTATGTTTTGTAGGAGAGGAACAATGGCGGGAATCGCGTTCTCGGGGATCAGATGGAAGTTGCTTGTAGAGAAAATAAATAATTACCCCATCACACGAAGAACTTTCATGGCGTGATAGATGGTAATATTTGAGAAATGTTTTGGTTGGAACCGGCGTTACACAACTCGTGTATATAATCCATGACAGATGGGTCGACGGCGGCCGTGGTGGAAGCTATCACTTAACACCAGCAACATCGCCTACGGGGTCTGAACATAGCTTAAACACCACCGCGTCCAGTAAGAGTAGATATACCGTGTACATGTGGCGCGCCGGGGATGAGGCCGGGGGTGAGGCCGGGGATGAGGCACCAGGTAGTTCTGGGGATGGTGTGGCAGAACACGGGGTGTATCTCACTGACAGTCGGTCTAAATAAATACAACGCCAAATTTGTTTTGGAACATTGACGGCTATTCAGTTCGATCCACGTCCAACAATTGTCATACCCTCTGTCTGTGGGGTTCTTTATTAGAGGAACTACAGTAAGAGTGAGTGAGTGAGTCTGGTTTTACAATGAGTCTGGTTTGCAATAACACGGCGGGGGATACCAGTAATGGGCTTCACACATTGTACCCATGTAGGGAATCGAACCCGGGTCATTGGAGAGAGAGAGGGGTGGGGAAGGGGGGGGGGGGGGGGGGGGGATACCTCAGCCCTGCTTAACGTAGGCTTTTGTCGACACTCTCGTACGTAGACATAAGATATCGTAAGAATGTAAACCATGAATATTTCTAGACACAATATGAATATTTTTCACGCAATAGATTGCAAAGCACCAAAACTTTTGTTTTCATAAAGTTATTAAACCATTGATTCAGCAACACACAGCTGTCCCATCACACCCAAACATCCAACTACTCGTCACACTTCCATTTTTCTCTCTCTCCTAAAAAAAACAAAACAACAACAAAACACCTGTAAATTTTGTGAAATATTGTGATAAATAGGTGAGGCCAGGAGGGCACCCGGGTTGCAAACGTCGCAGTCCCCGTAACGTCGCTGAGAACCGCTCGGAAGATACAGCTTTTCGGCTTGTCCGGATTGTAGCGCGTGTCCAGCTCGTCATCAGGGCTCATATTAGCAGGTTTGTAATTATCTCAACCAATATAAACTGACCACAACCAAAGCAATGCGATATTGACCCGCATGATGGAAATTAATCAGAAACTGACCTCAGCCTTCGTGTTAATCGTGATGGGGACACGGCTAATAACGCAGTGTACATGTATAACGGGCGGACAGACACGCATAGCTGTCACGGGGGGCGATCTACGGGGCATGGACACCCACCGCCCGGTCGTGCCGTGGACACACTGTCTTAGCCTGTGAACTTCATATGGCTGTGTTTGTTTGTTGTTTAATGCCGCACTCAGCAGTATTCCAGCTATATGAGAGCAGTCTGTAAATAATCGAGTCTGGACCAGACCATCCAGTGATTGACATCACGAGCATCGATCCACGCATTTAGGATACGATGACATGCATCAACCGTCCTCTTACAACAAACATAGTCGCCTTTTACGGCAAGAATTGATTGCTGAACACCTCTTCTAACCCAGATCATCACGGGTCTCATATGCATGGCTGTGTCAAAGTACGGGAGATGTGTGCAAGTGATCCCGAACTGCTGCGACCGAATTGCTACACACGTGCACTAAGAGCACTAAGAGCACTAAAAGCACTAAGAGCACTAAGATCACTAAAAGCACTAAGATCACTAAAAGCACTAAGATTACTAAAAGCACTAGGAGCACTAAAAGCACTAAAAGCACTAAGATCATTAAGAGCACTTAGAAGCTCAACTGCAGGTCAATATACAGCTGCGATACATTTCGGTCTTTTAAAGGGGTGCTTTAATCATCCATGTCCCATAAACACCACTTTTTCTGTTTGCTAGTTTATATTTTAGGATGCATGTCTATCTAACCGTGCTTGAGTGAGTGAGTGAGTGAGTGAGTGAGTGAGTGAGAGAGTGAGTGAGTTGGGTTTTAACGCCGCTTTTAACAGTATTCCAGTTATATCACGGTGAGGTGAGGTGAAATGGGGTTTAACGTCGCGTCCAAGATTATTGCACTTATATAGCGACGTGCATGTACGTGTGTGTGTTTGTGTGGCTGCTTGTACTAGTCCGGACTGGTGCCGATTTATAGTGCTAGCTCACTGAGATACCATGCCACAGTTTAACATTAATACCCCACTCAGACACAGTATACTGACTCCGAGCCGACAAGTCCTTGTTTTAGCCCCTTAATGCCGAGCGCCAGACAAGGTAACAACAAGTACCATCTTTTAACGTCTTTTGGTATGACGCGGCCGGGGACAGTTATATCACGGCGTGTCAGCTTAATGTGGTAGGAATTTTAAACAGAGATTTGGCTTTGTATTTGGAATGGTCAGACGCGCCGGCGTATATATTGAAGGTAATGTGTTCCTTTTAAGACAACCAGAAATATATCTAGATCTAGTCTAGTATAGTTAATAATTTTATGAATAAACTACAGAACTCTAGTTGGTGAAGTTCTCCTGCAGTTTTACAGTTCCATCTTAATGGTTTGCTTGAATCCAGCATTTGGAAGACTCACGGCCGCTATTAACAGTATGCCATGGAGTATGTAACGGCGTGTCAGCTTAATGTGGGAGGAAATCCCGAAGTGATGCAGGTCCCACTTTGGTGAAACCAGAGATCGTAAAATAAATGGTCGCTGGTGAAAGCCGCGAGCACGGGTATGGTGCTGACAAACCTTGAAACATAATCAGGACGAACTGGCACTCCCCTCGGGCCTGATATTTGGATGGAGATAACGAGATCTCAAGGAGCCTAAGAATTATATAAATATTTCACATTAAAAAAGAAAATGGACATCTGTATTCTAAAACTATGTGATGATGAGATTACTGCTGAGACCTATTACCATCGAGTGAACAGGTGTATGAAGTTTTACAATTTTTTCCTATTTTATGATATCAATATTTCATTTATTGATATCACAAATTCGTTTTTATATAATAAAATAATTATTCATATCAGAAAATTTTGATTATATGTCAAAAAACAATTAAACAGTGTTAAGAGTATTTATGATACAGAAAATTGCATTATATACAATTAAAAATCGAATTGGCCATTTCAAAAAATCAAAAGTATTTTTTTTTATCACAAAGTCGATTTATTGATATTAGTATTTTATGATATTTTATAATCGAAGTTGTTATATATTAATTGATATTAATTTGTGATAACCTAAAATAATGGTGAATTTTAACCAAATCATGTCAATAATTCATCGTTTCATATTATCTGATCACTTGGCAGTTCATATCCGCAGAATGTCACGTTTAGATTATAAAATGACAAAATGGCGTGAAATCTGTTCTTAAGAATTCACGTACAAGGACAAAATATAAATCTGCACTGGCCTTTAATTAAGTGAAAAGCGTGATAGACGTAACAGACAACACAATTAAATAGAATTTGTTATATCAGTAAGTGAACTATTGATATAAAAAAGGCAAAAATGGTAAAACGGCGCTTCAAAAGGTTACGCTTCCGCGAATCAGTGCCCTTGTTGACACTCGAAAACTGTACTGAATAAGTCCATGTGGTTATAGCATCATTACAATAGGCAAGTCTAGATAAGTGGACTGTTCAAAGGACGACAGTCTTTTATAGGGACAACATGTCATTATTTATATAATCAATAAAATTATGATTTAAACTATCGATAATTTCCTCCCGGACTTGTGCGAGTCAACTACAAATATAGTCCATGGTGCTTTGCAGATGTATGTGAAACAACCCTACTGCCGCATGATCTCGGCCGACACTGGACTCACTATACCTTATGAAGCGTACAGAGGTCAGCTGCTAGTACAGTATTCTGGGGGTAACGATACGGTTGATGCCAACAGTACACAACCGACAATATCGTATAATTCCTGCTTTCAAAGCGACTATAACAAGGCCGACAAGAGAATCACGCTGATGATAGTCAAGTAGTCGATAATTTTGCCCTGCGCTCACAGCGAGGGCTGTAGCCGTGATCGTCTAGTGGTTAGGACTTTGCGTTGTGGCCGCAAGAACCCCGGTTCGAATCCGGGTCACGGCAGCTCTCGCGCAATATTTTGTTTTCACTATTCGCGTCTTTTGTTAGTGTGAGAGTAATTTCATGCAACAGCTTGTGTCGATCAGTATGATTTTAATTACTACCAATGTACAATATTTTTGATGCAGTATTTTTACGTGCGTATGTTATTCAAACGTGAATGAAATAAATACACTTCGTCCACTGTAATTCATCACCAATATATCGTTATCTCAATATACACAACAAACCTTGACCCTGACACCGTAGACTGACATCAAGTCTCTGAAATGAACATATTTTACAGACAAAACAGTTGTTAAACTATCTCAAAAAAATATAATAAAAGGAGCCCAGAGACTTCATTTTCAGACCTGAAACTGCAGTAATCTAGACTTGGCTACCATTATAGACTCGATGGGCTGAAAGACAGACTACCGACACTGCAACATATAAACACAAGAACAAACAAAGAAAAAAAGAAAAACAACAACAATACTAAACAAACATTGCAGCAGCAACAACAACCAAATCAACAAACAATAACACTGTACATTCACCTGAAGACATGTATAAGACCGAAGAAATATATTGATAAATAAAGCCTGAAACTTGAAATGTGGCTGACAGCTTTCGCGTGAAACGTCACGAACTTGTCATTTCACAAGCCGTTCAGAAAAACACAGTATATTTACTTCTGGGATATATCAGGTGGCAGTGTTTTTGAACCTTATAGAGTTAATATTGACTCTATGCGTGCTATAGTCGGTCAGATATGGCCTTTCGTTTCACTGAACTGCAGACAATGGCCACTTGGGACGGGGTTGGGGAGATGGTCACACACAGGCACGTGGGTTTCATTCTTTACTTGCCCGGGGAACGCTGCACGTGCCAAATTCGAGATTGCCCGGATGCTGGAAGAGTTTATTTCTGTTTTATTGGGCATTAGTTCCTGAAGTTGGTGAAGTTGATGTTGAGATCAAATTGCGTCCTCAATGTATTGGCAATTTAGTGCCAAATTTGCTCATTTCGTTGTCTGAAGCCCCGTCTTATTATTGAATACGTTAATAATATTTTGGCATGGTGCCACACTCGCTGAAGCACATTCTCGGTGGCGCATCGTGTGATTGGCACATCAAAGTGTCACGTGATTACACACGCGCACCAACAGCGAATAATTAACACCGGGGTGCCCTAAGATCAACATATTTCCCTTGCAAATGAAGTAACTGGCGTGGGAACGGGCTTTGGTTCGAAAACACTTTCAACAGCTTTATCAGAGAGGGTAACCACGTGAAATGCACGGACATTTTGAGTTTTTTTTGTACGGACTGGACATTTGTGATACAGGCAGGGGGAGGTGTGTTTGTGTGTGTGTGTGTGTGTGGGGGGGGGGGGGGGGGGGGGGGATGACAAATGACAGTTCCTTATGTACTTCACAACGGAGTCGAAACAAAACTGTTTGTTCCAGAACTTTTAGACTGACATTTTGTCACAGAAATAAAGTTATCATATTTAAAATATATATCTCTGAAAAAAAGTTCAATCCAAATGGAGCCCAGACCAAAGCTTTATTTCTGGATCTGGGGAAATCTAGACTTGCCCAATCATTCTAGACTTGAGTTGGACTACCTTTTTAAATATATCCACTCTCAGCTGATGTATACAGAACTAGCTGAAACGTATGTAATGATCCATCATTTCGGGAACGACATACCATTTACATCTTTGTGTCTTTAACGTATACATAAGACGCTGTCAGATCAAATGAAACACAAGCAGAGAAAATAAAACACCACATTATTTCTTCGTGACTTCAAAATGTCTTTTCTTCATTTAAACAATTCCTGACTTTTTCATCCTCTTTGAAACCTCTATAACTTGTATTATTTTGCAAATACGTCATCGGTTGAGTTGAAATGTCAAAACTCATTTTCTTCTAAGAATTTATAACCTGTTTTTATTACTAAAACGTGGTATACGGCCTCAGACCACAGTTATCCCCCCTAAGTTTTACCATGAACCGGAAGGAAAATAGGAGAATATAGTACCCAGTTGAAATGGGCTGTTCAGCCTGTGGCAATTTTTTTGGAGTGACTTGTGATAGCTTAAATGAAAGATAAGACATTGTAGTTTGCTGTCAATTTTTTGTAAGCCCCAATCTGTGAAGGTATTGATTCCAGCTTCCCATGATTTGACCCCAAGTTGAAGGCCGCTGTGTGTGTTTCGGCTCGAAACTTCCGGTGAGCATTGTTGACAGTGGTTACTGCGAAAGCAAGGTGGTGGATCCTGGACGTAAGTTTGTGTTTTAAGTGACAAGTGGCAGGTTGGTCAGCATGCAACAGGAGAACAGCCTACGACTGATAATAATTATGGTGGGCTGTCATGTCACTGTAGATAGCAAAGAAGGAAATTAATTGTGGTCTGAGGCCATACTGTTGCGTGATCTCACATAACGGTTGTACATATCAACGCTAGTTAACGCTCAACACCTGTAAGTGCGCTAACACGTGCAATTAACGTCCACAGGTATTCAACACGTATGGCTGTTGAGACATTAAGCCGTCGGGTAATTTTATTTCCGTGTCCCGCACGTGCAAAACGGACGTTCCGCACTGCAGGGGCTGTCTCAAAGACGTCTGGAGTGCAATGTGGCTTATATTGAATTTCGTTTTGTGATTTGCGTGGAGTGTGCCTTGATTGACAGTTTGAATTTTAGGTCGCATTAACTGAGATTGTTTCATGAATAATGCAGACGTCCCCACTGAGGGTAGCCCCGTGCGGGACATGCCAAATGTCGTTGGTAGTATTTCCAATGACCAATTACTGCCGAGAAGTCCCCCTTGTCGTGACCCCTCATCACGGGCCTGCTTGACGACAAACAATAGAAGCTTCACAGAGGTATTAGGCAGAGGCATATCTTAACGGGACGTCGTAAATGCCATTTAAGAATTTTGGACAGGATGGACTTTATCGTTAAGTAAATTAGGGTTGTTTGTTTGGGATAGACGACGAGACAAAAGCCTTCGGAGAGTGCCAACCCCACTCCCATCAATCCCGAATACCCTCTAATAATTCACTCTGCGTTTCATTGCCCACCCCTAAATCCCACATACTACTTAACAGTTCACTTACTGAAAAATTATCGAAAAAATAAAACATCTAAATACAAAGGAACTATTTACGCACACTATTTTTGTTTAAATGTTAAATCTGCGTTCCAAATACGATTTATTTGCGTCCCCCGCACCACACTGCTGAATCCCGAATGTCCCCGAAATAGACCCCCCGAATCCCGCCTACCAAAAGGGGGTTGGCAGCCTATCCTGGTAAAACAGTGGTAAAGTTGCACCTGTTAACTTTCTGAACAACCGAATCAGACTTAACGAGAAACGTAAGTCGCCATTTACACGATTCCGTAAGTTAGAAAACTACATCGGGTGTTTTATGTCATTTCGCTGAATATGATTTACGGAAGACCGGCGTATAGAAGCGCTCGTATAATGACTTACCACTGGAAATAATGTTGACGCGGACAGGTGGGTGAACAGGTGCACGGTTGAGGTCAGTATTGGAGCAGCTAAACCACGTGGGAATTGATCAACGATTTCCAGTTTTCTTAAGACACGAAGTGATCGCAGTCTTCGTGATAGAAGGGGAGAGTTGACGTGGCAGCAAGCATTATGTGCATTATTTCTTTCACGATTGGGAACGTCTGGTCGAAACTTGTTTCAGCCACCCTTCATTTTGACGAGGCTTTAATATAAGGTTTATTACCTACAAGGGCAAACACATCCGAGTTCATAAAAAAACATATGTGCCCTAGGGTCATATCACGCCACGAGACAACAGCGTATTGTTTCACTCATTCGAACGGCGTTGTTCACGTCGTTTAAACTTATTGCGACGTGAGTGAGTGAGTATGGTTTTACGCCGCTTTTAGCAATATTCCAGCAATGGCGGGGGTCACCAGAAATGGGCTTCACACATTGTACCCATGTCGGGAATCGAACCCGGGTCTTCGGCGTGACGAGCGAACGCTCTAACCACTAGGCTACCCGACCGTCCCTATTGTGACGTGAGGTTGGAATGACGTTCCACTAGATACGACGTCATAGCTGAAGATTATTGACGTCATTTGACAAATTGTGGTTCCGCTGCTGTTGCCACATAAAGTTCGTCGCTGTATGTAGACATGTTCTTCGGTAATAAATAGAACATTATATTCCTGTTCATGTCATACTATGTTTACGACACTCGTGCCTTAATTGCGGTATTTCCCTCGCTCTCGCCCGATATGTAGGTGAAGATGTATGTTGCTCAGTATGTGATGAATGCAGAGACTCGCTGGCAGCTACTCCGTTGAGTCTTCAGTGCATAAAGGTTTGCTGCGGCGTCCTCGGCGGCGGCAATCTGCGGCATGAAGGCCAGCCTCTTGACCCAGGGGTGTCGTATTAAGTCTAAATCTCTAGACTGGCTTATTAGACTTTTGACGGATATGTATTGTATAAATATTGTATAAAGTATAAAGCTTTTGAGTGACGTGTTTTGTATAAGGTATAAGTCTCAAGATTGACGTGTTTTGTAGTAAGTGTAAATATCTTGACTGTCGTCTATTATATTAACATTATTATAGAGTGTATTCCATTGAAAGAAAGTTTGACTTGTATTGTCGTCAACACGGGTGTAAGCCCCAACTCTCATATTCATGGCTTCAAGCTATTAACACTTTCACGGTCAATAGAGAATATTAACCTTAGCGTGTTTCCGTATCGAAAATAATTAATAATACAGTTTATATAATACACGCGTTTTTTTCGAGAAAACCTCCCGACAAATTTGTTGTTTTTGTAAATATTATTTAAGATACGGGAAGACACGAAGGTAATAAAAATATCATAAAACGTCATTCTCAAAATAATCGAAGTTGAGATGTATTTCAACTTAATGAATCAACTTTTGAATCAGTGTGTGAATACACCATTTTCCATTTAGTGTCAACTGTTAGCAGTCATGTTTTTCTTGAGAATCACCCAAACATCGGTAAATGTGGACGGACGTAAGTGGGATTGAATAGAGGATATTATATGAGTGTTCATGTCATACTATGTTTACGACACGACTGTCTAAATTCTGGTATTTTCCGAACGAGAGTATATTATATGAGTGTTCATGTCATACTATGTTTACGACACGACTGTCTAAATTCTGGTATTATCCGAGCGAGAGCGAGAGTATATTATATGAGTGTTCATGTCATACTATGTTTACGACACGAGTGTCTAAATTCCGGTACTTTCCGAGCAAGAGCCAGGGAAATATAGTGGAATTTAAGCACTCTGCCGTAAACATAGTATGACATGAACAGGAATATAATGTTCTATTTATTACCGAAGAAGCTGTACAGAGACCAATTAAAAGTCGCAACAGCAGCGGAACCACAATTTGTCAAATGACGTCAATAATCTTCAGCTATGACGTCGTTTCTAGTGTGACGTCATACAGTATATTTGTATGGGCGTGATATATGCAATATGTTCAACCCCGTTATTCTCCCGGTATTTGATGTTGTGATTATGTTTTCATGCTTACATATTGGCACACATCCTACATTTCTGGAAATTATCATTAATAATACCTGGATGTTTTATTGAAGCTGGTTAAGCTGCGGACTAACAACACAATGTCGGCCACATCGGTGGAGGTTGATGAACGATGCTTGCGATCCGGGTACTTTATACGGCGTAAGTCGGGGTTGGGGGTGTGTGGGGGGAGGTGTGTGTGTGTGTAAGCCCTCAGTCATATGCACGGTAGGCGCTCCGCTCACCTGGAGAGGCGCCAACCATGACTTCAGACACCGTGGAGTAATTTCTTCAAATCTCGTGTATATCACAACGTTATCTGCTGATATAGCACTTCCCCAGACCAGCGTTCCCTCGAACCCCGAAGCATGATCAGAGCGAAGAAAGCGTGAGGGTGTGCCAAAGATGCACTCTCGGGGGATGTGGGATGTGAGGATCCCATAGGGAACAGCGTTAACGCGGGGACGACACGCGGGGATTTAATGTGGCAAATTGTGTCCCTGGCGTTTATTAAAACACATAGCAATGGACAATGTCTGTAATGGACAGAGAACGGACGAATCCTGCGTCGTTGCTGGGCGGAAATTCGGTAAATTCAATTCATTATGACAATAATCGTGTGAGATATAATTAATGGTCAGCAGAAAGTCCGGCAGTATGAATCTATTAGTTACAATTGGCTTCGATTTGTGTTAATTGTGAACGTGACTGCCCTGACCCCAGGGCGACAGGACACGCCTGTTCCATCACACATGTCAAGGGAACAAGTTGTAGGGAAAACAGTGTCAAAGTCATATTAAACAGATACACTTGTAAGGTCACGGCGAATACAGTTGGTACTGTGTGTTATTGAAATTATTAGAATTAATAATTGTACGTCTTTGATCATCTGCGGTCCTGACACCCTGTATATATTTTCTCTCTCTCTCTCTCTCTCTCTCTCTCTCTCTCTCTCTCTCTCTCTCTCTCTCTCTCTCTCTCTCTCTCTCTCTCTCTCTCCCCCCCCCCCCCCCCCTCCTCTTTGTGCCCCGCGGTATCGTAGGTCAATCAGCGTGTGTTGCGTATGTGCGTGAAAAGGTATGTGTTGCTTTGGGTCTACTGTAGACTTTACACACTAAATCTATGAAAATATTTCTTTAAAATAAACCAAGTCTAGTTTCCTTGATTCCACATTGAAAACAGCAGAAGAGGAAGGTTGGTTTTTTTAAACTGACTGTGGAATATGTATATAGGGACCCGGGTTAGAATATGTCCCCAGGACTTTGTAACAGGCGACGTAGTGTATCGCGTGGTCAGACTCGGCGGCCTGGTAATTTCAATGATATTTGACCCGAAACATTTTTATCTTCCCCTCAATCTTCCCCTCCCTGTCCCCCACCCACCCTTCCTCGTGCCCATTTCCGTCCCTGTCCCCCACCCACCCTTCCTCGTGCCCATCTCGTCCCTGTCCCCCACCCACCCTTCCTCGTGCCCATCTCCGTCCCTGTCCCCCACCCACCCTTCCTCGTGCCCATCACGTCCCTGTCGACTTGTCGTGTATCTCCGTCGAATGGCAGAGAACAGAGAAGTCGTCAGCCGACAGCGATGGAGATAGTGTGGAGGAGGCCCCATCACATCCTGGGCCATTACCATCATCCAACAGTAGCGCTAATGCCACCGGTGCTACATATCTTTACATAGGTAGTAACTCAGTGTTATTGATGGCTTCTCTCACACTCCGTACATAATTACTTACGGTGACAGAGAACTACTTCAAACCGCGGAGCCCGGATGTAGATGCTGAGGGCGTGACGAGATACTGCGGTCATCAGAGCCCGGATGTAGAGGTTGGAGGCGGTCAGCGGCCGCGATGGAAACAATGTCTTAATCGTAGTAAATATGTTTGTGATGAATATGAAAAAAAGAGCGACAGGTTACGAACTTACGATGAACTGGTTTTGGCGTTTCAACTCTTGTAGGCTCCGCCAACACACGTGTGGTTATTCAATATTTAAAAAACCCAATCGTAATCGTTTTATGAGTGTGTCATATTAATGATAACTGTATTGCGGGGTGTTCGTAACATCATTGCGTGCGTATGTAACAATATGAATAAATCTTTTTGCTGTTTAGCTCCGCACTCAGCAATATTGACATCGTGAGCGTCGATCTTCGTAAATGGAATACCATGATATGCATCTATCAAGTCAGCAGGCCTGACCACCCGATCCCGTTAATCGCCTCTTATATATATATATGATAACGGGACCGTTACCTATACCGTTCTTGCCCCCCTGTCCGTCATTCAAAGTATCCATACTTTATGGAACCCTAGAAGGGACATTGTCGCGTTGTTGCATTGTCGCCCTTACAGAATCAAGCAAAAAGTGTCAAAATCAACGACAACGCGACAATGCGACATTGTCAAAATCTTTTCTACACATTTTTGGTGACGCGACAATGCGGCAACGCGGCATATTTTGATCTTGAAAAATGTCGCATTGTCGCTCTTTGGTAAAATAAAAAAGATTATTCAAAGCGCGACAATGCGACAAATGGCCAAAATGTCGCGTTGTCGCGCTTTGGTTAATTTTGACACCTTTTGCTTGTTTTTGCAAAGGCGACAACGCGAAAATGGTCCTTCTGGGATTCCATTATACTGCCACGTTGCTAATCGTGGTATATTTGTAAAAAGAAAATGTACTGTAAGTCACCACGATCCCTGGTATGGTAATCTTCCTTGCGATTTGGTTGCTTGCGATCTATTGCCCGGTTTTAATTTGTTCTGTCAAATAATAGCTATACTTTTCTAATGCTCCAATACAAGTTTTAAATAAACTGTGGTATTTTAGTTGTTGTACTGTCCCTCGTCGACATGTTTTTTTTTAAGTGTTATTACTCAATAAATGCTCTAGTCACGATATGACTGAATACTGCCGATGTGACTTTAAATTTTAACTCACTCACTCACTAACGTTCACAGAGGAAAAACTGGAACACGCACTTTGATAGTTTGTGCATGGGGAGGGAGTATACAGTTTCTACCGTGGTCAGCAGCGCATTGTTATGTTGTATCTCCAATTGCAGCATTGTCCCAACACACAAAATACAAGTCATTCTATCTCAACTCCATATTAACAGACATGCGCAGACAGAGGTTGTAAGACTGATGAGGAAGTGGATGCCCAACACTGCTGTCGCTGTCGCCGTCATTAACTGTCACACGACCAACACGAGGAAACCTGATATATGAAAGCTGATTTCTAAGTTGATAACATACGGCTTCAGCTGATAATGAAATAGGATTTATAGATGTACAAAGTAATTTAGCGTCAGGACTAGCCGTGGGCTTTCAGCCAAGCTGACCGACATGACCGGATATACGAGGGCAGTATTCCAGTTTCATCATCGGGTTCAGTGTTAATGATGCTATTTCGGAGCATTAATTAGTCATGGAACGTTTACTAATAAAACCAGATGTCGGAAACTGGATCACAGCGTCATCAAACTACATTCGCTCATGTACCTCAGGCTAGAATGTGGCATGTATTCTTGTATGGCGGATATCCAAGAGAAGACAAAGGATGTTGTGGTATCCCACATTTCAGTCTACCATAGATCGAGTGTGTGTGGACCGACCTTCTGGTTTCCAGCTTGCACAAGCTGGTGTCGTTTACCTGTTTAGTCTCGACTCTTGTTGTCTGTGGAACCTGCATATACCAGTTCTCGTTTCCCAGGCTCGCCCGTAATGGTTCATCTAGGCATCCTTTGTCTCCTGTAATCGGATGTGGTAGCTTAATGGTTCTCTCACATACAATGCACCCTTCCCAAACACAACCCTTTCCAAAGACAACCCTTCACAAACATAACTCTTCCCAAACACAACCCTTCCCAAACACTACCCCTTCCAAACAACCCTTCCCCAACACAACCCTTTCCAAACACAACCCTTTCCAAACACAACCCTTCCCAAACAAAACCCTTCCCAAACAACCCTTCCCAAACACAACCCTTCCCAAACACAACCCTTCCCAAACAACCCTTCCCAAACACAACCCTTTCCAAACACAACCCTTTCCAAACACAACCCTTCCCAAACACAACCCTTCCCAAACAACCCTTCCCAAACACAACCCTTCCCAAACACAACCCTTCCCAAACACAACCCTTCCCAAACAACCCTTCCCAAACAACCCTTCCCAAACACAACCCTTCCCAAACACAACCCTTCCCAAACACAACCCTTCCCAAACAACCCTTCCCAAACACAACCCTTCCCAAACACAACCCTTCCCAAACACAACCCTTCCCAAACACTACTCTTCCAAACACAACCCTTCCCAAACACAACCCTTCCCAAACACAACCCTTCCCAAACACAACCCTTCCCAAACACAACCCTTCCCAAACAACCCTTCCCAAACACAACCCTTCCCAAACACAACCCTTCCCAAACACAACCCTTCCCAAACACTACTCTTCCAAACACAACCCTTCCCAAACACAACCCTTCCCAAACAACCCTTCCCAAACACAACCCTTCCAAAACAGAACCCTTTCCAAACACAACCCTTCCCCAAAACTACCCTTCCCAAACACAACCCTTCCCAAACAACCCTTCCCAAACACAACCCTTCCCAAACAACCCTTCCCAAACACAACCCTTCCCAAACACAAACCCGTTCCAAACACAACCCGTTCCAAACAACCCTTCCAAAACACTACCCTTCCCAAACACAACCCTTCCCAAACACAACCCCTTCCAAACAACCCTTCCAAAGCACTACCCTTCCCAAACACTACCCTTCCCAAACACAACCCTTCCCAAACACAACCCTTCCCAAACACAACCTTTCCCAAACACTACCCTTCCCAAACACAACCCTTCCCAAACACAACCCTTTCCAAACACAACCCTTCCCAAACACAACCCCTTCCCAAACACAACCCCTTCCCAAACACTACCCTTCCCAAACACTACCCTTCCCAAACATAACCCTTCCCAAACACAACCCCTTCCCAAACAACCCTTCCCAAACACAACCCTTCCCCAAAACTACCCTTCCCAAACACAACCCTTCCCAAACACAACCCTTCCCAAACAACCCTTCCCAAACACTACTCTTCCAAAGACAACCTTTCCTAAACACAACCCTTCCCAAACAACCCTTCCCAAACACAACTCCTCCCTAAAACTACCCTTCCCCAACACAACCCTTCCCAAACACAACCCTTCCCAAACAACCCTTCCCAAACACAACTCTTCCCTAAAACTACCCTTCCCAAACACAACCCTTCCAAAACACAACCCTTCCCAAACACAACCATTCCCAAACACAACCCTTTCAAAACACAACCATTCCCAAACACAAACCCGTTCCAAACACAACCTCTTCCAAACAACCCTTCCAAAACACTACCCTTCCCAAACACAACCCTTTCCCAATCACTACCCTTCCGAAACACAGCCCGTTCCAAACAACCCTTTCTGTACATCACTCCTTTCAATTATTGCCCTTCCAAACACCACCCTTTCTGAACAACACATCTTCCTAAAAAGAACTCTCTCAGAAAAAACGTCCCCTTCAAGTACCGCTCTTTCCTGCACCTTTACAATACATTTCCAACAAACATCGGCCTTTCCAACAAACCCCAGCCTTTCCAAAAAACTCCAGGATGTTCCACCAAACACCAGCCTTTCCAACAAACACAAGCCTTTCCACCAAACACCAGCCTTTAAACAAACCCAATGCAGATACCAATCTTCCAACAAACACCGGCCTTTCCACCAAACACCAGCCTTTCCAACAAACACAAGCCTTTCCACCAAACACCAGCCTTTAAACAAACCCAATGCAGATACCAATCTTCCAACAAACACCGGCCTTTCCAACAAACACCAGCCTTTCCAACAAACACCAGCCTTTCCAACAAACAACGGCCCTTCCAACAAACACCGGCCCTTCCAACAAACACCGGCCTTTCCAACAAACACCGGCCTTTCCAACAAACATCGGCCTTTCCAACAAACACCGGTCTTTCCAACAAACACCAGCCTTTCCAACAAACACCGGCCCTTCCAACAAACAGCGGCCTTTCCAACAAACCCCAGCATTTCCAAAAAACAACTCCAGGATTTTCCAACAAACACCAGCCTTTCCATCAAACACCAGCCTTTCCGCCAAACACGAACATGAGATTCCTTTCCTACGACTGTCAACAAATATATAGTTTAGACGTCATTTTGAATTCGCGCCTACACAAATATCCCCCTCTCGTGATATTTAAATATACAACTTTTTGAAATATTTACAAAGCCCTTTGAAACTGAATGAAATCACTCATCCGTCCCTCAATGCCTGACATTGACCCAGGGGCGGTAACTCATGACGTCGGACTTGGCTGATGGCGACAGACGGTGCATATCAGCGAACAAACCTAAATCTGTACAGAATACATCGCCAGTAATTAAGCCCTTTCATAAGAACATCCAGCAAACATTTGATATTTGCTTTGATGCGCTTGGCATGAAGCAATTAGCCATTAAAGACACCCCTCGGTATTGTACACTACATCGACGACTCCCCGCGCCATCTATCATCGCCAGACTGACTCTGCCGGGCTCCAGTGCGGCGCGCGCACCTGCCAGAATGTTA
Source organism: Haliotis rufescens (assembly GCF_023055435.1). Taxonomy (NCBI): domain Eukaryota; kingdom Metazoa; phylum Mollusca; class Gastropoda; order Lepetellida; family Haliotidae; genus Haliotis; species Haliotis rufescens. Next base: position 119,845 of record NW_025964235.1, on the reverse strand, counting down.
CATTGCCTGCCTTAGTCGTTGTTCTCCGTCCCAGAGCTGGTATCGCCTGGCGTGGTTATGGTAAAGCACCGGTACCCGAGAGAGGTCCAAACATCTCCAGCATCCATGGTATCGCTCTCGGAGAAATCCCAATCTCTGGAGGCAAGTTTCCACGTGTAACTCTGTACTACAGTTTCTGTACATCATGTCGATGAGGTTTTGATCTGATTTTAATAATCAAATTTGCCTTATCGATTTTGATGTCTGGTTATTTAAAGAAACGATAAAACGTTATCCTATTTTGATTCTTGATGTCAGTGGGGGCCATCATGTATCCCATCAACCGAACTGGAATCCGAGGGTGCATCAGCCGCTTCACGATTGCTGTTTAAATCTGAATAAGTGTTGAGTCTACAACCACGGCGCCTCCAACGTCAGCATAACAAGCACTGGTGGGTTTACAACGTCGGTTGCTATCCCCAGTGTCACAGAAGCCGTCACAAGAAAATCTCACAAATAACCTTCTCAAACATAACCTTTGCCACGAAAACAATATGGCCGATCCTTGGACCAGGAGACAAGATCCTTTAAATGGCGTCTTGTATTTTTGTATTTGGTATTGAAGTACATGTAACACAGCGAGTCCATCGCTCTGAGTGTGTCTTTAAAATGTTTGCAACTCTATTGCTGGTCATAACAGAGCAACCAGGAACGGGCGGTTAGGCTCCGTGAGTTGGTTAATGGTCTGCCCCGTGTCCCGATGGCGTGGGTTTGTTTGTTTGTTGTTTAACGCCACACTCAGCGATATTCCAGCTATATGACGGCGGTCTGTAAATAGTCAAGTCTGGACCAGACAATCCAGTGATAGGTGTCATAAGCATCGATTCACACAATTGGATGCATCACCCAAGTCAGCGAGGCTTACCACCTGATCCCTTTAGTCGCCTTACGACAAGCATAGTCGCGCCTTTTACGGCAAGCATGGGTTGCTGAAGACCTATTCTACCCTGGATCTTCACGGTTGCGACAGCAAGGGACGACACTCATAATATCCAAGTGTGCCTGGTTCAAATTGATTATTTACAGGCCGTCGTCATATAGCTCGGATATTGCTGAGACCGCGTTAAACAACAAGAAGAACAATAAAAAATTGTTGGTATTCCCAAATCGACCTTGTGTATCTGTTTAACGGTTACAAACTAGCTCGTGGTTCCTATATGACACAGCAATGCATTAACCAAGGTAACTTTAAATAATTACGTCTCTAATCAGATGTATTCACATCACAAGTAATAAAGTTCAAACACAGTGTCAGTAACAATTTTAAAAAAACATGAAATTACGCATCACTTTTAAGTTTCGGGTGTTCGTGAAACGTGTGAACAAATCCTGTCTTCCCGAAATTCCCCGTCGAATATGTAGGTCAAGGTCACGTTACAGATGACCTCAAAAAAGATTCCACCACCATCGAACACAGAGATAAGTTATCCAGCATGACAATACAACGTAGTACAGTACGCAATTTGATATAAATCGTAACTTTTAGACTTCGGAACTAAACTGCAGGAGCAAAGAAAGTATTCACTTGATTATTAGATTTGACCCCAAAATTACAAACGTCATCAAAACGTTACTTGGCTGAAAATAGTCCCCGAAAAATGCAAACTTAAGTGGAAAAGACAACGATGATACCCGTATCAAATACATCACCTTCGAATAACCATCACTTGTTTATTATATTTTTAGCCACCATCAAACATGGGTGTACACTTTCTTTTTCCTGGCAGTTTACATAACGTAAAAGAACTACTAAATTCCGGTTGCATAAGTTTTGGTTAGATCTGTACTAGGGGGCAGGTTTATTCCGGCATAAATACCACTTCATCTTGTCGTCCTGCATGAGAATCATCTGAACAATGTCATTACCCGAGATACTGCCCCCTGTCGGTCCCCGATCCTGGCTCCGGTCCCCCGACGGTGCTCGAATAGGTCAAGTTGCCTCTCAGAAACAAACATACTATTTGATTAAGCTTAGGCAACTACTGTTACAAGTCCCCGACACAAACTCGGGAAGGCCCTGGATATTTCTGTCCCCACAGGGCGACGCCAAGCCCTCGGGTGGCACTAACTGAATTTGCCTCGTAATGGCCTGTACGGGAGGTGAATTAAAACAGACCGTATGTCCGGTAGCCTCTCAAAGTTGTCATAGTGCTTCAATGTTGAGACAAATACAAGGATTGACTATTTTTTTCGGTTCACTTAAGTTCGAATCGAAAAACAGATGTGCAAACTCTAGTATGAATTAATCCGCTATGCGGATTGCACATCAAAACAAATTGAACCGAAACAAATACAAAGTCATTCCTCATAATAATTAGATTCGACAATGAAAACGTGGTTTCTACAATTTGCTTAAGAAAAACAGTTATATAAATCAAAGCAGACAAAACAGGCGAGTTTCCGCCACATTGTATTATGATGAATTTGACAAGTTAGTAGTACTGTATTTTAAAGGTGGTCCGTCCGGGAGAAGGCGACTGTTTCAAATGACATGGTCAGTTACCGCTAGATTCATACATTAGTTCCCTGAGGACGAGAAGACAGTGGGAAAAATACAGGTCAGAAATGAAACCCGAAGACATGAAATTTGTGGAACCCAGGCGAACGGAAAAAAGAACAGGCGAGCGAGCCCAGTTGTAGCTGCTTGTCTCATCCTTCCCGGCCTTCGGCTCCACAAGGACAACAAATATGCAGGAATTTCGCTAAAAGTCCCGTGCATGCTGCTACACATGGGCAGAAAGGGAATTCCCCCGAATGTATTATTAAGATTCCCCAACTTTCCGAAATAATAAAAGTAGTCCTCCCCGATTGCGTAGATCGATGCTCATGATGTCCATCACTGGCAGACTCGATTGTTTAAAGACTAACGTCATATAGCTGGAATATTCCTGAGTGCGGCGTTAAACAGCAAAAACTACACCCTATTGCAATGGCAAAACTACCGCCGTGGTCCATTATACACCTTTTGTCTACGACGAGTTCACTTGCACCATGAATCTTCTAGGATCAAGCTCGCCGAGGTTTTTTTTTGTCTGAATGATTGATTTCACACCTGAACAGATCAATGTTATCAATCATGATTGAAACACTGAAATTACCCACGAAGCGGTGTTCTGTTTGTAGTGTGACAGCCATATATTGCATGTGAGTGAGGTGACAGATTGTCCATGAAATTGGATACGACGGGTTATATTAAATATCTCAACGCAGATTTGTTTACTATTCACAAACAGATGTGTCGTACTGGCAGTGAAATTTCATATGGCACCATTACGTTCACTTATCAGGATCCTATTCCTTGACTCATCCCATCAATCAGAGGAATCAGTCATGTTTGGTGTACAGACTATGTCCTATATGTATAATACGTTTTGTGTAATGTTTTACATTATAGCCATTAAAAAAAGACATGGTATTCAAATACAGTTAAATGTATATTTCGTTTGACAATGACTCTCATTTTGTTCTTGCACAAAGCAAACATATCGGTTAACACAATCTATACGTCCCTTTCATGTCAGTTTCTCGTGAGAACAATTGCTGTCACGCGAGGTTAAACTATCTTGCACTAACTCCTCGCACATATAAAGGGCTACAATTCAATTCTTAGACTAACATGAAACAATTATTAAAATATTTTTTTTCAAAAGAACCTTTCCCACTCTTCTGTTTTAACATGTGGCATGAATGAAAGTAGACTTGGTTTAGTTTGATCTAGACTTGCCTAGGCTTTTAGTTAAAATAAACACACACACACACACACACACACACACACACACACACACACACACACACACACACACACACACACACACACACACACACATTTACACACATAAAAATAAATATATTCCACAGTAATGGTGTAGGACTATTTAATTCTATGACATACAAACTATTTCCGCCATCGGTTCCAGCCAATATTTTGTTGGAACCCAATTCCACGCGCACTTCCTTTTCTTCTCCATCTTGTCACATTGGAATGACCGGAAGTACATCGCCCCCCTGGGAGCCGGACTGACCATCGAGTGTCCATCAATCACCCTCCACAGCCACCCCCTCCAGGTCGAGCCCACCCCCTCCGTCTACGCTGGTAAGACGCGCCTGTCCCCAGATTGTTTTCTTAAGCTGAAAAATGACTATCGAAAAGTCCTCTTAGACAGACAGGATAATTAATAGTCACCCGTGGTTTCATGGCCCAAGTAGATGTAAAAAGCAAATATCACTTTATGATTGATAAGCTCGTCTTGGGGTGAACTGGCTTCAGAAATCGATCTCCTTATCGTCGTACTCGGGAGGGATATTGATATACAGTTCGTCTACGGGATAATTGGCATGAAATTCCCTTGTATGATAGAGTGTAAAACAATGAATAGCCATGCTCCACTGGGAAATGTACTGTCAATGAGGGAGTGATCGTCCTTGTTACCTTGCTGTAGTGCTTCGTAGGTTGTGAGGAGTTAAAAACCCTTTTCAAGTGGCATTTAGAAGCAGTAGTATAAAGACACGGGGACAAATAGACTTCCCTTGCTTGATAAAGATACTAGCAATTATACCGAAACATCGCATTGAATATGAATGGAGGAGTTGAAATTAAAGCCACAAAAAACAAAAAAATTGTACGATTCCGAATGTAGCAAGATCACGTGTTTATGAATCACTTCCAAATAGTGATGATACAAGGTGAGTGTGTCCTCCCCTACCGGTGGCACCCGTCACAAACACATGCAAGGACAAGTTAATATATTGTTCATCTGGAAAAAACACAACACATCAAAGTCAAAATCTTGTCAAAATTCATGTCAGTCGTGTCTTCGAGAATTTAAATGCTAATGTATATCAAAACAAAAAAAATCAAAAATCAAAACAGGGTTGGGGTGGGGCTTCGATTACACTCCCATGAAAAAAAGACAAACAGTTACAGTCACCAAACGTGTCACGAGCTCTCGAAGACCAAAAAAATTGGTTGCTCAGACAGTTCAACCTAATAATTTGTCCCCATTTTGACTCAAATTGCCACAGTGATCTATATCGACCATTTCAGATCACTGACAGAAAACACCCGTGAAGATCTGTGTCAAGATTGTGTTTCAGCAACCAATGCCTGTCGTATCCAAATTGCGTAGATCGATGTTCATGATGTCAGTCACTTGATTACCTGGTCCAGACTCGATTATTTACAGACCGCCGTCATATAGTTGGAATATTGCTTAGTGCGGCGTTAAACACCCCCCAACCACCCAAAAAAACCCAACAAAACAAAACAAAAACAAAAACACAAAAAAACACAAGCAATCTTCAGTAAACAGGGTGACCTTTCTCAGGGGGAATATGGATAAATATAGCATTGTGTATTCAAAACAAACAAACAAAACTGACAGAAAACGCGTAAGTAGCATCCTTGTTTACAAATCACTGACGTTATTGAGGACACGGGAGAGCCGAGGATTCGAGGTCACGAACTTCTTACAATATGGACTCGTGCGCGCAGGTCTACTACGCCTATATCTTTCCACAAATTTAGACTGGTATCACATCTCTATAATGTTTAAAGTCAACCTCGGTGAACATTGGGAATTCTCTACGTTGGCGCTGCGTGTGGTATTGCCAGCAGTCGCGTGGCGCCCCCTAGCGAAGATTGGTGATGCAACTGCTTAGGTTGTCTCCCCTACTGACCTATGAGGGACTTTAATTGGAGCGACGATTTATGAGCATCGTTCACTTTGAAGCCATGTCATGTGATGAAGCAGGACCGATTACAGCGCCCAGTATCTTCAGCTCACTGTGTCAGGAGTTACAGCTCTCCGTGGTCCAGTAACAACAACCAGACTCGTCTATCCTCCATTATCTCCGGATACAGAAGTTCACAACATCGTAGGCTGGATTTTGGCGGGAAAGAAGGGCCGCTGCTAACCTTATCATTTGTGCCAGGAACATGATTAAACTCCCCGGGGCCGACCGAGTTGAAGTGTTGTGTTGATTACAAGTGAGTTAATCTTAGTGAGAAGTAGCCCTTCTACATGGCCTGACAGCCTCGCTCTGATAACGGGGATACGAAGCACAGTGTAGTGCAGCGTCTACGGCATGGTCGGCACCACGACGACACGTCTACAATAAACAGGAATAGCAAGGATAGGTGATAGTGATAATCAATATTAATAATAGATAAATAAAACATAGGTCTATAGATATAGAACGTAGAAAGTTCTTCATGGATACAAGCACCAGGATATAGTAAAACGTATTTATAGATTAAAAACCTCATAGGTCTTTAGTAAAACGTATTAATATTTAAATAAAACATAGGTCTATAGATATAGAACGTAGACAGTTCTTCCTGAATACAAGCACCAGAATATTGAAAACGTATTAATAGATAAATAAAACATAGGTCTATAGATATAGAACGTAGACAGTTCTTCCTGGATACAAGCACCAGAATATTGAAAACGTATTAATAGATAAATAAAACATAGGTCTATAGATATAGAACGTAGACAGTTCTTCCTGGATACAAGCACCAGAATATAGTAAAACGTATTAATAGATAAATAAAACATAGGTCTATAGATATAGAACGTAGACAGTTTTTCCTGGATACAAGCACCGGAATATAGTAAAACGTATTAATAGATAAATAAAACAGAGGTCTATAGATATAGAACGTAGACAGTTCGTCATGGATACAAGCACCAGAATATAGCAAAACGTATTAATAGATAAAAAAAAACCCAGAGGTCTATAGATATAGAACGTAGACAGTTCTTCCTGGATACAAGCACCAGAATATAGTAAAACGTATTAATAGATAAATCAAACATAGGTCTATAGATATAGAAGGTAGAAAGTTCTTCCTGGATACAAGCACCAGAATATAGTAAAACGTATTAATAGATAAATAAAACGTAGGCCTATAGATATAGAACGTAGACAGTTCTTCCTGGATACAAGCACCAGAATATAGTAAAACGTATTAATAGATAAATAAAACGTAGGTCTATAGATATGGAACGTAGACAGTAATGAGAAAGCTTTATCTTTATGCATCTACTACAATTAGCAAAATATTGCAGATATATAAACATCAACATTTGGTTTAAAACATTATCTTTAAAATCAAGTCTACTCCTTGTTTATTTTCGTGTTTCACGAAGTTCCCTTAAAGTGTAGATTGGACGACTACAGCCATGTAAACACTTCAAAGATTATTTTAATTCCTCCCCGAGCTGGCAGACTAACTGTCTGATGCCATGACGCGCACGTGGTTAGACGTGAGGGAAAACTCCGTGCAACATTTGTACAGAGCCATTTCCTGACAGCATGCTATACAAGTACAAGAAAACATTGATGCAGAGCATCAAAGTTCCCCGCCATATGTGATGCCTCACAAACGCATAATTATGATGTTACTGAAAGGCATGATGGAGCATAATTATATTAACCACAAATAAGACAACGCTGTTGTGGAAAAAAATATTATTTATTTTGAGTATTGGGCAATACAGTTGATACATTTGCATAGGGTAGGTCTATTTAAAAATAGTTTCTTGTTTAACGCCGCACTCAGCATTATTCAAGCCATATGACGGAGGTCTGTAAATAATCCAGTCTGGACCAGATCATCCAGTGATTGACACCAAGAGCATCGAACTACGCAATTGGAATATGATGTTATGCATCGACCAAATCGGCGAGCCTGACTACCCCATCCTGTTCGTCGCCTCTTACGGCAAGCACAGGTTGCTGAAGACCTATTCTTACCTGGGTCTTTATTTAAAAAGTAGATCGAAGGAAATGGAAGCAATTTCTGGCACAAATGTAAACATGTGGAAATAGTATCAAAACTGCCAACAACATTGGCAGATGCACATACTCAAAAAATAGATCACATTCTTTTTACACTTAGCATTTGGTTATAATAATGTAAATGAAAATACTAAGGGCTTCATATGGCAAAACAAGTCATACTAGATAAGGTCTTTTTGTCACAACCACAGATGCACATACTCAAAATATTATCACGTAGTTGGAGAACATTTCAATACCGGGACTAATCAATAACGGAGATTCCTCGTCCCTTGTTTTACGTTTTTTTGTCAGGTTTTTTTTGTATTTCTTTCTTTCAAAGAATACTAATTGTGATCATGATGAGTTGAGTTACTTGTTTTTTTCTATATACTGTCTTTTATCCAGTGTCAGTAACTGTTGTGGAATGTGGTTTACTTGTAACAATGACTGGTTTGAGTTCATATGATGATGATTGATTGGTTTGTCGTTTAACGCCGCACTCAGCAATATCCCAGCTATATGACGGCGGTCTGTAAATAATCGAGTCTGGACCAGACAATCCAGTGCCTAATATCATGAGCATCGATCCACGTAATTGGGATCGACGCCTCTTACGACAAGCATAGTAGCCTGATATATATATACTGTTAAGATGTAACATGACAATTCATCCATACTACTAAACAGAAGTAAAACCGCTTGTCCATTCGGATCAATCTGACCAAGACCATTCCGGAGCCGCTGATGACAGTCAAGTAATGCATACGAATCGAAATCCGTAAAAATTGCAATGGAGACATCATTAAAAGTTACCAAAAGTGACGGTGATATCAATATTGCTTTTTGAAATGATTCTATGAAATTTGTTTTCCCTGCTTTAATATTTGGATCACATGTGACGGAGCCATAAAACTGATCTGTTATGTAGACAATATCGCTTGAGGCAGTGGCTGCTTGGGACTGATTATGACCTAAATACTCCTCATAGCCTTCGGTGTTAACTTTGTGGCTGTAGAGAGCTGTGCCTTCATCCAACAGATTATCGAGGTCAGTGGAACACGGTACAGACGCAAATAGATTTGAGCTATGGGACACAAAATATATGAATGACCAGAGCTACGGCTGTACATTGAATTCCATTAAACGGTTGAAAAATACTACAGCCTTGATGCAAATTCGCTGACACACTACTCCGATTTTGCTTTGACTTTGCTACCAAACGTTTCACATGTGGTTATGTGCGGTGCACTGATTAAAAAACACACACGGGGGACTGGGTTAATTCAAAATACGGAATATAACTATTCCAAATATTTCCAGTGAACATGAGCATCCAAACAATCAAAAGTGTGGTATGTAGAATATGGAATTCAACCATATTACATTTAAATTGAGATGTCGTCGTTTTTCATGAATAAGCATATTCAGATCATATTTTTTATTATGCTGTTATTTACGATCTCCGGAGCACAATTCTTCTTTTGTATACACCGTGAAAATCAGAAAATTAGTCCTTGAGGAAAAAAGGACATCGGATTACACATGAATGGTTTAATAATGTCAGCTAATGACCAGAAACGGTCAGATGCATCAATTAACTACATAAAGACGATTTTGAAGTATCTCTTAATGCTGGAAAAGAATAGCATCAACATTCGACGCACATGATTTGTATGTTTTGTTTCCGTAAATGCGTGGCTTGAAATTTCAAATAAACCAACATGTCGACATACATGCCACAAATTTAACGTTTCCACTATACTTCCCCGCCTTAAGGGCGGGGAAGAATAATCTGTGATGTGTTCAGTATAAAGTTGTTGGTTAGTCAGCGCCACAGTGGTGTTGTAATACACAGCCGAGTACACACATGTGTGTTTAGTTTAACTAGACTAACATTTAGTCTATGATATCTGATCTTACACAATACCCTTCTCAACTCTAAAATTAAATCAATAATTTTATAATTTATAATAATAATAAACAAGGGCTCGTTGTTATCACGAGCTTATGTTGTCCCACTAGCTAGATTCAATTATAACACCAAGTTTACATTCCAACAGAAATATCTGTTTTCATTAATATCAGCAACCTTGGAAATATTTAATGGTGTTTGTTATTAATATCGATATTCCATATCCTTGAACCGGCGCAACATGTGACGGAACAAAGCCACTCACGTGCACGTCCCCAAAGGAGCCGGAGGAGGTCGTTCCACATGCTGTCACGATTTGATAAATAGTTTCTGGTCTCCATGATACAAAAACATTAAATCCATTATCCCTTGCCATAAATTGACTGCAATTAATATCAACGCAGCATCGATTTGGGCTCATCACGGTTGAGAAGCGACTACATACTGTTTCATTGTCCTTCGGCTTGCTTGTAGACCATTTGTTACACTGCGTCTGATAGGGACGCACTAATGCTAGCGTTTCACGCCCGTCCGAGAACAGAAAGAACACAATGGCAATTAATTGAGACCGTGATAATGGGTCCTGCCTCTTGCAGACAGTTAAACAGTTTTCTGTAAACTCATTCCCTGTCAGTCGGTGCTGAATGGGGAGAAAGCAAAAAGTGAAGACGTCCGTTAGAGCGAGGAGGATCGCGGCAGCTGCTACACTCAAGCCAATAGTGATTGATTGCGGGATAGCACAACCTGTTGTGATGGACGCTGCATATTTATCACTCATTAAGCGGATACTTTACAACAGAGAGTCGTCACGACTGGCACTGATAGCAATGACGGACGGTCTCCCATTGTTCCACAGTAGTCACAAACTCCTTTACTGTTACCATACCTCAGTACCTAGACTTGCACAAGTCTATAAGGCAATAAATATTAGTTTAAATCACAATTTCTAAATTATATAAATAATAAGTCCCTTAAAAGTGCTGGCGTCCTTATAAACTGTCCGCTTATCTAGACTTGCCTATTATAAGGATAGAATGACTATACACCAATGGACGAATCATTCATTACATCCTTAGAGAAAGGCTACTCGGTATCCGACAACTTCCAAAGCAAATCGACGGAACCTTTTCGTATTATAACTAAAGATGTATGCAAGTGCTGACTTCCTTGGGTTGTCTGAACTTACTCTATATTGCGGGTTATGGATAGCTCAGGTGAAGGGTTTGAAAACACGGGTTCGAATCCTCACATGGGAATTAGGTGTGAAGCTCATTCTTCACATCCCGCTGTGCTAAACGCTAAACTGTACCCATTCTCTTCCAAAACCTCGTCTACCCGTGAAGATTCCGGCATAGAATAGGTCTTCAGCAACCCATGCTTGCCGTAAAAGGTGACTATGCTTGTCGTAAAAGGCGACTAACGGGGTCGGGTGGTCAGGCTCGCTGACTTGGTTGATGCATGTCATCGATCCCAATTGCGTGGATCGATGCTCTTGATGTCAATCACTGGATTGTCTGGTCCAGACTCGATTATTTACAGACCGCCGTCATATAGCTGGAATATTGCTGAGTGCGGCGTTAAACAACAAACCAACCAACCAACCAAAACCTTGTCAAGCCAGATATAAACAACAAACACACAATGTGGCTTCCCCTATAGCACTCGCAGAGGCATTTAATCTACATTGAAATATTCCTTTTACAAACCCAGTAACGTCATTAGATCCATATAATTTCAGAACAACGCCAGTCACCGACGGTGTAACATCTTACTGTAAGATACATACATGTACCAGGTACCATCCATGCTTTGTGGTTCAGAACCATACTCGTCACTGTGACGACATTCGTCTTGCAGCAAGACTGCCAACACCCGACAACAGAAAACGATCATAACCATAATGTACAGGCTGACCGCACTGTGACGGCGACACCACAGGAGAGATTGAACTACCCGGGCTTTACAGTTCCTATATATACCCCTTACGGTGGCGCCCTCTACCTTGAATAACTGCAGAGCTCCAGATAAGCTTTTGGTGTTGTGGGTATTTTACCCACGCATTTTAAAATCATTGGGTATCAGTAATTCTATCTGAGTATTAAAATTTCTGTTACCCACTAGTTTTTACACATGTGGGTTTTTAAGTTAAATATTTAAAAACACTATTCATCTAGTCCCTGCAAACTGGTGTCGTGTGGGTTCGAGAGCTTTGTAGGACTCAAAAATACCACGATACCTCCACAAGAAAGTGTCATGGCAAATGATCATGACGTAACTGTCATCGTGGAGTTTGACAAGGTTGACGGAATGCCCGTTTATAATTTCAAAATAAGTTGCTGATTTGCGAATCGAATACGCAGGGTTACTTCACAATATTTTGATGATACGCACAAGTTTTATTTTTGGTGCGTATCTGTAATGTTCGTTGCGTATTTGATACGCTTGGATTTTATTTTACTGCGTATTTCTGCATTTCTGATGCGTATTTTACGTAGATACGCAGCTTATCAGGAGCTCTGAATAACCTCCCTTTATATCTGACTTTACCTTCAAGAGAAATCAATTTCAATCTAATTCACTGTTCAACTGAATGAAATTTGATCTCACTACATACGGACTGGGGCGGTCGTGTAGCCTAGTGGTTAAAGTGTTCGCTCGTCACGCCGGGTTCGACCCGGGTTCGATTCCCGACATGGGTACAATGTCTGAAGCCCATTTGTGGTGTCCCCCGCCGTGATATTGCTGGAATATTGCTAAAAGCGGCGTAAAACCATACTCACTCACTCACATACGGACTGTTTCAAGACCTTGATCTGTTTCGTCCTACAGTGTTGTAATACCATACTAATAATTATCCAAAACAAAATTAATTACATTTCTCCTTTGCAAATACGATTTAATAGTCTACACAAACGTTGATACACTATCCGCCATGTTGGAGGTCAATGCTTTCATCAAGTTAGGCTCGATCAGGACAACGCAACTTCCCCTTTATCAGATAATCCTTTTTCTGGTATTTTTCTCAACGTGTCCCTTGAGATTATTTCATGCCAAATCCAGTTATGTGTAGACGATGTCGTGCACTAAAACGTCTCAGCGATGAAGTCAATCTGGGGCCGCGACGCGATCATCTCCGACCGAGAAACGCTTTCTAATTTAGCGGAAATGTGAATTTTACACCAGTGCGAAGTAACAACATTTTGTTTGCCAATGAAAACAGAAAGCACCGCGAGCGACGGGCGGGCATTTGGAGCTGTGGGTTAGACGCTCGCGGAACAGATTTACCGTTAGAAACAAAACCTGTTCATCGTTTTACGCATAACGCGCGAACACACTCGCCCCCCAAAAAACACTTTATCAAGTAGCGGGCGAATACATTGTGACAATCTGGCTACTGGAGACGACTATCGATCTGGGAAACTGATCAGCGTTGACGACGCACGCAGAGCGATATGGAAAACGCCGGACGTCGTGAAATGGGGAGGGGACCAGAGCCGCGGTTTATTGGCAAACAAGAGAAAATAAAATATTGGAGCATCATTAAATGCGTCAGCCAATCCCCTTTCAGTACACTGAGCAGCCTCAGTAGCCTGGAGTTGTAGAGTCAGATTGAAGCGCCCCCCACCCCTTGTAAATATGTCTGTATTCATAAAACCTTAGCATTTGAAAAAAACAATACCTCGTGCACTAAACACAGAAACGAATGTTGAAAAAGCTACGACTGGTGTTATTTTGGCCGTTGTGAATGACAAAGAAAAAACCCGTACTTTCATATCCGACATTTATCTTGTCCAGTGAAATGTTTGTGAAATGGGATGATTCGTGTGTGCATTTATCAAATTATGTAACATGGGTTAGTTAAACAACGCTAACAATTAAAGATTAAAATTGCAATAATCACATCCGCATACCCGATAAGTGTTTCAAGGCAACATGCCTCGGTCGGCATCAGGCGTACCAACAGAGGGTTGGCTCCCTTATTTCTACCTGCACTGCATCGTGTAACCAGGTACTGAAAGAGGCAGTTTAAGGATGGACTCATGTCCCGCCTAGATCTAGGGGGTTGAAAAAGTCGCTAATGTCAAACATAAACATTGACAATTATAAACTGATAGATTAATACACATCATGACACCTAAATATATGAATGAACCTGAGTGTTTGTTTGTTGTTTAACGCCGCAATATTCCAGCTATATGACGGCGGTCTGTTAATAATTGAGTCTGGGCCAGACAATCCAGTGATCTACGCAATTGGGATACGATGACATGCATCAACCAAGTCAGCGAGCCTGACCACCCGATCCCGTTAGTCGCCTCTTACGACAAGCATAGTCGCCTTTTACGGCAAACATGGGTTGCTGAAGACCTATTCTACCTGGATCTTCACTGGTCGACAAGTGAAACATGTCCCCCGACCTGACCACGTGGCCTGCACGGTAGTTCTACAGTGATGTCAGTAAGTGGTAAAATACGGGGCCACAACTCCGATACAGACACCCTGTGACAGGGTCTTGCGTGTTGGACTGGTGAGAGTGGAAACATCCACTCCAACAACCCTGGCGAGCCGAGCACCGCAAACAACAAAGATCAATATACGTTGACACGAGTGTTTTATCGACTGGATATAAATACATAAATGTGGCCTAATAAATCTGTGCGTGAGCCTAAACGGAAGGGGCCCAAGTCAGAGTGTGACAGTACAGCGCCGCCAGGACTTCAGCTTCAGATCCCACACTAAATGCCCTGATTAATTACAGATGTTCACCTGACTGAACATTCGCGCGCGGCTCACGGTGAGATACGGTTACGAATATGTTGGTTGGTTGGTTGGTTGGTTGGTTTGTTCTTTAACGCCGCACTCAGCAATATTCCAGCTATATGACGGCGGTCTGTAAATAATCGAGTCTGGACCAGACATTCCAGTGATTAATATCATGAGCATCAACCCACGCAATTGGGATTGATGACCGTGCATTAACCAAGTCAGCGAGCCTGACCACCCGATCCCGTTAGTCGCCTTTTACGGCAAGCATAGTCACCTTTTACGGCAAGCATGGGTTGCTGAAGACCTATTCTACCCCGGAATCTTCACGGGTCTACGAATATGTAATGAAACGTTAGCACGACGGTATAGGGCTGACCCTGCAAGCCGTGTGCGAGATATATTCAGAGCAGACATTTCAATGCCCACATTTTAATGTTTGTCTTTTTAACGGACATGTTATGTTTTAAGTGCCTCACACGTCTATCGGGCTGGGGCACATGCTTGTTTTATTGTTTTGCATGTACATCTCATACTCCCAAATTATCCCAAATATAACATTTGTTACGTCTCATACTGTTTGTTGGTTGTTTGACGCCGCACTCAGCTCAACTACCCCAACTATATGACGGTGGCCTTTAAATAATCGAGTCTGGACCAGACAATCAAGTAATTGACATCATGAGCATCGATCCACGCAAATTAGATACGATTACATGCATGAACCAAGTCAGCGAGCCTGACCTTATTCCCGTTTATTGCCTCTGACAACAAACATTGGTTGCTAAAGATTAATCCAAATCGAGATATTATCTCAAACGTTAGGTATATTTGTATGATTAGTGCTCTACTTTTCATCAGTGGACATATCAATGCTTGGAAAATCCATGTGCGTGACACATTAATAAACTCTTTCTTCTTCTTGTATGTGATGGCCACACAGGCGAATCGCATTAAAAGCCTGGGGACATGGTTTCCCTCGCTCCGTTAGTCTTTAGCACAAGGATTAGACCCGGCATGAAACACTGACCAAACTACCTAATTAACGCGGCATTAAAGTCTCTTCTCTGTGAAAGCCACACACTGAACCTAGATCTCTTTGAAGCCTTTGTGCTAGTTGGTTGTATACTTGCAACAAACAACGGCCCTGGGGTCGCTGATCGTCAGTTGGATCAGATACAAAGGTCGCAAGGGATTTGTGCGGTTTCACTGCTGTGGTGATCTCCGCTATATGCATGGGATGATCTATAGTTAATATGATCTTATCATCCAGGCTCTGTCATTACCGTTATTGGGTTCCTGCTTGATACAGACCCACAGGTTTCCTTACTTCCGTGACTCGCTCTTCTTTCATCGATTTACACATTTCCATTTAGTCAAGTATGTGGTTTCCTAAAACGACAAAAATAAATTGAGTTTAGTTTACAGACTTTCTTAAAAACCTTAAGGCCAAGAAGCATAGTTTTATGAATGAAAGATCATTAAGAGGTTTCAGGTTCTGTTCGAAGCATGGAGGACATATTCTCTTTAAGACTTCAACTTAAACCAGGCCCAAGCATCAATACGCGATAGTGGAAAACGATAGTCTTCAATATTGTCAGCAAGAAGAAGAGCGCAGTCGGTGCCCATGTGGATGCCTACTGCTTGCCTAAATATCTTACCCCCAAATTTCACATAGATGTTATCAATCAGGAAGTCCAGCATTCCACGTGTTGCTTTTTCAGTAAGCTTTGTGATGTTTTGTGATGAATTGTGAGGTTCATTTGAAGTCTACCACTCCGCAAACGAAACGGATGCAGAGATGAGGAATCGTTTGCCTGTCCCATCCACTTTCATACCCAGGTGTCTGTACAGATATATGAAATTATCCCTGCCATAAACTGATTAGTGTATCCTCAAGCAATACCATTGATACATTTACTGTTACACGATCGCGATCTGTACGCTACAGATCACATACGAGTGTCTTCATGTAATGCAAATACAATAATTGACACAATGATTGACGGGAACGCACCCATTGTCCTCTTGTTAAGCATGCCCACTACTAACGCTATCAATAAATCCCATTGTGTTGACAACAAGGGCTGTATGTATCTGACAATGGCAGAGTGTAGCACTCTCTGGGCCGATTAAGCTAACACGTCTTCACTTCTGGGTGATCCCGTATTCCGAAGTTCTAATTCTTGTGACTTTGATCAATGACGTAGTTGCGCCTCTGCATGGAGACGCCGACCGGTTGGACGTGATGAATGATTGGTGTAAGCCTGGATGTAATGAAATGCCCGGATCCATCACATATATGTCACTGTAATGAAGTACACGTTTACGTTGGCTTCGGAATTGAACATACTTTGACACCTCTTTAGTCAGGGAAATGTAGCATGGTGTTACTGAAAGGGATTGAGTTGGTTCCCCGTTGATAAAATACTTGGCTGTTACTAGAAAAACAGTTACTCCAGACGCACATTTCATTCAAATGGAAAATGTCTTACAGAGATGTTGAAAAGAGGATTAGTGGACACTCGTTTCATTCCGAAGAAAAGCCCATTCAGACATGCTCCTAAATTGGTATCGGGGTCATTTTTTATATACTTATTTCACAGTTCGCCTGTAATCATTATAAACTGTATAGCGTTCACTGAACAGTAATAGGGGCGGTCGGGTAGCCTAGTGGTTAAAGCGTTCGCTCGTCACGCCGAAGACCCGGGTTCGATTTCCGACATGGGTACAAAGTGTGAAGCCCATTTTTGGTGTCCCCCGCCGTGATATTACTGGATACCCCTGAACATTAATAAACTACCACGTGCAAGTTCCAGGTAGGAATATTAACGAAGCGTATGGCTTGTCACGCAGCGCTCCATGTTCAGTGAGCGACAGTTTGGGGGGGGGGGGGGGGGGGAGAGGGGGGGGGGTTGTTTTGAACAAATATAGCCATCACAACCCATGCTATAGTATAAAGTCTATAATACATGTATTTGGCAAGTCTAGATTACTGCAGTATCTGCAAATGTCTCTGGGCTCTTTTTTAAAATTAAAATTCATAACTATAATTTAACAACTGCTTTTATCTGTAATATATTTTCATTTCCGAGACTAGATGTTAGTCTTCCTTGTACAGGTTACAGTTATTATTTTCACTGTAAACATAAACTGATGTTTCACAAAATGATGACAATTATTTGTATATGTTGTCAACATCGTGTGGCGATTCTACCATCAAATGTTTGGAAACGGACCACACACAAATAGGTACATTACGACAAGTTTCGGAATATGCTACTGGAATGCCGACAGCGTGGTCTGATCATCAGCCGTCAGATGCAGTCATCCCGCTGCTCCGTGTCATGACGGGTACCATTAGCTCAGATTGAAGAAACTTCTTCAGTCGGCAATAAAACAAACAAATACCATATTACTAATAGAACTGGGGAGATTCCAGCTCAACTACTACAAGTCAAGTCCAGCAAGCAGGCGTATCCTACTTGTGGCTGTACATACAGGTGCTGTCGGAATACCAGACTGACTAACAGTAAAGATAGAAATATTTACTATCGGACAACATGGACAGACGAAGGGACAATGGCGTTACCCTGGACATTAGACTTGTGGATGTGATTACAGACACGGCCCAGGGGAAAATGGATTAAGGCTATAAATATCATAATGTGAAATGCTGTGTTAGACAATGGTACAACTGACCGCTGTTACTCATGAATTACACCATGTTAAATAGTCCGATATGTACTCAACACTGGACAGAAGGGAAGTAGTTCAGAAGCTATAATTCCTATAATATAATACGAGCGCTTTTGAGTCACTCTGTGCTATGTGTAACAAAACGGCAAGTGGGTGTTGTCGATATAAACTATCTTCAGTCGGCAGTTGGATCAGCAAGGCCACGAATTCATATTAACACTGACTCGTCACGATACGGAAATGATTACTTCTGGCTGGACGCAGGCCTAGCCTATGTCATTGACGTGTTATTAAAAGTGATTCCGTTTAATTAATTTCAGGGTTTTTGATGCACAAGGGAATGCTTGCCCAAACTTAGTATTGTCCCGATGAACTGATTAACAGTTGATTAAATAACTTAAGATATATGACAGGTGTCAGTGCGAGGGTAGCCGAGTGGTTTAAACGCTGGTCCGGGTTCGAGCCCTGGTGTTTCCCGCTGTTGGAGTTTAGGGCATGCTTAATCACAAATGCTTGACCCAAATTAAATTTGAAAAACGGAAATAACATAAAGCAGACGAAAAAAAACCCGACCGGCGTAACTACTACATTAGATGATAGACTAACAATACACAACCCGCTATGACAGTCGTTACTACTACATTTGTAGACAGAGTTACGATACCCGGTATGGCAGGCATAACTACTACATTTGTAGACAGAGTTACGATACCCGGTATGGCAGGCATAACTACTACATTTGTAGACAGAGCAACGATACCCGGCATGACAGTCGTAACTACTACATTTGTAGACAGAGTTACGATACCCGGTATGGCAGGCATAACTACTACATTTGTAGACAGAGTTACGATACCCGGTATGGCAGGCATAACTACTACATTTGTAGACAGAGCAACGATACCCGGCATGACAGTCGTAACTACTACATTTGTAGACAGAGTTACGATACCCGGCATGACAGTCGTTACTACTACATTTGGAGATAGAGTTACGATACCCGGTATGACAGTGGATACTACTACATTTGTAGACAGAGTTACGATACCCGGTATGACAGGCATAACTACTACATTTGTAGACAGAGTTACGATACCCGGTATGGCAGGCATAACTACTACATTTGTAGACAGAGCAACGATACCCGGCATGACAGTCGTAACTACTACATTTGTAGACAGAGTTACGATACCCGGCATGACAGTCGTTACTACTACATTTGTAGACAGAGTTACGATACCCGGTATGACAGTCGTAACTACTACATTTGTAGACAGAGTTACGATACCCGGTATGACAGTCGTAACTACTACATTTGTAGACAGAGTTACGATACCCGGCATGACAGTCGTAACTACTACAATTGTAGACAGAGTTACGATACCCGGTATGACAGGCATAACTACTACATTTGTAGACAGAGTTACGATACCCGGTATGGCAGGCATAACTACTACATTTGTAGACAGAGCAACGATACCCGGCATGACAGTCGTAACTACTACATTTGTAGACAGAGTTACGATACCCGGTATGGCAGGCATAACTACTACATTTGTAGACAGAGCAACGATACCCGGCATGACAGTCGTAACTACTACATTTGTAGACAGAGTTACGATACCCGGCATGACAGTCGTTACTACTACATTTGGTAGACAGAGTTACGATACCCGGCATGACAGTCGTAACTACTACATTTGTAGACAGAGTTACGATACCCGGTATGACAGTCGTAACTACTACATTTGTAGACAGAGTTACGATACCCGGTATGACAGTCGTAACTACTACATTTGTAGACAGAGTTACGATACCCGGCATGACAGTCGTAACTACTACAATTGTAGACAGAGTTACGATACCCGCTATGACAGTCGTAACTACTACATTTGTAGACAGAGCTACGATACCCGGCATGACAGTCGTTACTACTACATTTGTAGACAGAGTTACGATACCGCTATGGCAGGCGTAACTACTACATTTGTAGACAGAGTTACGATACCCGGTATGACAGTCGTTACTACTACATTTGTAGACAGAGTTACGATAACCGCTATGACAGGCGTAACTACTACATTTGTAGACAGAGCTACGATACCCGGCATGACAGTCGTTACTACTACATTTGTAGACAGAGTTACGATACCCGGTATGACAGGGGTAACTACTACATTTGTAGACAGAGTTACGATAAACTACCCGGTGTGACAGTCGTAACTACTACATTTGTAGACAGAGTTACGATACCCGGTATGACAGTCGTAACTACTACATTTGGAGACAGAGTTACGATACCCGGTATGACAGGCGTAACTACTACATTTGGAGACATACTTACGATACACTACCCGGTGTGACAGTTACAACTACAATGTGAACAGATTCTCCACCTAAGGGATACCTGTTTCCTGACCCGCCGTGAGATTGCTGGAATATTGCTAAAAGCGGCGTAATACCATACTCACTCACTCACTTTCCTGAACACCACTTGGTTTATTTTCTGTACACATCCTGCTACTGTATTTTCAGCTCAAATACTGTCCTGATTGACTCATCCGTGCAGTATTTCAGTATATCACAGAGTCTCAGCTTGATGCGGGGAGAAACCCCGAAGTGCTGCAGATGATTTGTGAAGACAACCGAGATCCGCATCACTTCGCGGCAAGCCGGAGAAATGTCGCCTCAACCAATTAGGAAATGAAGTGTTCACAAATATATTTTCAGTTGTCTGACTTTATCAAAGAAATATAGATCTAGAATGACAGCATGACAGGACCCAGAGTTGCTGGTGGTGTACTGTCCCTTTGGACATTCACGTCGTCAGCTTTAATGCGATTACAGCCACTAATACCGCGCTGACCAGCTGCCACTGGTCAACACGCCTCGGGTCAAGGAAAAGGCCGTGTCAATAAAGTTTTATGCACCAGTAAACATTATCTAAAACCTGACAACATGATCCAGAATAATATCTTCAATCAATGTCTAAAATGATGCATTAATTCGCAAGGTGTTGCTTATAGGGATTTGACCTTGTCCCAAGGGGAGATCACCGTTGATAGATCGACGCCATCACTGCACGTTTAAGTCGAAAGGCATCATGCTCCACGTCTGCCCCGTCTTGTGTTTGTACACGGTAGCTCGTGACAACTATGTTTTGGTATACAACTGCGAAGGTAAAGTTAGATGATGTTTACACTTTTAATAGGTAGAGTAAAGTAATCAATCGGTTGGTCAATTGTTACTTGTTAATATTGTTTAACGCCGCACTCAGCAATATTCCAGCTATATGACGGCGGTTTGAAAATAATCGAATCTGGACCAGACAATCCGGCGATTGACATCATGAGCATCGATCTTCGCAAACTGGGAAACGATGACTTGTACAACCAAGTCAGCGAGCCTCACCACCCGATCCCGTTTATTGCCTCTTACGACAAACATGGGCTGCTGAAGACCGATTCTAACCCGGATGTTGACGGGTCGGTTGGTCAATAAGCCACTATACACATTGATAGTAGATACAGTGACACTCATTGAAAGCCTTGAACAGTATTTCAGTTATACAACGGCGTGGTATGTTTTGAAATTATAATCTACTTGTTTTGGGATTGCTTTGCTTCTTGATCCCAACGACGCCTCACTACTACTGCTACTACTACTACTACTACTATTACTACTACTACTACTACTACTACTACTACTACTACTGACCCGTGAAGATCGGGGTAGAATAGGCCTTCACCAATGCTTGCCGACAAAAGGCAACTATGCCTGGCGTAAGAGGCGACCAACGGGATCGGGTGATCAGGCTCGCAGACTTGGTTGATGCACGTCATCGTATCCCAATTGCTAGAATCGATGCTCATAATATCAATCACTGGATTGTCTGGTCCAGACTAGATGGTTTACAGACCGCCGTCATAAAGCTGGAATTTTGCTGAGTGCGGCGTTAAACAACAAATAAACAAACAAACTACTACTACTACTCCCACTACTACTCCCACTACTACTACTACTACTACTACTACTACTTATAATAATTATAATAATAATAATAATAGTAATAATAATAACTACGGACAGTGGATCAGCGTGCACGCGACTTTTCATTCTCAACTCCCTGGAAAGTATACAACCCAAGTTGTCTGTTAGGCGCAAGAATGTTAACATCTCACCATGCTATGAGTCAGATGGCCGAATAATAGTTATTGATATCATATTTGAAGGTGTAAAGGACCGTATTGGACCTAGTCCTGCGTGAGCCCATCTGTTTGCCAAATCCACTGTTTGTGTAGGGTTTGATCTAAAATTAATCCAAATAATCGTCTTGATAACTTAATAACAGCTCAAATGAAGTCATTGAGTGCTGAGACGAGCGGAAGCTTGCCTAGAGGCGTGATGCCGAAAATTAGACAAGATTCGAGCGACAACAGCCACACCAGCCTCGTTCTGAGTGATTACTCGCATCGCACGCTTGGACATTGTGGTGAAGAACAATGACATTGTCTGGTCAACAACGAACATTAAGACTGCATTTAAATATAAGTTCTCGATCAGACCCCAAGGAATGGTCTGTATATGAGGTAGATCTCAAATCTTAGATACATATTTCAAAATCCGAACATTCCTTTTATTATATGTCTGTATTGCCAAATCTTGTATGCTGCGAGATGGACATTAGTTTCTTTCATGGCGCATAAACATTTATTTTTTATGCAAATTGTGTGAGTGGCAAATGCTTCCGGCAGAGCAGGACAGTCATGCTAACCATTTTGGCGAACACGTGTCATCACTGATTTTCAGTGACCTATTCATATGCATTTTCACTACTATTTTACCTTTCACGCTCAATGGAATCTGTTTCAGTAGATAATCCATACTAACTGTCCTCCGGCAGCAGGTCACATATGTGGGAGACATAGATAGGGACACAAACAAATGTTCAAACATACCAAATATTAAATCATTCATTATAAAAAAATTGTATGTAATGTATAGATCTGTCAAATCAATAAATCTGTGAGTTCGGGCATATACAAAGGTTAAATAAGGCGTGGGATGATCAAGTTGAGGAACATCACGAGATATGTTCTCATCTGTCCGTCATACGTTTTATCGTATCCTAGATCAAACGTATTTCAAAACCCGGCACTCAATACTTTATTTATTATATGAAGGCCATACACCCGTATACAAATAACAACTTAGTGGCATGGTAGCGGCAATAAAAATAATGTTAAACAGTACTAACACAATTCTTTCTTGTTTCATACGCATGATAAATAAACAGGCATAGTGATTCTATTTCTTCTGTATCGTTTGTGTCAATTATCTTTTTAAATGTATGCATATTTACATTTGTTGGATATTTATTTATCATAGCATCAAAAATATCACATATAAGTAAAAACATTATATTCATTTTCTATACCTCGATCACACAAAGGACAGTTTCTCATGCATATATCGATTTATTTTTGCCACTACCTTCATTATTTCTCAACCGTAATAGTCCTCCTCTAAACGAGACAACTATATTTCGAAGCTTTAATTCGCTAATTGCACACAGATACTTTTTCTAGTTCTAACAAACTATTATATTCTCTATTATAGGTTATATCTGAAAGAACTGTTGTTAATGGTAGATATCCAATTTTAAAACATATTAACAACACAATCCTTCAACCGACTTGTTGTATATTATTTATCTCAAACTGTTTGTGACAGCCAAACTAAAATATAAACCATTAGTCAGGGAGTGGTGCACTGTCGTGCTGTGTTTAGATCTATACAAATACGACAGAAAGGTCGGATAATGTGTTAGGACGTTGGCCTGTAAAATATACCCCACGCCAAGAGTAGTTTCTCTTAGAGCAGTGTCGTGACTGCACATATCGTCAGATTACCAGTGCCTGCTGTGGCCTCATATAGATGTGTATGTAATCACCACTATGTCGGATTCAGAGATGATTTCAATTCTTGTAATAGTATGACTGATGCCTGGTTCCAGTCACCGCCCGTCTCGAACACTGCCACCACAGAAGCCCATCTCGGGGTATTTGCGTTGGGCTTTTCAAATACTTAAATCAAATTGATTTAATAAAGCTTATATATCCACACCAGGGAGCACATTGTTACTAAGAAATCAGCCTCGCGGCAAATAGAAGAGAGAGACTGGTCTGATATTTGACGAATGGTGTGTATGCACTTAGTACGTATAGGTTCCCATATGATTTAGTGGATTTGTATACATTGATGGGGAATATAGAAACGCGGGGCTATTATGGCAGTATTTACAGTCCCCATAGAGCGGGATGTCGAGAGTAAAGTATTGCCATCTATTGAGCTGGCCAGAAATGAGATATCCATCACAATAACACCGGCAGTGCGGCCATTACTGCAACACAGAACCGGAAATAGGCTAGCGAACGCGCATGCCCAGTATACATCCGGTGAAGCTGTGTTGACCATCGAGTTAATGTCGCTGCTCGGTTGACTTCTTCATAAGGGGTATCTAGAAAAGAGTTCTATGTGGACACGGTTGCAGAGTGGTCATTATATACTGTCCTGCTGAAATGTCCTGGCAAAACCTCATGGCAGTGACCATCGATCGGAATGAGGTCTCTGCCCATGGCAAATAAATCCCAAAGTTGCTGCCATATATTATTCTGTTTGTCTCGGTCACGTGACACCACTGGAACAAACTCCTTGAGAAATCTAGCAGCCTGACAACTACATTAACTTTATCTTTGCTATTCAAAATTGGATGTGTTTCTGTCAATAACCCGATTAAGTTTCCACTTACTTTTGATTAGGCGAAGATAAACAAAAACTCGACCTCCGTGGGATGATGTACTTGTAGGTGATGTAGACGATGTAGATGCTGTACTTGTAGACGATGTAGATGTACGATGGCTCAGCGACCGCGGGCAATGGCTTGGTCAACATACCCCGTGCCTTTGTTTTGTTCATGTATAATGTACCCTTGAAGCTTCAAAATCCATCTTTTTCGATCACGACACCCAATCATAGTTCAGTCTTTACGTCAGAAAGTAAGGAATAAAAAGTCATTAAGAGTTACTTTAATTTTATTCATATTCATGGAAGCAAATGATGTTTAGATCCTTCTCATTTAGCATCTTGATGATGTTCATCAATAGTAATAGAAAATCTAATTTGTGTAAAAAACAGATCCATTTATTCCATGATGGGCTATATGAATAAACTAGATGGGTTATTAATATCTTCAGGGCATCATCAATCTTGAGATTTCACCGTCGCGGTCGTTGTGAACGTGTCCGCACATTTTAACGTCATGGCCGATTACGTTAAATGTCCCCCCGGGTGCCTCCGTTTTTTAGCCATCTCACTTTACGCCTCTAATGTAATCAGCTGTTGTCCGTGACCCCACGGGCGACGTGTGCCCTGTGTGCTGGAGCGGAATTACCCCCAGGAAGCCACGCCTCATGGGGAGGGGACAATGAATAGGTTTGATTTGACATGATGACCGTGCCTAGGGTACCCCAGGGGCTGCAAATCATGTAGTTAGCCACACTAGAGGCGATGTGAAATGTAGCGTTCAAGATTATTGCACTTATATACTTGTGTGTGTGTGTGTGTGTGTGTGTGTGTGCGTGCGTGCGTGCGTGCGTGCGTGCGTGCGTGTGTGTGTGTAGCTGCTTGTTATAGTCCGGACTAATGTCAAATATATAGTTCTAGCTTGCCTAGTATTTTGTAACATATCAATAAATGTAGCCACCTTGAAGCTTATAGACTGACTCTTCTGTAGGATTCGAACTTCGAAGTATCAGTCTAACATCTTACTTCTTCAAACATAATATCATGCGAACTTTATCTTAATTTAGTTATAACTATTTTATATTTGTCAATATCTTTTTTTCTCTCGGACTATCAAATACTTTGCAAAGTACAAAGTTTTTTTTATGCGAGTACCACCTTGTGTCACGAGATGAGGTCAAGTCTCGCCATCTGTTCCTGCACATCCTTTGGTTTTTAAATAAAAGACCCAAGAAAACCTATTGTATTGAAACAAGTTTGGTATCCCAGACATTCTATTCAGTATGTCCCTGTCGCCCCGTCTACTCAACTGAAAGTTGGTTGTGATTGGTTGTTGGTTTCCAACGCCGCAGCATAATATCAGTTATATGACTGTAAATAATCGAAACTGGACCAGACAATCCAGTGATTGACATCATGAGCATTGATCTAGACAATTAGGATATCGATGCGATGACATGCATCAACCAAGTCCGTGAGCCTGACCACCCGACCCCCTTCGTCGCATCTTACTATCTGAAGGTTTCAATTCTAGTAGAACGTTATAAACAACATCAAAATAACGATAATCATTACTTCCCAATTATCTTCAACCGATTCCATCCTCCCCAATCGTACAACGGTTTGCACCCATTTCCCCACAGACAAACGCAGGAGCAGGCATTTTAACTCTTTATAGATTCTTGATAAACTTTAAATGAACTTTCTCAACTGCAAGGGTCTCAATAAATCCCCCAACCCAAGAGCCCTAACAGTATTGGTGGAACGAGTGTGTTTAACAAGTCACGCTGTGTATCTAGGGAAGTATATGGATCACTGTTTATGATGCGACGAAGTGAGAAGGATGTTCAGGCAACGCTTGCTGGGATTCTGAAAAGTAACCTGACGAAGAGAAAACCACATCTAAATATTTGAATGTATCACTTACTACTACTCTTTTACTCTTAAAAAACACTTTCCTTTTTGTGCTACCCTCCTACTCCTTCACAAAAACACCCACCTTAGTGTTTCAACACTGACCACCAAACCCTCCTGTTAACAATCAGAATATACGAGATCTATGCCATTCTAAAAATTCTTTGATCGTGTAACTATTCATTTATTGTCCTGTCGTCGGCAAATAACAACAAACGTATACACAGATGCAATATCAGCATCCCCAGATCCTGGGTTGGGGACATATAGTCTACAATATCATTTTTTCAAGTGAACAATTGACTTGCCTTTGCATGTGTTTGTGCCGGGTGCCACGTGGTATCGTCGCTATTTGATAGTGATTCATAAACACATGCTCATGATATTGTCGGAATCGTACAATCGACTCTGCTTTTTGTAGATATTTCTTATGAATATGGAAGGATTTTGTCGCTTTTATTTAATAACAGTGAAGAAGTATTGGCGTCATGTTTCACTCTTTCGGGCTCCTAGTGACGAAGAAAAGGCTTATCACCAAGTTTAACATCAGTAAGCATATTTCAGAGTAACATTACAAAATATGAGCCTATACACTTCAAACCAAGGTGCTGCCTGCTCACAAAACAAACACATTGCTGTAATCAAGAAGGACACATTTCACTTTATCCCCATGCTAAGTGAGATTGTAACAAAAATGAAACCATCTGCACTATACTGTAGTGTACTCACTTCTTGCTGTTTGTTATTTTCTCGAAAATGTTTGCTTATAAATGGTAAATATCTCATTTAACTCGTCAATCGAGACTGTTCGTTTTGCAAAGCGCCATTTTTGTAACGTGACCAGCGTGTATCCTTTCGCTTCCAACATCGGTCTTCTAGTTTTCAAGAATATTTTTTTTTTTAAATTGATTTGGTATATAATCATATCGAAATGTATGATCACGAATTATCGTGACCCTACATATTTTTTTATACTTTTGTTTATATCTTTTTGAGATTTGCAAACACGAAACTTCTTTTAAAGTCGCAAATACAAGGGCTGGTGAACCGTCCCTGTGTGTTAGGTAGGGAGAATTTACGTTTCAAGGTTTTGCATTTGTAATGAAATAATATAATTTTCCGGTAGAAAACTACACAAAAAGCATATAATAAATAGGATTTTTCATGTGACTCGTGAAATATCATGTTTCTCTCATCTCGTTACTGAGAGAAACATGATATTTCACTCGACACATGAAATATCCTCTATGTATTGACAAAAAACATAACAAACGTTGTCGAAACGTCACTTATCTTAAAAACAGTCGCATAAACACTGAAAGCCTTAGGTGCAAAACACAATGTGACACCCATATTAAATACACCCCCATCGCCACCATCAGACATGGTGTACAGTTTATTTCCACTTGGCTAACACTGGGAATGTGAATTGGGGGGAAAGGCGTGTGTGTAATGTAATGTAATGTAATGTCTTCAACTTATCATGTATCGCTTCAAAGACAATATCCCTGTAGGAATCGACACACCTTCAAACACTGGTATGAGAATTGATGCAAATGTTCACCCTTCTTTATAGGGATTCCTGAGTGAACGACAATAGATGTTCAACGTTTTGATCGGGATTTCTGGGTTTACGACAATAGATAATCAACGATTTGACCGGGATTCCTGGGTGTACGACAATAGATATTTAACGTTTTGACGGAGATTCCTGAGTGTACGACAATAAGTTCAACGTTTTGACCGGGATTCCTGAGTGTACGACAATAGATGTTCAACGTTTTGACCAGGATTCCTGAGTGTACGACAATGGATGTTCAACGTTTTGAGGGAGATTCCTAAGTGTATGACAATAGATGTTCAGCGTTTCGATGGAGATTCCTGAGTGTACGACAATAGATGTTTAACGTTTTGACCGGGATTCCTGGGTTTACGACAATAGATATTCAACGATTTGACCGGGATTCCAGAGTGTACGACAATAGATGTTCAATGTTTTGAGGGAGATTCCTGAGTGTACGAAAACAGATGTTCAACGTTTTGATGGAGATTCCTGAGTGTACGACAATAGATATTCAACGTTTTGACCAGGATTCCTGAGTGTTCGACAATAGATGTTCAATGTTTTGATGGCGGTTCCTGAGTGTTTGACAATAGATGTTCAACGTTTTGACCAGGATTCCTGAGTGTACGACAATAAATGTTCAACGTTTTGAGGGAGATTCCTGAGTGTACGACAACAGATGTTCAACGTTTTGATGGAGATTCCTGAGTGTACGACAATAGATATTCAACGTTTTGACCAGGATTCCTGAGTGTTCGACAATAGATGTTCAATGTTTGATGGCGGTTCCTGAGTGTTTGACAATAGATGTTCAACGTTTTGACGGGGATACCTGAGTGTTCATGCTATTCAAGTACTTAATTTTGATACGACTATGCCCCAAGCAAGGCAAATTTTAATATTCTATATAGTGTTGTATGTCTGCTGCTTGTGAGAAATACGTCGGTAAGGAGAAACGATTGCTTCCCATTACAGTCATCGAAGATGTCGCAGTGTACAGTGCACTAGTGGTTGTCACAGACTGCCCAGGCGGCGCTGTAGTGGTCACGTGACAGAGGCGGTGTACGATGACCAGAAACACTGCATGCCTTACAACTCGCCGACTAGGGGCAGACAACTCTTACTTCCTGGAGCAGACTCTTTATTGGCTAGACGTGGGTATGAATCATCTATTTAACTCATTAATGTGACCAAGGGCGCCGCCATTCCTATTAATAAATGAACTGTTGCAACTGTCCATAACCTACTCCCTTCCTGTTTTTGTATTTCATATTTACAGTTATAACCCAGGTATCTTTATTATGAGGCTAATTCAGCTCAAATCTAATTTCCATGAATTTTTATGCAATCCTCCTCTGACAATTTCCGCGTTGTTGGAGCCACTGCGCCGAGGTCTGGAGCCAACAACGCTCCCAGCCATGGGATGAACATCGGCGCATCTGTAACAGACATCTCACGTGTTGTATTAGCGTCTAATTTGCCGGCATTATTACGACATTAACCGTGATGCTGCAGATATTGAATCTGAAGACGTTCACCCTGTCTCTGTATTGAAAGTTAACAATGTAATCGCTTCCATCTTCTCGCCCGGTAAAGTGCATGTCAGTCGAATGTGCATGACAGCGAATTCGGCGAATGGTTAGTTCAGATGAACAAGGTCTCACAGGGTATTTTTATCTTCAGCTTCTCTGTAATAACGGAACTAACAGGCCAATTACATAAATAAACTGCCGAAAGTCAGCAGACGTTTGAAATGTGTGATGGATGTTGGTTTTAGTCAGGAAATAGAAATAGACAGCATGCCCATTGCAATTTAACTCCTGAAGTAAACTATGAAGGACTCAACAAAATTTCTTCACATACGAGTAAATCCAATCCAAATCCTCCACCTGCTATATATATTCTGCACTATGTCCCTCATTCAGTCTTACTTGACAACGGTATAAGGATCTATACCGAAACGTCGCTTTTTACAGTATTAAAGAGTGAGTGAGTATGGTTTTACGCCGCTTTTAGCAATGTTCCAGCAATATCACGGCGGGGGACACCAGAAATGGGCTTCACACAATGCACCCATGTCGGGAATCGAACCCGGGTCTTCGGCGTGACGAGCGAACGCTTTAACCACTAGGCTACCCGACCGCCCTACAGTATTAAAGAAGTTGTTATCCATAAAATTGTGTCTATCTTGTCATCCGCCAACTTCTAAGTAATGCCTATCAAACAAGTAAATCCAAACTCTTCCTAGATCTGATGGAATAAGGCTACTCCAGTACTCATTAAAAAAAAATAAATTGTCTGTAATCCTGAACATCTTTCATCCACCTACCCATCCATCCATCCATCCATCCATCCATACATACATACATAAATACATACACATGACTTATATGACATACCTATTTTGATATACATGTGGATATCAACACGCTCCGATTTTCTTCTCAATTTTTTTCCTATTAGTGTATTAATACCTTTTGTCAAATGGACCCGACCCCAAGTGGGTGCACTGTGTGCAACTTCCTCTACGACCTTGACATTGAGACGTGCCTGATGCTACTTGACGTACAACTAGTGCGCTGGGAGCATTACGTTTTAGTTGATTCCGATATACGTACTGAGGTGATAAATCACCAAGCTGTCTTTATTCCATAACTGAATGTCTAATGACCATAACTGTCGCGGTACACATAACTGTGGCACTTAGCAGCTTGGCGGGAGCCATGCGCGTGCACTTGGCAGGTTGCTAGTGAGATTTATCTCCCCTAAACTGTATTTGGCCAAGCTCCACGCAGCGATATCCCGTTCGTGGGGCTCTCCACACTATCGAGAGGGTAACGAAGGTGTCACGCGCTGGGATTTGGTATTTGGCTGAGGCCCATTTACAGGGTATGAAACTCCCAAAAATTTCAGCCAGACCACAGGACTGGCTAGCTGAAATACTTGCCAGCCCTGACCAAAACCTGCCTGCCCACTATAATCATATGTTTCTCAGGATAAGCTAACGGGGTTTCTTTTTGGTTACATTTTATCATTCATCTTTACATGTGAATTAATGCTTATCATCGGGAAATATTTTGAATATTTTCACATATGAAATATAACCCGACCGTCGGGCAGGGGGATTTGAAAATCTGGCAGCCCGAGTTGAAATCAACCCGTCTCGGACGGTCGGGCAGGCAGGTATTTCGAACACTGCCATTTAAGACTGGGCCCATTTAGGATTCAGGTAATACTCAACTATCTGCTGGGATCCGTAGGTGTGTGCCAAGGACACTCATTATAATCTATGATATTTCACAGATGCATGTGTCTTTAAACCGAAGTCTGGGACTTTGGTAGCTACCACGGTGGTATGTTTGAAAGTCATTCAAAGAGACGATTCAGTTCAAACATTACATTCTAATCATTTGGTCACACTCTGTGCCTTACCTCCCCTTTGTCTTGTTTAAGGAAACGACACGTAAATATGTACACGAGAGATGGCATCGCTGTCCTGCGCGAGGAATGTATCTAGCTGTGTCGTGCCACTGACAACCGTCTCCAGGGGGCGCCACGTCAGGCCAGATCGACACTGGCATTCACGACGCATGCGCGTATGTCACATGACTGTGTGGGACAACTTGATGGTGGTCTGGCACTGACAGGTGGTCGGAATGCAAGGGTGACGGTGTCACTGGGTCACTATGCCAGTAAGATGTTTCGCCCACCTTGTTTCGACAATGCAGTAATGGACGGTTCCCAAGATTTATGGGTTAGCGGGGGATTTCCGTAGCCCGACAACATTCACACAATCTGCTTGTCGGAAACAGAATAACCCATTTTGTCTTCTTCACAATAAAAATTCTTGATTCTTCTTCTTCTTCTTCTTCTTCTTCTTGTCTAGCCATAATCCTAATGCTACACTATCCGAGCCACTTAATATTTGTTTGTTTAACGCCGCACTCAGCAATATTCCAGCTATATAACGGCGGTCTGTAAATCATAAATTTTATTGGTATTCTAGACATACACATAACTATGTTTATTCATTATGGTCCTGAGCAAGGCCACCGGGTTCACTGAAGATTGCTTGTTTTGTGTTTACCTTTTTGTTTAACGCCGCACTCAGCAATATCATAGCTATAAGACGGCGGACTGAAATAGCTGGTATGATGACATGTATTAACCAAGTCAGCGAGTATGACCCCCAAGCCCGTTAGTCGCCTCTTACGACTAGCATGGGTACCAATTCTAACCTGGATCCTCACGGGGTCCTCACAAGGGTTGCTGAAGACCGAACCGATTCTATCCCAGATATTCATTACACTGAGGGAATGGGTAGTCCTGCACCATGACCGTGGAATATATTTATTTTATGAAAAAATAATAATCTAGAAATGCATACAAAAGCAAGTCTAGCCAGCTCAAGCTAACTCTATTCCACAGTCTATGAAATCAGCATAGGGAAATTTTTTTTATTTTTAGAGTCAAGAAGGATATTGTGTAATATAAGATTTCAGAGACTAAATGTTAGTCTAAGGGAATGGGGTACACTAGCATTTAGTTCCAGAAATTAAGTTATCTTTTTTAAAAACATATACCTTCCAAAATAGATTCCAAAACAGAACAGAGCTGAGGCAGTCTCAGCTTGCCAAATCATCCAAGACTTGAGTTGGATTTTTTAAATTATTCTCTAGTTTCTGGGAGACAGACTGGGAGTTGGGGTGACGAAGAGTTCTGAGCTTGGGGTTTATGCGGTTGCAGACAAAAACATGCATGCTTTAAGACTTGTAAAGCTCGATTAATCCGATTCAAAATTAGTGTTTCCAATTTCTGGAACTTGCGGCTTCCTGGATTAACATTCTTTTTTAGTTTACTTTACTCTATAACTCTCAGCTTGATTATGATGCTTGACTTCTGGTCCTTCCTTTCAGAGCTTCTTGACGGAGGTCGGAGGACGGACACCGCACAATGAGACGGGCTGACTGAACAGGGCGACCCAGGTACATGGAGTTGTTACAATACCCTACTCAATATAACACGTCAACGCCAGAGAATAACCAGTCTCGATTATCCGCGGAAACAGATTCCATCAGGCGTAAAAGGCAAAATAGTGATGTCAATTATATGAAGAAATCAGTGATGACACCAGGTGTTCGCGAAAAGGGTAAGCATGTCCTGCTGTTTGATGTAGGGTGCCCTATACATTTGATGTAGGATGCCCTATTCATTTGCTGTAGGACGGCCTACTCAGGCGATGTAGGGTGTCCTACTCAGACGATTTAGAGAGTCTTATTTATTTGATGTGGGACGCCATATTCACTTATTTAGTTATAATGAAACTGTTTGCTTGACATGACGTATTGGACATTTCACATTCACTAATCGTGTTATCTATTCTTGCTCATTTTTAATTGACACTAATGTTTTTACTGATTTTTTTGGGTTATTTTGATTGTACTAGTGGGAGTTGAAGACATGTGACAGAATTGTCACAAGAATTTGTGAAAAGCCTGGTGTGACCTTTATCGCGTGTTAACCATTTATATCCTCCATAACGCTTTATATCCTCCATAACGCTTTATATGCTCCATAAAACGTATTTTATTAATAAATCAACACTATGGCACATGTTGTTATTTCATGTGAAATTAACTGATTCATGACAAAAAGCGACTTATATTTGTGTATAACACTAACCATTCACTGTGCTCTTCAGAGATGTATATTTTCACATAATGTGGGAACGTACAGCGATTAAAAGTAAATACCTTAAAAGTAAATATTTTAAAATTTAAAACAGTTACAATCACAACATAATGTGACACTATATTATCACAAATATTTACCCATGTTTACTATGTGGTGAGCGAAACACCGAGACAACTCTCCACTGATGCTATGCTCTGAACGTGTACAATGGCGTGGTTGTTTGTTGTTGAATGTTGTGGTTGTTTGTTGTTGACGCAATTGTGCCCGTTCAGTCATGGCAACGTAAACAACAAGGCCGTTTCCCAAGATGAGGGGCATTTGACACCAGCGACAATTCGATAATTCGGATTCTAAATGTCTCGATTTAAGCAAATGACCATGTTTATCTTCCACCAGTTGAGGGCACTTCGTACTCGGCTGTAAATAAAAGCAGGGTTAGCAATTTCTATGGAATCCCGTAAGAGCTATTTAGCAAGGATAAAGCGTTATTCAGCAGCAAAACACATTTATATTCTGACACTCAATAACGACAGTGAAATGTTTCAAATCTCCGACACACTAAATGCATTGAAAAATAAGGTTGTTTGCGAC
Source organism: Haliotis rufescens (assembly GCF_023055435.1). Classification (NCBI taxonomy): domain Eukaryota; kingdom Metazoa; phylum Mollusca; class Gastropoda; order Lepetellida; family Haliotidae; genus Haliotis; species Haliotis rufescens. The sequence goes on along the minus strand of NW_025964235.1, from coordinate 85,076 downwards.
ACTTTAGCTACATGATGTTAACCTTTCTGTAAACCAACAGGTTTTACGCAGAATTGTAACAGTGGTAATATGTCCCTAGTGGGACACCGTAGGTTTTCCGACACAGCGCGAGGACGTCACAAGGGGCTCCAGCTATGTCGACGCTGGGACCAACATTTTTAAACAGAGTCTCAATGTTAAAAATATGAAATGAACACGTCCCATTTTAATTCTGGAAACCCAAAAGTCCAGAAACTCTACGCTCTTTGCCCAGTATCGGTTAAAGGTATTTACAAAATTAAACATGCCGTTTTCATGGGAACATACCAAGGAAGAAAAAATGAAAAAAAAATTGTTTAAAAACTCAATATTTAGACTATGTCGCCCATGGGCCTGCCCATGGGCGAAGTGTGGCCCATGGGCCTGCCCATGGGCGAAGTCTGGCCCATGGGTAGGCCCATGGGCAGGCCCATGGGCGAGAATATGTTCCTTTACTTAAAACTCATGTTTTTGTTTCGCAAATACATTTAATGTATTTATTGAAGTATCATGACACAAAATTTAACTCATTTTAACTTAATTCAACGATTTTATAGCGATATTGAAATATTTCGCCAATGGGCGAGAAAAAGGTTTGGCCCATGGGCGAGAATATGTTCCTTTACTTAAAACTCATGATTTTGTTTCGCAAATACATTAAATGTATTTATTGAAGTATCATGACACAAAATTTAACTCATTTTAACTTAATTCAACGATTTTATAGCGATATTGAAATATTTCGCCCATGGGCGAGAAAAAGGTTTGGCCCATGGGCGAGAACATGTTCCTTTACTTAAAAGTCATGATTTTGTTTCGCAAATACATTAAATGTATTTATTGAAGTATCATGACACAAAATTTAACTCATTTTAACTTAATTCAACTATTTTATAGCGATATTGAAATATTTCGCCCATGGGCGAGAAAAGGTTTGGCCCATGGGTAGGCCCATGGGGCAGGCCCATGGGCGAGAATATGTTCCTTTACTTAAAACTCATGATTTTGTTTCGCAAATACATTTAATGTATTTATTGAAGTATTACGACACAAAATTTAACTCATTTTAACTTAATTCAACGATTTTATAGCGATATTGAAATATTTCGCCCATGGGCGAGAAAAAGGTTTGGCCCATGGGCGAGAATATGTTCCTTTACTTAAAAGTCATGATTTTGTTTCGCAAATACATTAAATGTATTTATTGAAGTATCATGACACAAAATTTAACTCATTTTAACTTATTTCAACTATTTTATAGCGATATTGAAATATTTCGCCCATGGGCGAGAAAAAGGTTTGGCCCATGGGTAGGCCCATGGGTAGGCCCATGGGCGAGAATATGTTCCTTTACTTAAAACTCATGTTTTTGTTTCGCAAATACATTTAATGTATTCATTCAAGTACCATGACACAAAATTTAACTCATTTTAACTTAATTCAACGATTTTATAGCGATATTGAAATATTTCGCCCATGGGCGAGAAAAGGTTTGGCCCATGGGCAGGCCCATGGGCGAGAACATGTAGGAATTATGTTTCAATGCGATTGAGGAAAACGTGTGTGAATATTGTGACACTAAAGCAACTTTTAACTGCATTGTCACTTTTGGTATGAAAATGGTAATAGTTAAGAAAAACGTAACAGCCTTCTTATGATAATTCTCATATTCTCATTAGTACGTTGTGTCTAATTACAGTGTCGGCCTTATTTACAGGTGATTCTACAATACTTGTTGTCGGTCAATTACAATCTGCCACACCACGCGTGAATAAACATTTATGCAGGTGTTGCTGTGGGCAAATACCTAGCCTGTACATGTATATTTTTGTGGATACATGTATTACACATTTTCGTTGATATGTGGATATATTAAGCACCAAGACATAAAAAGTTTATGAAAGATGAATTTGTGCCTTGATATATATATTCAACGCGAACGAAGCTTGTATTTTCTCCGCGATCCTGATGTGTATCATCGTTTAATTGGTCATTCATTAAAAGTATGTTGTGAGGCGATATCAAAGGAGCCGCTCAATATACACAGTGTCGTCCGTTTCGCGTGAACTACCACCCTACCCTGTCAGTAAGAGTTATGTAATCGGTACACAAATATATTTGGTGCGATGTCAGTGTGGAAGGAGTTTGAATTACGTCCGCCAGTGGCCACAGAAAGTATAGTACCAATCAACAAGGCCAATGCCGTACTAATAACCTAGTGACTCTCGTAACAACGGCTGTCAATATGTCTGCTACATCTACCATACCATCATCCCTGTCACAACTGGCGTATTAACGGTTTATTCAACAAATTATTGTAGAAATGTCGTTACCAGACTAACGTACGTCGTATTCAGTCCTCAACTGGATGTCACATTCCTTATATCAGTTAACAGCCCTGTTTGTGAAAATATTTACTAGACATAAGATTTAAAGACTAATAAAATCAATTGTAAGACCGCATAGACCATAAAACCGAATAAAATATGTCTTGGTATCATCTCTTGTGTATTAGATGATGGCAATGACCGGAAATGTTATAACGTTAGATTAAGAAGGAGAAACATTAAAGTGTTTTACAATACTTGGAAACATGAGCAATAAGATGTAGCAACATAAACATGCATGGAATAGGGACAAAGGATGAAAACAAATTGAAAAGGATTTTAATACAAAATTAATCGAACTAAATAACTTGCCTGAACAGAAGGGGTACCCAAACTTGTTTGACAGTTATTCGTGTGTTGTAGACTGTCGAATCGGACTCATGTGTGTACGTAGGGTACGCATATCTATTGCAAGTTTTAGTACTCATACACTTTCTCTTTTTGTGTTTTGTTTGTTTGTTAGTTGTATAACGCCACACTTAGCAATATTTCAGCTGTATGACGGCGGTCTGTAAATAATCGAGTCTGGACCAGACAATCCAGTGATTTACATCATGTGCATCGATCCACGCAATTGGGATACGATGACATGCATCAACCAAGTCAGCGAGCCTGACCACCCGATCCCGGTAGTCGCTTCTTACGACAAGCGCTGTCGCCCTTTTACGCCAAGAATGGTTTGTTGAAGATCTTCACGGGTCTATTGAATGCAGGGATTTGTATAAAGTCATCAGACAGCATACAATGCCAACTAAAAAAATATACTCAGTGACTCCGCAAAGTAATATAGTACGGTACTTAGAGTACATGTGAGATTATACTCGGATTAGGGAGATGTTTAATCCATATAACGTGTTATTATTCTACCTAACAATGTATTTAATGAAATGAGTGCAAAACAAACTCAACGGCTAAAAGGTTTCATTGAAAAAACTACCCCTAGTCTTGACTAATAAAACAACTGCAACCCGACACAGATTAAACGCAACTTACAAACACAATCATAATCTGGTTAGTCTGTATCACTCAACGAGGCCGCTTACTCTGCCCACAGTATGACAGTATTGGGCAGTTCAGTAATTAGGAGCCAAAACCAGACAGGTACGCTGGTCACACTTGACTGGTCTGACTGATGATTAGGTCGTCTGACAATTGGGAGTGAACCATAGCAAGAAGTATCTGCGAAACTATTTGCTCCTTTTATGGGACCGATTAGTTTTATGACCATGGGCCTCGGCACAAGCGTGGTGTTGGAAGACAAGTTATACATGTACATCCGATATGGTGACTGTTTTTCGCTATTCATATTGTAAATACATTCATAATACCACAACATTTTAGTACTCCTTGAAACTTTACAATCACTTCAATATGTACAATAGATTGAACGAGAACACTTGATATATTGCAGATTATTAAATCATTGTCTCTATTATCAGCCGCTACGTTTGTATCGTTTGCATTGTACAAAGAAATATTTTATCTGTCCTTTTGCAGATTTAGCCTCAGAATGTGCTCATTCGAATTAGGAACGAAAATAATTGCTTGTCGTGAGTATATATGATACAGTTAAAAGTTACTTGTACACTGTAGACGTATTCACTTTAAAGTCGCATACGACCTTCGCGAGCGAGTTGAATGATCCAGGTTAATTGGAACGAAGTCTAGAAAGGGTTATAAAGTTTTGTATTTGGTAATGTGTAGGTTTGTTAAATATAATTTTTTAAATTCCTTTTATTTCAATATGTAAAAACATAACTATGCGCTTAAAAACAGAGCTGACTTGATGGGAGATAGCCACCTCAGTTTGTCTGTTTGACACGGTTTAACCTTACTGTGTCCTCACCCTGGTTGTTGTTACCGTTGTTATAAGGGATTAAGAGCTACGGCTCATTGCATTTTTGGTTACAGTCTGTATCACTAAAGTGGACATGTGCAGGTGAACTCTGTTCAATTAGTATATGAAATGCAGTAAAATGTGAACTCCAGACAATAATAACCTGAGGGTAAATCCACGTGCGTCTGCCTTTCCCCTCGTTCACCTTCGAAATCCTTGATTATTATATCATGCCAGAGTTCTGAAATTCAGTGACAATGTTGCTGAACAGTAGAATCTGATGGACGTTTTGTGCAGAACCTGTTTGACACTATGGGTTCCAGGACCACTAACAATCTGAGCTGAAAAAGTTTGGTCCTAACCGCACCCAACATCTACAAGTTTGTAAGCTTGTAGACATCATTAAGAAGTAATTAACAGTCCCATGCTGAGACCTTTCTCAAAATTCAGACCGGTGGCAGGCTGCCAACAAAGAGAAGAAAATATCGCAACCCCGACACGAGTGTGCTCAGTCAAACAATGAACTTACGACCGGCAGAAAACAACTCCAGTTGAGTATGCCGATGCTGTATCTCAGCCGTGTTGGCCTGAAAATTTAAACATGCTAATTAAATCCAAAATCGTATAATTATTTTTAATAGAAACCGTATCTTAATTTGTTCTTGCACTGCATCATATCGTGTATTTCATCTGTATATGTGTAATGTGTATATGTATCAATGACTACACTTATACCGCATATTCTGCAACAGACTATAATTAATCACCTTATTATTGTCTCTCCATTTACCATGGCTGACTGCACTAATACCCTTTTAACAGTGGACACCGATATCAGTATACATGTAGGCTTTTTGTTCAAAAAGGAATATGCAGGAAATTATATGTAACAATTAACTGTGTACTAATTACATGTTTGAATGTTATCAGTTTTACGTTCTGAGATACAGTGATGTAAGCATCTTCTAAAATCTTCTAAAAATAGAATAAAATACAAAACTCTCTGCCGTAATTTTTTTGTAGAAATCATTCGATCAAGTAAAAATGACTGCGTGACAAGACGAATCAACTATTTATACCCGATAAAAGAAACTACCGTATTTTAGGAACAGTGCTACAACAAGACATTTGAAATTTATAACAAGCAGATACATTAGAGACAGTGACTAGACTACAGGTACGTAATCCGTATCAATCAAAGGTGTAAAAAAAACTGAAAATCATATCTGTAGGAGACCTACCAAATTACCAAGTTTTATCATTACTATATTTATTACAATGCAAATACTTTAGTGATACATTTTGTAGAGGAGGGGGCATACACACAAGTATATTGCTTCCGTGTGTGAATGCAGGTTGTACTTGGTATCTCAGTTCTCAGTTTCATACCGGTTGCATAACTGAATTTGTATATGGAACCATGCGTACAGCATGACAATTACTTGCTATTCGTCAGTTTACAACACACATAACACGGTCAAACAATTTTAGGCACCGCTTTTGCGAGTTATTTAGTACAATAATGTTTTATTAAAATCTATTTCAATTTGTTTTCACCATTTTCCCTATTGGTAATTAGTACGGATTGACCTTGTTTATTGTTTCTATACTTTGAGGATTTCTGTGGCAAGTGGCGGACGTAATTCAAACTCCTTCCGCACTGACACCGCATCAAATATATTTGTGTACCGATTACATAACTCTAATGGACAGGGTGGGTTGGTAGTTCACCGGACGACACTGTGTATATTGGGCGGCTCCTTTGATATCTCCTCCAAACATACGTTTATTGAATGACCCCATTAAACGATGATACACATCTCGATGAATATATCAAGGCACTAATTCATCTTTCATAAACATTTTTTTTGTCTTTGTGCTTAATATATCCACATATCAACGAACATTTGTAAAACATGTATCCTAAAAAAAATAAACATTTTCAGGCTAGGTATTTGCCCACAGCAACACCTGCAGAACTGTTTATTCACGTGTGGTGTGGTAGATCGTAATTGACCGAGAGCAGGTATTGTAGAATCACCTGTAAATAAGGCCGACACTGTAATTAGATACAACGTACTAATGAGAACTATCATAAGAAGGCTGTTGTTTTTTCTGAACTGTTACCATTTTCATACCAAAAGTGACAATGCAGTTAAAAGTTGCTTTAGTGTCACAATATTCACTCACGTTTTCCTCAATCGCATTGAAACATAATTGTACTGGTCAGTTCGACACTGCTTGTAATTAAATAATTATTTCGAGATTTGGTTAGAATGTAAGATATTCAGCCAAAGGTTATGCAATAAAAGACGAATAGTTTTTTTCATTAAAATACGCGCACGCGTACCTGTATATTGCATACCTAGTGTCACGTAATTGCCCAGTGTGATGTATCAACGGGACATAAAAAACGGGAAATGAAATAGAAACTAACTAAAATTTAATGTTGTGGAAAATAACTCCAATGAATTGGAGTACACGCACATGAATTCGTATGATAAACTGTCAAAACGTTTTGAGAGGTAAGGCCGGGTTCATTAAAGATCGCTACAAAAACATGAGTTTTGAGTAAAGGAACATGTTCTCGCCCATGGGCCTGCCCATGGGCCAAACCTTTTCTCGCCCATGGGCGAAATATTTCAATATCGCTATAAAATCGTTGAATTAAGTTAAAATGAGTTAAATTTTGTGTCATGGTACTTGAATGAATACATTAAATGTATTTGCGAAACAAAAACATGAGTTTTAAGTAAAGGAACATATTCTCGCCCATGGGCCTGCCCATGGGCCTACCCATGGGCCAAACCTTTTTCTCGCCCATGGGCGAAATATTTCAATATCGCTATAAAATAGTTGAATTAAGTTAAAATGAGTTAAATTTTGTGTCATGATACTTCAATAAATACATTTAATGTATTTGCGAAACAAAATCATGAGTTTTAAGTAAAGGAACATATTCTCGCCCATGGGCCAAACCTTTTTCTTGCCCATGGGCGAAATATTTCAATATCGCTATAAAATAGTTGAATTAAGTTAAAATGAGTTAAATTTTGTGTCATGATACTTCAATAAATACATTTAATGTATTTGCGAAACAAAATCATGAGTTTTAAGTAAAGGAACATATTCTCGCCCATGGGCCAAACCTTTTTCTCGCCCATGGGCGAAATATTTCAATATCGCTATAAAATAGTTGAATTAAGTTAAAATGAGTTAAATTTTGTGTCATGATACTTGAATGAATACATTAAATGTATTTGCGAAACAAAAACATGAGTTTTAAGTAAAGGAACATATTCTCGCCCATGGGCCTGCCCATGGGCCTACCCATGGGCCAGACTTCGCCCATGGGCAGGCCCATGGGCCACACTTCGCCCATGGGCAGGCCCATGGGCGACATAGTCTAAATATTGAGTTTTTAAACATTTTTTTTTTCATTTTTTCTTCCTTGGTATGTTCCCATGAAAACGGCATGTTTAATTTTGTAAATACCTTTAACCGAGACTGGGCAAAGAGCATAGAGTTTCTGGACTTTTGGGTTTCCAGAATTAAAATGGGACGTGTTAATGGCGTTTGAGCGAAATAGATTGAAACAGTTTTCGATATTTCTGACTTTCCTGTGACTATTTGACAGACGCTGCAATAGTGTGACGTCATGGCCTTCAGTGCAATGACCTCTACATTAGGACCATTCATACAACGTGTCTTAGTATTATTTCCTATCTTATCGTTGTCGTAGCAACCGTGGACAAATTCATAGGGTCACTGGTGATATTTTATAACCATTCACTCCTAGGTTGAATTTCCGTATACATTAGCGCACAAAACATGAGTTTAACTGTTAGGGTTGTGCGTTTGTACATTTAGTATGAAGTATATTCAATTAGGAACAAGTCATCTTGAACAGTGATCGATACTGTAGCATATGGGAATGTTCGCCTCAACGCTCCACAAACTACAGTTCGTGATACTGAAGAGCCCAACCCTCACACGTTAGAGTTCACCCCTCCCAAACGAGAGCCCGACCCTAACACGTTAGAGTTCACCCCTCCCACACGAGAGCCCAACCCTCACACGTTAGAGTTCACCCCACCCACACGAGAGCCCGACCTTCACACGTTAGAGTTCACCCCTCCCACACGAGAGCCCGACCCTCACACATTAGAGTTCACCGCTCCCACACGAGAGCCCAACCCTCACACGTTAGATTTCATCCCTCCCACACGAGAGCCCGACCCTCACACATTAGAGACCGACCCTCACACATTAGAGCCCGACACTCACACGCTGAAGCCTGACACTCACACAATAGAACCCGACACTCACACAATACTGCCCCCACCCCCAACGTCAGCACCCACCCCTCCGATGCACATGCTATATATCTACCTCCATACCTATCACACTCATGAGAGCGCCAGTCGCCACTACCATTGGTTCAGTGTATTACCGTCTGGTTGATTGGGAACGAGAAGAGCATATCGAGCCAAAACCATTGCTCCTCGAGGCGTGGTGCGATATCGTGATGTTACCGTTACAAAAAAACAACATCGCTAGCCCGTAGACTTATCGGATATTTGGCAACTTTGTCTAAATAACACTATCAGTTGTACATTTCAATAAAGCACTTAACAAGGGGGTGTGGGACGAGGGTTTCTGCACTGGCACAGACAGGTAAGTCAATAGAGGGCGCTCATTAGCTCTAAAAGCCGGGGATGCACGCAACGATCTCGTGAACTTCAAAGACAGAAAATCATTTCGGCGTTTTTACATGTAAATTAACTCTCAAGTGGGAAGGTTAACCAGTAATATATTTTCACGACAACATTAAACAACATTATTTGCCAATAATACTGGAAAATAATTGGCATGTGATTGGTTGAAAATATCGGCAGGTTGTGTTTTATCTTTTCTGCTTAATATTTATGACAATCAATAAAAACGGCAATTTCAGAATAGTTTTATAATGACGACCTATCCCTTCAATCGTTTGTCTAGTTCTAGTGAGTCAGTTGATATTTAACGTCACATCGACAATATTTCAGGCATATCGTGAGTGAGTGAGTGGGTGAGTATGTTTTAACGCCACGTTTATTACATTCCAACAATATCACGGCGGGGGACACCAGAAATGTAGATTCGAACCGGACCTTCTGCATTACGGGCAAACGTTTAACCACTGCCTCACAGCACCTGTTTATGAAGAGATTGAGGGCTTGCTTTCTAAATGTCAAATCATTTTCCACATGTTTATGAGTGGCATGTTTTGACATCCATGGAATTTACAAGATAAGACAGTGATACTATTCTCCCAGAGTTACGTACAATGACGTTCACACATTCTTGTATTGGAACGAACCTTGAACCATTATGATACTCAGGCTAAAGTCAGTATTTCTGTAGCAGAATATTATAGAAAAATCAGCTTCCATCTACTAAGATCTACTGAGATTGTCTGGTCCAGACTCGATTATTTACAGACCGCCGTCATGTTGCTAGAGTATTGCTGAGTCCGGCGTTAAACAACAAACTCAAGATCTCACCTACAACAATCCCATCTACTAAGATTTGCTGTAGATCTCATCTACTAATATTTCATATAGTAGGATCCCCACTGCTAAGAATTACTAATATCTCATCTACTGATATAATTCTTCAGCAACCCATGCTTGCAGTAAAGGGCGACTATGCTTGTCGTAAGAGGAGACTAACGGGATCGGGTGGTCAGGCTCGCTGACTTGGTTGATGCATGTCATCTTATCCCAATGGTGTGGATCGATGCTAATAACAACAATCACTGGATTGTCTGGTCCAGACTCGATTATTCACAGACCGCCGACATATAGCTGGAATATTGCGGTGTTAAACAACAAACAAACAAAACAAAACTAATGTCTCATCGACTATGATGTCATCCTAATCGCTACAAACTGTAACGGTAGGTTTGCCCCAAGTTCTGTGCGCTGTCTCACTGTAAGCTGGGGTGGCAGGCCCATTATGCGCTAACGTCGTCCCGTCAACGTTAATGGACCCTGTGATGGAGGCAAGCCCCCCACGTACTCGAGCATAAAACAATGACAGTTTTAAATCATTTCTCGTAAATACATGAAAAAGATACATGTGCGGTTGGACTGTCTGCCGGGCGGGACTGATCTTGTTGGTGGCGTCATTAGCTCTCATCAATAGCGTGCCATTATGGCTCAGTAGCCGGCGTTACACTTCATTTGGCAATATATAGACACGGAACGTGATTACATAATAACTATTGCTGGTGGTCTGGTTCCCGTAATAGCGTTATGGAATTGCGGAGGAGTCATAAAGCGGGTTATCGCAGATCGAAGAAGGTCGATGTCCGTGCGGCCATTGACCTCATATCGCAGTGTCAGTACCAGTGTGCCATGTCCTCGTACCTCCAAGGAGACAAAGTCGGAGAATGACAAATGTTCACTGACGTTGGTGTAGGTTTTGGCACACTTGCGCCACAGTAAAGTCAGTATGTTCCAGATACATCTATCACCGTACAAGCATTGGTACAAATGTTGTCAATGGTGGTCAAACTAAACTTTTCTATTCGTTGCCGGACCCGTGAAGGTCCGGGTTAGAATAGGTTTTCGGCAACCCATGCTTGTCGTAAGAGGGTGGGGTGAGATAGGGACGGGTTGGCTGGAGGGGGTGGGGGTGGGGGGTGAAGTCAGATGGCAAAGGATAAGGTGGGGTTATGGTCGGGGGTTCGGGGGTTCGGGGGGAGGGGGGAGGGTTGAGATGCGGTAGTTTGGGGGGAGGGTTGAGACGGTGGTGTAGGGCAGGGTTGAATTGGGGGCGTGGGGGGAGGGTTAAGTCGGGGGTGTAGGGGAGGGTTGAGTCAGGGGTGTGCCGGGAGGGTGGTGAAGTGGGTCTGTCGCCGAGGGTCTCATAAAGCTTAGAATTGGATTATTTGATAAGCTATACGCTCTATGGTCTAGAGACAAGGGACACCCCACCCCCTCCACCATCAAAAGACCCAAGGGTGTACAGTGATGGCCTGGTATACAGTCTAGCTCCGGGAAACATGGCTGCCAACGGTGATACTCCACAGAGTACAATATTGCTTGGAGTCAAGCCATTACAATGTCGGCCGATTTCTATCTTCAAAGATGTTTGTACATGCTTGAATTATTTCCAAATTCACAACACCTGTCGGTGTATAAGTGGGGTCATTTCTATTAAGGAATTAGACACCTTAATTCTTTCATGTCAAATTACAAGAAACCGCTGAAGAGCACGTGTGATTTATTTCAAAGCGTTTCCCATTTGCTCTGCCATAAAACAGCCACAATTATTTCCATGGAACAGTTTAAGTGGGTACTTACTAGATGGCGTGTGAATGATACGAACCATGTAGATAAATATATAACGAAGCACAATTTGAAGAACTCTATGAGTCATGAACAATCTGTTTTTCTGTTCACCTTCACCTTCTTATTCACAGCCGCATGCTTATCATCGTGTACACGGAGAATATACAGGTCCACAGTTGATATTCATCCAGCTCAACATACACGCATTTGATATCATTTACAAACATCAAACACAGGATAAGTATTCGACTTGGCGAAAACCTCGGTACACAGGGTTCCATTGTTCAAAGTTTAGGCCACGTTTTTAAAAGATTTTATTTACGAATCCGCCGACTTTAAAAAAAATTAAATGTAAAAATAAAATGAAAAGCAGTGTTGTTTTATCCCGCCGACCTGAAATAAGTGAAATATTTAAAAACTCATTTAACGTCGCTATCAATAAATTCTTGAAAATACTACGATTAAACCTGTTGATAATGTATCCTATAAACTTCAAAACACAACGAAATTATATATATATTCCGACTTGAATTTTGCGGCCGAAACCCGTTAAATAAAAAAGAAAGTCTGGCCTTGGAAACACATATTTTCTAGCTACGTTAAGGCCGGGAACTCCGCGGATGAGATGCCTGTATTATACCCATGAAGAGAATCGAGCGCCGGCCTTTGGAGTAAATACGTGTTCTTTTATCAACAAAGAATGTCGTAACGTAATTGTATTAATGTGTTTCTTCAGAAAAGAAATACTTACAAAGGGTGCCAATTTAGTATTACACTTTATGAACAGCTGTGACAACATATAGTGTTTTGGTAATTGTATGTTTAGTATTACACTTTATGAACAGCTGTGACAACATATAGTGTGGTGGAAAATGTATGTTTAGTATTACACTTCATGAACAGCTGTGACAACATATAGTGTGGTGGAAATTGTATGTTTAGTATTACACTTTATGAGCAGCTGTGACAACATATAGTGTGTTGGTATTTCTATGTTTAATGTTACACTTTATAAGTAGCTGTGACAACATATAGTGTGGTGGTAATTGTATGTTTAGTATTACACTTCATGAACAGCTGTGACAACATATAGTGTGGTGGAAATGGTATGTTTAGTATTACACTTAATGAACAGCTGTGACAACATATAGTGTGGTGGAAATGGTATGTTTAGTATTACACTTTATGAACAGCTGTGACAACATATAGTGTGGTGGAAATGGTATGTTTAGTATTACACTTAATGAACAGCTGTGACAACATATAGTGTCGTGGTAATTGTATGTTTAGTATTACACTTTATGAGCAGCTGTGAGAACATATAGTGTGTTGGTAATTGTATGTTTAGTATAACACTTTATGAGCAGCTGTGACAACATATAGTGTGGTGGAAATGGTATGTTTAGTATTACACTTTATGAACAGCTGTGAGAACATATAGTGTGGTGGTAATTGTATGTTCAGTATTACACTTTATGAACAGCCGTGACAACATATAGTGTTTTGGTAATTGTATGTTTAGTATTACACTTTATGAACAGCTGTGACAACATATAGTGTGGTGGTAATTGTATGTTCAGTATTACACTTCATGAACAGCTGTGAGAACATATAGTGTGGTGGTAATTGTATGTTCAGTATTACACTTCATGAACAGCTGTGAGAACATATAGTGTGGTGGTAATTGTATGTTCAGTATTACCCTTTATGAATGTAGTACGAGCTGTGTCCCATGTCTTCACCAGTCTGTTGTTCTAACGCTAGGGGAACATGTACCTCATCTCAACCGTTCAAGTCGTTATGTTCCGGCGAATATATGGCAGTAACTAGAGAAGGTAGGCCTGTACAAGTCACTCGAGACACTCAGCTTCACAGTCGTAACCACTGGAAGTGTCCAGTAGGTTGGGCCCATATAGTTGTTTCTCGTCTTGAGGGTACAATGTGAGCTGGGGGCTTCTTCAACAACTACAAGTAACAAACGTATATCTGAGCACTTCTTTCCGTGAACAACACACACACACAACAACAGCAAAAAAACAAATAAACATATTATCATTGTATCATCGTTGTTTTTAACTATAATGTCATCTTTGACATGTAGATGTTTTGATATTTCAGACAAAAAGTATCGGTGGAACTCAGATGTGGCTGATCGTGACAGAAAAGCAGCGTATTATCTGAAAGTATCGGTAGAACTCAGATGTGGCTGATCGTGACAGAGAAGCAGCGTATTATCTGAAAGTATCGGTGGAACTCAGATATAACTGATCGTGACAGAGAAGCAGCGTTTTTCAGACACTATCGTAGGAATTCAGACGTGGTTGATCGTGACAGAGAAGCAGCGTATTTCAGAAAGTATCGGTGGAACTCAGACGTGGCTGATCGTGACAGAGAAGCAGCGTATTTTAGAAAGTATCGGCTGAACTCAGATGTGGCCCGGCCATCGCAGAATCAGTTATAATTCTTCAGCTTCGATAAAAAAACACTCGCTGTCAAAGATCTGTTAAAGATCCCCCCAGTGAAAGAAACATGACATAAATTGCCGTGCAAAAGAAAGCATACACCCATGTTTGATGGTGGCAGAATTTAACAAACACGAAATGGTTATTCGGTGGTGATATCTTTGATTTGAGGGTTTGGGACCTTAAGTTTGCAGTGTTTCTGAGACTGTTTTCATCCCAAAAACGTTGGTAATGTTTTAGGCAATTTTTAAGAGTAAACCTTCCTTTGCCCGGCAGTTTATGAACATTTTCATACAACAAAGACACGACAAAGATATTGAGTCATCTTAGAATACCTGGCTTAGTGGAAGTGACAGATCTAAACTAAAGCTTCCGTCATGGGGTCTTTTCTGATAAAACCCTGATAAGTCTATCTAACACACTTCTTCAAAACACGCGAGCGCATTCTTCGCATACATACTGTTGGCATGGGACGGGTCTCGCTACAGGAATGCCCCTGCCAAATTAATTCACATATTCAACGTTGTACAGAAAGGTGGGTCGTATGCTTCCTGGCTCCGTACGAGACATCTGCAGCGGCTTCTCACTAATAGCCCTACTTAACACATATTGCCACATATTTAATTCTCAAGCAGGTTTGTTTACAGCGGGAATGTGCACGAGGTGGGTGTCGACTGGGCGTGTCGGTCGACACGCTGCCAAGAATGCCAGCGAGCGTCAGTCAGCCACGGTTCAGACTACACACCGAGAACCAGGAACACACTGCCGGCAAATACTTCCCTAAAACTGCACACTACCGGCAAATACTTTCCTAATAACCTACACGAAAGAACATCGAGGAAATTATTTTGTTAATCTTCCAATGCACAAAAACTGCGTGTGTTTCTTTTAATAGTTCCGCTGGCATGTTTTGGCACTGTCAAGAATTGAGTCTTGATTTAGACCCTGTCGAGGTCGTTTTTCTACGATTACGTAATTACAATACAAGCGACTGTTCCACGTGAAGGTCCCTGGCTCACATCAACGTTCTATTGATAACCGAATAACATCATGTGTTCTAACCGGGTCAGTATAGGAACTAGAATCTCGACCAAACTGCAATAACGGTTTGGAGGAGTAGGATACTTTAACAGGCAAACAGAAGGGGATATTTAATTCGGGCGCAAAAGATTCCCATTGAATTCTTTGGGTTTTTGTTTATTCCAGCTATATTATCGAATTTCCACAGACAATCCAGTGATTGACATTGTGAACATCAACCGAGTCAGCAAGCCTGTCCACCCGATCCCGTTAGTCGCATCTTACGACAAGCATGGGTTGCTGAAGACCAATTCCTACCCGTATGTTTACGGGGGTGAGTGAATGTTGTTTAGAGGCGCAAATGCCAGATGTGAAACGAAGAGTCCGTAAATAATCGAGCCTGGGTCAGAGAATTGGTTGTTGATACCACGAACAACGATCAAAGCACCTCATACAATCATCCAGGTGACACTTTAACTCTCGTCAGTAGGCTCAATGAGACATATTGTACCGAGAACCACTTCCAGATGAGAATCTCTCGGAGCACCAGATTCTGAAGCTGTGAAAACAACACACACACACGCACGCACGCACGCACGCACGCACGCACGCACACTAACACATTCACACATGGTGTCAAATGCCCGCTTAAGTACCGGAGTAGCCTTGCTTCTAGGCTGTACTGAATGATAAGCCCATGGGTGTACAATAATTCTATCGTTATTAGAGGCAAGTCTAGATACGTGGACAGTACTCTAGGGACCCCAGTCTCTTATAGGGACAACTTGTTCTTATTATTTATATAATCCTGAAATTATGACTTAAACTATTTTTTGTCTTAGAGACTTGTGCAAGTCTTGTGTCGGTGTTTCATCAATCTTTGTTAGATGTCACTCCGCGTGGGGATCCCGGGTTACACCAGGTTCCCAGGTCAACCTATGCTGGTCGTAAGAGGCGAGTGTGTGGACTGCATGGTCAGGCAGAGTGTCCTTGTTAAAGTGTGCTATCATAATATGAATCACTGAATTGCCTGGGTCTGATTCGATTAGTTTCAGGATGCCGTCATATTGCTCGAATATTGAATAGTGCGGCGTAAAACAACCTAACCTTCAGGTCGAGCCATTTGGGTGTCCTTGCTCCGCGGCATAGTGAATAAATATTGTTTGGAGCATATTTTGAATACCACACGTTTCAATACATCAGGTTTAATGTTCTTTGGTATTTTAAGTAAAGCAGGTACAGATGACCTGACTTGACCTCGTCACGTGACACAAGGTTGTACCTGCATATTCAAAAACACTTTGTACTTTGGAAAGTATTTGATAGATATAGATATGGTTAAATATAGAATAGCATTGACTAAATAAAGATTAAGTTGGCATAATATTAGGATGAAAGAGGAAGATGGTTCGCTTTTAAGTTACAGCTTGGTGAAAGACTTTCCTCCTTTTGCAGTCATGATATTGAGGATGAATGCCATGTTATAATGGTATGCTGAGGTTTGGCGTTAAACAAGAAACAAACAATATTATATAAAATATGTGTTACATGTATGACTAATCTTTATTATACGTGACATATGTTATCTAATTAATATCAGTACGGCGTTTTAGGGCTTAATAACATGTTTATCTCATCTCGTCATGACTAAACAAAGTGGACATTTTCACTCGTGGCTTCGAAAATAGCAACTGTTTCAGGTAACTGGATGAAGGGAAGATATCATTAGACAAGATTAGCCACGTATCATGGCTGTATGTTAGGATAACCTACTTGTACGTGACTTATCTTGACATTAAGGGGTACCTGTTCCTGGGAACTAAAAGTGATCGGGACTCCGTTGATTAACTAGGAAGTTCTTCTCTAGATATTACTGATGGCCAAAAAGTCGATGTCGATATTCCGCCTATTTCAATATAGTCGTTTCATATAAACATACTTATTATGTTTCTTTATTCCTCGAAACGCAAATACAGCGGTACACTGTCGGACAAAAGAAAGTATACACTCTTGTTTCATGGTGGCTAAAAGGAAACGAAGAGAAATGGTAATTCCATGGTGATATATTTGATACGGGTTTCGGAGCCTGTTTTCAACCTAGTAACGTTTTGACACTGTTTGTAAATTTTTTGGTGAAATCTAAATTTAATGTTGAAGTGTATACGTTCCTTTGCCGGGCAGTTTAGTACATACGCTCTAAAAGTGTGCCCAGCTGTCTACCCCCCATCACCCCCACCCTCACCCCCACCCCCACGCAATACACTAACGCCTCCTTTCACCCCTTCAGCGCGACACTTGGCGGCGGGACAGACACACTGACATACCCAAGGGAGCCATGCATCCATCTTCACTACAGCAACCATCCTCTCCATCTGGAAAATGCATTAAGGGAAGAGCTGGCCTTTACTTACTAATATACACGTCAGCTCTGTACTCTCAGGCTACGTGTCAGGAATCAACTCTAATACTGGACGCGCTCCGTCACCCAGGGGAGTGGGTCTGTTGAGAAGTCACCGTGTCAGATGTCGTGGTGGTAGGTCACATACCATCACCACGCCGCCTATGTTCGATAGACCGCCCCCGTGGTCTAGTGTCTGTCCGGAGAGCGAAAGGTCCGGGGTTCGATCCCCGGTCGCTTCATTCAACAAAAGAGCGTTAAAAGATGGTACTTGTTGTTACCCTGCCTGGCGCTAGGGGCTAAAACAAGGACTGTTCGGCTTGGAGTCAGGATACTGTGTCTCAGTAGGGTATTCATGTTAAACTGAGGCTAGCACTATAAAATCGGCATCAGTCCGGACTAGAACAAGCAGCCACACACACACACACACACACACACACACACACACACACACACACACACACACACACACACACACACACTGGGTGCATATCAGTATATAAGTCCCACGTCATGGACACGACGTTAAACCCCATTTCACCTCACCTCACCTCCGTTCAATGCCCTGACTTGTGGACAGGTGGCGAGTTCATTGACCTTCATATTGTCACGATTCTCTCATTTACTAATTGACGCAAACACGACGAGGCATATCCTGCACGACATCAGGACACAGAGAGCATTAATAACTTATCCATGGTGGGTTCAGCCCGCAATCAGCTCTGTGGCAGTGTCAGTTGTCATCCCTGCCATCAGACCTCTCAGTCCCACGTCTCAGTCCCACGTCTCAGTCCCACCTCTCACGTCACAGTCCCACGTCTCAGTCCCACGTCACAGTCCCACGTCTCAGTCCCACGTCTCAGTCCCACCTCTCACGTCTCAGTCCCACGTCTCAGTCCCACCTCTCAGTCCCACGTCTCAGTCCCACGTATCAGTCCCACATCTCAGTCCCACGTCACAGTTCCACGTCACAGTCCCACGTCTCAGTCCCACGTCTCACGTCTCAGTCCCACGTCTCAGTCCCACGTCTCAGTCCCACCTCTCACGTCTCAGTCCCACGTCTCACGTCTCAGTCCCACGTCTCAGTCCCACGTCTCAGTCCCACCTCTCAGTCCCACGTCTCAGTCCCACGTATCAGTCCCACATCTCAGTCCCACGTCACAGTCCCACGTCACAGTCCCACGTCTCAGTCCCACGTCTCGTGTCTCAGTCCCACGTCTCAGTCCCACGTCTCAGTCCCACGTCTCAGTCCCACGTCTCAGTCCCAAGTCTCAGTCCCACTTCTCAGTCCCACGTCTCAGTCCCACGTCTCAGTCCCAAGTCTCAGTTCAACGTCACAGTCCCACGTCACAGTCCCACGTCTCACGTCTCAGTCCCACGTCTCAGTCCCACGTCTCAGTCCCACGTCTCAGTCCCACGTCACAGTCCCACGTCACAGTCCCACGTCTCAGTCCCACGTCTCAGTCCCACGTCACAGTCCCACCTCTCAGTCCCACCTCTCAGGCCCACTTCTCAGTCCAACGTCACAGTCCAACGTCACAGTCCCAAGTCTCACGTCTCAGTCCCACGTCTCAGTCCCACGTCTCAGTCTCACGTCACAGTCCCACCTCTCAGTCCCACGTCTCACGTCTCAGTCCCACGTCTCAGTCCCACGTCTCAGTCCCACGTCACAGTCCCACCTCTCAGTCCCACCTCTCAGACCCACTTCTCAGTCCAACGTCACAGTCCAACGTCACAGTCCCAAGTCTCACGTCTCAGTCCCACGTCTCAGTCCCACGTCTCAGTCCCACGTCACAGTCCCACCTCTCAGTCCCACGTCTCACGTCTCAGTCCCACGTCTCAGTCCCACGTCTCAGTCCCACGTCACAGTCCCACCTCTCAGTCCCACCTCTCAGTCCCACGTCTCAGTCCCACATCACAGTCCCACCTCTTAGTCCCACGTCTCAGTCCCACGTCTCAGTCCCACGTCACAGTCCCACGTCTTAGTCCCACGTCACAGTCCCACGTCTCAGTCCCAGTCCTACGTCTCAGTCCCACGTCTCAGTCCCACGTCACAGTCCCACGTCCCAGTCCCAGTCCCAGTCCCAGTCCCAGTCCCGTGTATAACGTGTATAATGACCTGTAGTTGTGTCAGTTTTACTTGTTTAAAATCCACGTTCAGAAGAATCCATCGAATTCCTGGCTCGGAATCAGCTGCGAGTTCAATGACGTGACGTCGTGATCATGGTTTAACTGACGTTATTTAATGTTAATGGGTTTAGCGTTGAGGCACGCTGGTTAGTGTGTATATAGTGTATAGTGTGTAGGTCATGGGTATCAGACACGCTGGTTAGTGTGTATATAGTGTTTAGTGTGTAGGTCATGGGTATCAGACACGCTGGTTAGTGTGTATATGTATATAGTATATAGTGTGTAGGTCATGGGTATGAGACCCGCCGGTTAGTGTGTATATAGTGTTTAGTGTGTAGGTCATGGGTATCAGACACGCTGATTAGTGTGTATATAGTGTATAGTGTGTAGGTCATGGGTATCAGACACGCTGGTTAGTGTGTATATAGTGTTTAGTGTGTAGGTCATGGGTATCAGACTCGCTGGTTAGTGTGTATATAGTGTTTAGTGTGTAGGTCATGGGTATCAGACACGCTGGTTAGTGTGTATATAGTGTTTAGTGTGTAGGTCATGGGTATCAGACACGCTGGTTAGTGTGTATATGTATATAGTATATAGTGTGTAGGTCATGGGTATGAGACCCGCCGGTTAGTGTGTATATAGTGTTTAGTGTGTAGGTCATGGGTATCAGACACGCTGATTAGTGTGTATATAGTGTATAGTGTGTAGGTCATGGGTATCAGACACGCTGGTTAGTGTGTATATAGTGTTTAGTGTGTAGGTCATGGGTATCAGACTCGCTGGTTAGTGTGTATATAGTGTTTAGTGTGTAGGTCATGGGTATCAGACACGCTGATTAGTGTGTATATAGTGTATAGTGTGTAGGTCATGGGTATCAGACACGCTGGTTAGTGTGTATATAGTGTTTAGTGTGTAGGTCATGGGTATCAGACACGCTGGTTAGTGTTTATATAGTGTATAGTGTGTAGGTCATGGGTATCAGACCCGCTGGTTAGTGTGTATATAGTGTATAGTGTGTAGGTCATGGGTATCAGACACGCTGGTTAGTGTTTATATAGTGTTTAGTGTGTAGGTCATGGGTATCAGAGACGCTGGTTAGTGTGTACATAGTGTTTAGTGTGTAGGTCATGGGTATCAGACACGCTGGTTAGTGTTTATATAGTGTTTAGTGTGTAGGTCATGGGTATCAGACACGCTGGTTAGTGTGTATATAGTGTTTAGTGTGTAGGTCATGGGTATCAGACACGCTGGTTAGTGTGTATATAGTGTATAGTGTGTAGGTCATGGGTATCAGACCCGCTGGTTAGTGTGTATATAGTGTTTAGTGTGTAGGTCATGGGTATCAGAGACGCTGGTTAGTGTGTACATAGTGTTTAGTGTGTAGGTCATGGGTATCAGACCCGCTGGTTAGTGTGTACATAGTGTTTAGTGTGTAGGTCATGGGTATCAGACCCGCTGGTTAGTGTGTATATAGTGTTTAGTGTGTAGGTCATGGGTATCAGACACGCTGGTTAGTGTGTATATAGTGTTTAGTGTGTAGGTCATGGGTATCAGACACGCTGGTTAGTGTGTATATAGTGTTTAGTGTGTAGGTCATGGGTATCAGACACGCTGGTTAGTGTTTATATAGTGTATAGTGTGTAGGTCATGGGTATCAGACACGCTGGTTAGTGTTTATATAGTGTTTAGTGTGTAGGTCATGGGTATCAGACACGCTGGTTAGTGTGTATATGTATATAGTATATAGTGTGTAGGTCATGGGTATGAGACCCGCCGGTTAGTGTGTAAATAGTGTTTAGTGTGTAGGTCATGGGTATCAGACACGCTGGTTAGTGTGTATATAGTGTTTAGTGTGTAGGTCATGGGTATCAGACACGCTGATTAGTGTGTATATAGTGTATAGTGTGTAGGTCATGGGTATGAGACCCGCCGGTTAGTGTGTATATAGTGTTTAGTGTGTAGGTCATGGGTATCAGACACGCTGATTAGTGTGTATATAGTGTATAGTGTGTAGGTCATGGGTATCAGACACGCTGGTTAGTGTGTAGGTCATGGGTAAATCATTGGAAAATGGCAACTATGCGTGTCGTAAGAGGCGACTAACGGGATAGGGTGGTCAGGCTTGGTGGATGCATGTCATCGTATCACAGTAGCATAGATCGATGCTCATGATATCAATCACTGGATTGTCTGGTCGGCACTCGATTATTTACACACCGCCGTTACATAGCTGGTTATATTGCTTCGTGTGGCGTTAAACAACAAACAACGACTGGCAACAACATCGGGTACTGGTCATGGGCTGTATGACGGAAGCCTAATATGGTCATGGGTTGTACGACGGAAGCCAAAGAGGGTCATGGGGTGTATGGCGGAAGCCACAGAGTGTCACTGGGTGTATGGCGGAAGCCACAGAGTGTCACTGGGTGTATGGCGGAAGCCACAGAGTGTCACTGGGTGTATGGCGGAAGCCACAGAGGGTCATGGGATGTATGGCGGAAGCCACAGAGGGTCATGGGCTGAATGACGGAAGCCACAGAGGGCCATGGGCTGAATGACGGAAGCCACAGAGGGTCATGGGATGTATGACGGAAGCCACAGAGGGCCATGGGCTGTATGATGGAAGCCACAGAGGGCCATGGGCTGTATGATGGAAGCCACAGAGGGTCATGGGCTGTATGATGGAAGCCACAGAGGGTCATGAGCTGTTTGACGGAAGCCACAGAGGGCCATGGGCTGTATGATGGAAGCCACAGAGGGTCATGAGCTGTTTGCCGGAAGCCACAGAGGGCCATGGGCTGTTTGACGGAAGCAACAGAGGGCCATGGGCTGTATGATGGAAGCCACAGAGGGCCATGGGCTGTATGATGGAAGCCAAAGAGGGCCATGGGCTGTATGATGGAAGCCACAGAGGGCCATGGGCTGTATGACGGAAGCCACAGAGGGCCATGGGCTGTATGACGAAAGCCACAGAGGGCCATGGGCTGTTTGACGGAAGCCACAGAGGGCCATGGGCTGTATGATGGAAGCCACAGAGGGCCATGGGCTGTAGGATGGAAGCCAAAGAGGGCCATGGGCTGTATGACGGAAGCCACAGAGGGCCATGGGCTGTATGACGGAAGCCACAGAGGGCCATGGGCTGTATGACGGAAGCCACAGAGGGCCATGGGCTGTATGATGGAAGCCACAGAGGGCCATGGGCTGTAGGATGGAAGCCACAGAGGGCCATGGGCTGTAGGATGGAAGCCACAGAGGGTCATGGGCTGTATGATGGAAGCCACAGAGGGTCATGGGCTGTATGATGGAAGCCACAGAGGGTCATGGGCTGTAGGACGGGGGCCACAGAGGGCCATGGGCAGTATGACGGAAGCCACAGAGGGCCATGGGCTGTATGACGGAAGCCACAGAGGGTCATTGGCTGTATGATGGAAGCCACAGAGGGTCATGGGCTGTAGGACGGGGGCCACAGAGGGTCATGGGATGTAGGACGGGGGCCACAGAGGGTCATGGGCTGTATGACGGAAGCCACAGAGGGTCATGGGCTGTAGGACGGGGGGCAAAGAGGGTCATTTGGTGTATGACGGAAGCCACAGAGGGTCATGGGATGTAGGACGGGGGGCACAGAGGGTCATTTGGTGTATGACGGAAGCCACAGAGGGTCATGGGATGTAGGACGGAAGCCACAGGGGGTCATGGGCTGTATGACGGAAGCCACAGAGGGTCATGGGCTGTATGACTAATTCCTGAGAGGGTCATTGGCTGTATGGCAGAAGCCACAGGGGGTCATGGGCTGTAGGACGGAAGCCACAAAGGGTCATGGGGTATAGGACGGAAGCCACAGAAGGTCATGGGATGTATGATGGAAGCCACAGGGGGTCATGGGCTGTAGGACGGGGGGCACAGAGGGTCATGGGGTGTATGACGGAAGCCACAGAAGGTCATGGGATGTATGATGGAAGCCACAGGGGGTCATGGGCTGTATGACGGAAGCCACAGAGGGTCATGGGCTGTAGGACGGGGGGCACAGAGGGTCATGGGGTGTAGGACGGATGCCACAGAGGGTCATGGGCTGTATGACGGAAGCCACAGAGGTTCATGGGCTGTATGACGGAAGCCACAGAGGGTCATGGGCTGTATGACGGAAGCCACAGAGGGTCATGGGCTGTAGGACGGGGGGCACAGAGGGTCATGGGGTGTAGGACGGATGCCACAGAGGGTCATGGGCTGTATGACGGAAGCCACAGGGGGTCATGGGTTGGAGGACGGAAGCCACAGGCCATGGGGTCTCAGGTGGGGAGAACGCAGTCACTTCTAAATATAAGACATATTAACTCCATGTGTGGCCATACCAACACACAAGATTAATATATAGGAACATTTCCGTCTGTCCACTGATTGCAAGATAACTCACAGAGCCACATTATCCAGACTGAGACACAGGAAGGTCCCGGCAGGTGGCGCGTCTTGTCCCTCCTATGCAGATACTATTATTCATCCCGACATTAAAGCAGCAGCACATTGAAGTCAGTCATGGACACTACTGACCTCTTCACACACTTCCTCAACGGCTCACGTGATCTTGACCGGTGAGCCATCAGCATGGCACCACGGCTCTTACTGGAAGACCCCATGGCATTCCGACTGTTGAAACTAATAGGTCTAGATGGGCGGGCGACAGTACAAAGATGCAAGTCTTTAAGAGGAAAGCTATTTCTTGACTTATTTAAGTTTAGATTTTGTTAACTTTATTTGATTGTACTATATATACTCTTTGGAAAATTTTCCAGACAAAATGTAAATGTAGATGTCCACAGTCATGAAGACAAATTATTTCACTACATCCTGTCTTGTCTTTTAAAATTGCATCTGTCCCGTAATGGAACGTTTCTGCAATAAAATATTATCTTATCTTATCTTATCTTATCTTATCCTGTCAAATAATGAAGAAGTCAATATCAACTGCATTTGTTTCCATATCTATCATTTCAAACAATAAATACCCCTTCATAATCAACCGTTGACATTTTGTGCATAATAATATCATCAAATATGAAATATTGATTGTTTTGTTTTTGTATGTGTCTACAGGAATGAAATTATGTATGTATGTATATATGTATATATGAATCATAATGTCTTGTCTTTTAAAATTACATCTGTCCCGTAATGGAACGTTTCTGCAATAAATGTTATCTTATCTTATCTTATCTTGTTTGTTGTTTAACGCCCCAATATTCAAGCTATATGACGGCGATCGGTAAATAATCGAGTCTGGACCAGACAATCCAGTGATTGACATCATGAGCATCGATCCACGCAATTGGGATCGATGACATGCATCAACCAAGTCAGCGAGCCTGACCACCCGATCCCGTTATTCGCCTCTTACGACAAGTATCGTCAACTTTTACAGCAAGATGGGATGCTAAAGACCTATTCTACCCCGGATCTTCACGGGTCGGATTTGTATAACTGTGATTATTGATTATGTAAGTCTGTGGATGCTGTACACTTCCTGGTGCGTGAATCTTGCCAAATATACTTCCCCCCAATGATAAGCGTCCCTCATTCACAAACCCCTCCCGACATCATGTCTCTGGAGAAACTAAGCACATCATTCAGTTCTTTGATGTCGGCGGGTCCGAGGGCTCGCCTGGCCCTGGCGATGTGCTAAACAGTTCTTGTATTAGGGCCATCAAACCAGGCTTCTCTTGACTTTGAAGTGGCATTGCTCATCGGAACCCCCCGCCACCTCCAGGAGTAAACTCATCTTAACGCGCGAGAGTAACTAAATTTGCTGTACACACTACAAATGATTCATGACCAGAGTAATAAGGTTTAATTGTAAGTGTTTATTGGATAATTAGCATCGAGGTCATTGGGTACGTGAGAATGCATAATCTTTGGTGGGCCGTTACCGACGCCGCACCAACGGCATTGAAGCAGGGTGGGAGTGGGGCTGGGGTTTGGGGGGTTGGTGGGTGGTGGGGGTAATTGAAATGTCGCCGATATTTCTTGTAGTTCACGTTTTTTCGTGGATCACTATTTCCCTAGGTTTTGTTTTTTGTTGTTTTACACCGCGTTCGTAAACGAGGCAATATTCCATCTATAAAAATCAAGTGATTGACATGATGAGCATCGACCATTTGCCAAATGATTTGTGTTGATCCCATGCATGCGTTTGGTCACAGGATTGAGGTGAGTAAGACAAAGAGTGTTTTACGCCCCTTTGCAAAATATCCTAAATATAGGACGGGGGTTCAGGAACGGCCCACAGAGACATGTTACAGTTGTCATCACGTCTATGGCGCCGACGGACCAAGGGTAATAATCTGTGCAAACCTTGGATTCGAACTTACGACCATGAACGCAATAAGTTTGATAAGCCAGGAAACAGAAATATCATCTTCTGAGTTATTACTTCGTAGAACGACAATGCAGATATCTTGTCTGTGTGGCGCATTAACTCACACGGACAGACTGTGACATTTAGGAGGCAACCCACACCAAGACAAACGGGACTCGTATGAAGGCAATATGACAAGAAGAACGGGGTTACTTTATAATGGAATAGTTTATGTTTCGGCTTCCTCTAGTGCTGTCTGCCCGATACATCACAATCGAGTCGAGAGGAAAGCTTGTGTAAAACGAAGTAATGCTGGCGAAAGTTATAGTCACAATTTTGATTTATGCACATGTTCACCTTCCGACTATAATAGACACTGCTGGTTGTAGCAGGGGAAGATGAAGTGATGTGACTGCAGCGTGTGTAAAAGTAGGAGCGGTATTGAAACGGGGTTATGGCGTCAGCACTGTCATTAAAAGTATTTTGAAGAAATTATTATTACATTGTTGTGTCGAGATTTAATTATTTCAGCAGCCTATATACAGCACAGTGGCTGGACCTAAAATAACTCGCTGAAATACGTCATCGTTTAATATGAGAAATTTGGAAATAAATGATATTTTCTTTATGAACATATGAAGGCGGATTCACATAATGGAGTTTTTCGCTTTTAAAGCCCACCTGAACATTGTTCCTGATTTTATCATGAAGCTGATCCATAATCATTTCATACATACATACATAATTCATATCTCCTAGCGACTAGTCAAGGCTAGAAGGCTTGACCACTGTCCATTCTGTAATATGACACACGCGGTAATGAGAGAACGGAGCACAGTGGCTGGCCAATGGCCATCTATCAATGTCACAGGTCAGTGTAGTATACAAGCTGTATGACACAGCCTAGGGAGGGAATGAATATTTCTAAATCATAAATTTCACAGCTATTCGAGAGAGGCAGACAAAGGGAGGCAGAGGGGAAAGAGTTAGAGGCAGAAAAAGGGGAGAGAGACAGACAGACAGACAGAGATAGTCCTGCACCGTGACTGTAGAATACACATGTATGTTTATTTTACAGAAAAAAAACAATTTAGATATGTTTACAAAAGCAAGTCTAGCCAGAGAGAGTCTTTCGAAGCGACCTCAACCCTGAGAGAGAAATAATGCCTATTGTGGAAATTGGTTACATCTTTGTGGGGATCAATTTCAGTTTTAGATAATTATTTCAGTCCATGCCTAAACAACCGCATATTATTAAGTATTAAGACCATGGCTGGCTTTGTTCAATTGGTATAAGAATCGTCAGATTATAACGTTAACTTTGTCTAAAGGAAATCAATTCAATGTCAAAACCATTGCGTCGCACCATCCGAATCATTTACAGGCGCTTCAATCAATATGTTGGCTTTTATCGCGAGTGCACGCTCCACTGCCCAGGTGAAAAGCTATTGCTGGGTCTGCGAAGTTCGTGTTTAAGATAAATCAAAGGTTAGGTTTATCTGTGTGAAGTGTTGTTAAAGGGAATTATTTTTTTGTGACAATGACGAACAATACGTTTCTGAACTTTTAATATATTAAATTTAAAAAAATACAACAAATGCACAATGAGCGGAATACCTGCTCTGACATCACAAACACAACAATGAGTTGCAACCTCAACATCCGGGCGTTTCCTTCCTCGCGGCACTTGCTACTCGCCTTTGTCTACACCAAGCAGCCGGAGTACTGGGTCAGTGTCATATTCAGGAAGTTTTGTTTTTGTTTGTTTCTTAACGCGACCCTCAGCAATATTCCAGCCATATGGCGGCTGTAAACAATCCATCTGTAAATAATCGAGTCTGGACCAGACAGTCCAGTGATTGCCATCATGAACATCGTTCTTCGCAACTGGGATACGATGACATGCATCAACCAAGTGATCGAACTTGATCCCCGACCCCATTAGTCTCCTCTACTGACAAGCATTGGTTGTAACCCGGATGTTCACGCGTACACAGGAAGTAACACATTTCAAACACATACATAGAGTTAACACTTGGACACATGTGTTACAAGTGACCCGGTTAACAGATAACAGATTAAGATGATTATAGGGATTAAGCAGAGGGCTGATTGAGGGGTGACAACATGGACAACACTTGACGGATTAACGTTAACATGAACACAGAACATGCACAAAACACCTGAATTAATTTTGTGGAATATTATTATGACGTATGGCTCTCCTTTCACGAAAACAAGTCTCCCTGTCTTAAATAACAAGGTACGATAAAAGAAACATTTTTTTTAAAAAGTACTAGAATAATGTTTACAAATAGTTTTGGTAACTTCTTTCGCGGTGTCAAATCGGCGACAGGCAAATTCAGTCGCTGTGCCATAGGTGTATTTTCTCGCGCGGATTGTGTATGGTTCTACGGAATTTCTGGTTCAATGTAATGTGTCGGTTTTGTTTGGGTGCAGTAACTTGCAGTAACTTGCCCTCGCAGTCACTCGGACTGCCATGGAAACTAAGACGACTAGTTCTCTCACTCGGACATCATTCGTCACCACTCGCCCCTTTCCGTAACCCTCGGCTTGTCCCGGAAAGGCACGAGACACGGATGACTACAGATACCACAACCTATCCGTCTTGATGGGGAAGACATCAGAAGTGACAGTTATCCATTCCTTGGTCCATACAAACATTGCGGTCCCAACTGCCCTCGTCTGTCTCGGGCAAGTACCTCAAGGTGCGCTCGTTAGTAGTGCCCGTCTTAAACATCATCTGCGTCGGTTTATCATCAGCCAACAATATACAACTAGGAGACGCCTGTTCTTGATTTTCTCAAGATTGTCGGCCTACAAACGTGCTACAAATGGTGTATACCGCTAATATTTACACTAACTCATTCACTCGCCCACTAACCCGTTCACTCATTCACTCGCTCGCCCACTCGGTTGCTAACTCACTCACTCATCCACTCATTGACTTACTCCCTCCCTTTCCTTTGTAATAACGGTGAGTGAGTTTTGGTTTTACGTCGCTTTTAGCAATATTCCAGCAATATCACGGCGGGGGACACCAGAAATGGGATTCACACATTGTACCTATATTGGGACTCAAACCCGGGCCTTCGTCGTGACGAGCAAACGTTTTAACCACTAGGCTACCCCAAAGCCCCAGTAATGACGGGCAACCTGAAGGCGTTGGGGTACACATCCGAGGGGCTAAGTAGAATATTAAACTTAAAAAAGAAACCCTATTTGTGACGATTATTACACTTACGTTAGTTCTGTACAGTCATACGTCTTGTGACGCGGGTTTATTGTTATGCGACGCACCCAAACACTCGAATACAGATCACGTCACCGCATTTCTTTATCCATGTTTTCCTTCTCCGAACGTAATGACGACACAGATCCCTCCCTATGTGTGTGTCATACAAGGTATTAATCAGAATATATGGTTTTAAATACAGTATACACCTTGTAATGGAATCAAATGTGAAATGGAACTTAATCCATTACTCCTTGTCAAGGCCGGTGAGGCACCCGAGACCTCGAACACCCAACTTGTTACACTTTGTGCAGCCACTTCTTGGTCCAATCCCCGCGATGTTGCTGGTTCATTGTAAACACACATACATATGCGTGCACGATGGTGTGCATAACTATAAGTCAGTGACATTTGTGAACACGTTCATTAAGACAAAACATATCGTAAACACACACACACACTCACACACGAACGCACACACATACATACATACATACACAAACAGACACACAGAGAGAGAGACACAAAGAGTCACACACAGACAGACACACACACAAACACAAATATAGAGAGACACACACAGATATACACAGACAGTCACATAAAACATAGAAAAATAGTCAGACACACACACACGCACACACACAGACACGCACGCACGCACGCACGCAAACACATAGACACACACAGACACACACGCACGCACGCACACACATAGACACATACACAGACACACACGCACGCACGCACGCACGCACACACAGACAGACACACTCTCTCACACACACACACGCACACACACAGACACAGACACACTCTCTCTCTCACACACACACACACGCGCACGCGCACGCACACACACACACACACACGCGCGCGCGCACACACACACACACGCGCGCGCGCGCACGCATACACACACACACACACACACACACACACACACGCGCGCGCGCGCGCGCACACACGCACGCGCGCGCACAGCTGTAAAGACTTTCCGTCTCCTTTGAAGATGCGTGGAGTAGCCTAGAGTTTAAAGCGTTCGCTCGTCACGCTGATGGCCAGGGTTCGATTCCTCACATGGGTTCAATGTGTAAAACTCATTTCCGGTGTTCCCGCAGCGATGACATTGCCACCTAGCATGCACTGACCTTGGGTATACTAGAAAATGACAGACAGGAAACGGAGAAACACAACATCCATTGTACTGCCATAACACCTAACGATTCGAGGTCGACAAGAATTTCATTGCTTGACAAAGCTACCATGCATTGTACCTTTTCCATTTAATGCACAACAAGAAAGTTCAAAACAACGCATGGAACATCTAATAGAGATGCATCATAGATCTTAAAGTATTCATATCAACAATCGAACATTAAATTTCCTTAACGCATACCAGAATACACATTTACCATCAATACCTAACTAATTAGCTTTAACTATGACGTTACTTAGAAGCTGCTCACCTCAGGGGCTGAGTAAGTATGGACACCTTAATATGACGTCATCCAGTTAGTAGCAAAGGCAGCCATACTTGTAGTAAGAGGCTCGCTAATTTGGTTGAAGCATCGTATCCCAATTGCGTGGATCGATGCTCACGAAGTCAATCACTAGATTGTCTGGTCCAAACGCGATTATTTACATACCGGCGTCATAGAGCTGGAATATTGGCGAGTGCGGCGTTAAACAACAAAGAAACAAACAAACAGAGCAGCACTAACATTGTTGTTCCAAGGTCACTTTGAGTGACACCAAGGTCAACACGGGTTCACCTGGGTCGAAATCGAATGCTAGCAGTACAAGCCGTTATCCACGCCACCATATGTCTCCCCCTATGTATACCCACGTGTCTACCCGTGAAGATCCGGGGTAGAATATGCCTTCATCAACCCATGCTTGCCGGCCCGTGAAGATCCGGGGTAGAATATGCCTTCATCAACCCTTGCTTGCCGGCCCGTGAAGATCCGGGGTAGAATAGGCCTTCAGCATCCCATGCTTGCCGTAAAAGGCGACTATGCGTGTCGTAAGAGGCGACTAACGGGATCGGGTGATTAGGCTCGCTGACTTGGTTGATGCATGTCATCGTATCCCAGTTGCGTAGATCGACGTTCATGATGTCCATCACTGGATTGTCTGGTCCAGACTCGATTAATACCGACCCCCGTCATACAGCTGGAATATTGATGGGTGCGGCGTTAAACAACAAACAACAAAACAAACCCCCATGTCAACATCAAAATCCAAAGGTCATATATATACCGCTGCCACTTGTCATGTCAGCCGTTTGCTACTGCTGACATACACGATACAATGTGTTACACAAAGAAATGCACCCATCAGCTGAACACAGTCGCTTTAGCAGATACGGAGTTCAAGCACCAAGAACGTCCTTCCTGAAATATTAGTCCTTTAACAAAATGATCACAAGTAACCTAAAATCGATTGGTATTTTGAAGACATATGTTCACCATAGTAATGACAACATCGTGGGCGATGGTGTTAAACCACTTCCTCAATATCTGGCCTTTATACACGGCGATGTAATAGGTTCATAATTCACTTTGCCAATAACGCAAGCAGGTGTAGTTGTCAAAACCCCTCTCCGTGACGGACGTCTTCGGCACTTGCGTCACGTCACCAGGCTATTTACGGGTCCATCATTTCATTACATACACCGGCCTTGGCCTATGACGTTTTCTGCTAAGGGACTAGAGAAGTAATTGAAGCCGTTGCGACACATTTCACGGAGAATTACGTCAGCAAAGACCGTGGCAGGGGTCGGGCGAATGAGGGGAGGGGTTAGGCGAATGAGGGGAGGGGTTGGGCGAATGAGGGGAGGGGTTGGGCGAGTGAGGGGAGGGGAATGAGTAACCTAGTGCTATGATGATTATATTAATACGATTACTAAGTCCTTGTAGATGGAGTGCGGACTTCGTCCTGCGATCCAGATGGCGATGCTTCTGGTTCTATCGTCATCTACAGCAGCAGCATCTAGCAATTATGGCTGCGTTGTCGTCGTTGTCGGTGTGGCGTCAATTATGCTCTGCCTGCGTGGTAAAAAGCGTGGGGTAATCTCGAATGATATAATGAAAGTTGAGAGTCTAGAGAAACAGATTCATGGAGGTCAGCCGCTGTTCTAGACTTGTACAAGTCTCTTAGGCAATTGTTATTAGTTTAAATCATACTTTCTAGATTATATAAATAATATGAACTCGTTATTCCTATTAGAGTCCTTAGATGTACTGTCCACTTATCTAGACTTGCCTATTATAAGGAGAGAAATACAATACACCTATGGACTTATCATTCAGTACAGACTGTTCGTCCTACATCTGTTCCTCAACTATTTAACAGGTCCATTAATCTGCAACTTGTCCAGATTTATCGCCACATGGAAGTGTTCTAGTTTAAATGGGTTTAAGGGGGTGCTGTGTAGGATGTTTATTTGTAGAGAGGTACCCGAGTATACCGGATGTTAAATTGACATGTACCCGGTGTTGTGTAGAGATGGACGCGCGTGTTGTGTAGTGATAGACGCTCGTGTTGTGTAGTGATAGACGCGCGTGTTGTGTAGAGATGGACGCGCGTGTTGTTTAGACATTGACGCTCGTGTTGTGTAGAGATAGACGCGCGTGATTGTGTAGAGATAGACGCGCGTGTTGTGTAGACATGAACGCGCGTCTTGTGTAGACATAGACGCGCGTGTTGTGTAGAGATGTACGCGCGTGTTGTCTAGATATAGACGCGCGTGTTTGTGTAGACACAGACGCTCGTGTTGTGTAGAGATGTACGCACGTGTTGTGTAGTGATAGAGATGTACTCGCGTGTTGTGTAGATATAGACGCGCGTGTTGTGTAGTGATAGACGCGCGTGTTGTGTAGAGATGTACCGGGTGTTGTGTAGATATAGACGCGCGTGTTGTGTAGTGATAGACGCGCGTGTTGTGTAGAGATGTACGCGCGTGTTGTGTAGATATGTACCAGGTGTTGTGTTGTGTAGAGATGTACTCGCGTGTTGTGTAGATATAGACGCGCGTGTTGTGTAGTGATAGACGCGCGTGTTGTGTAGAGATGTACCGGGTGTTGTGTAGATATGTACCGGGTGTTGTGTAGATATGTACCGGGTGTTGTGTTGTGTAGAGATGTACGCGTGTGTTGTGTAGATATAGACGCGCGTGTTGTGTAGAGATGTATCCGGTGTTGTGTAGATATGTACCGGGTGTTGTGTTGTGTAGAGATGTACGCGTGCGTTGTGTAGATATAGACGCGCGTGTTGTGTAGTGATAGACGCGCGTGTTGTGTAGAGATGTACCGGGTGTTGTGTTGTGTAGAGATGTACCGGGTGTTGTGTTGTGTAGAGATGTACCGGGTGTTGTGTTGTGTAGAGATGTACCAGGTGTTGTGTTGTGTAGAGATGTACCAGGTGTTGTGTTGTGTAGAGATGTACCGGGTGTTGTGTTGTGTAGAGATGTACCGGGTGTTGTGTTGTGTAGAGATGTACCGGGTGTTGTGTTGTGTAGAGATGTACCGGGTGTTGTGTTGTGTAGAGATGTACCGGGTGTTGTGTTTTGTAGAGATGTACCTGGTGTTGTGTTGAGTAGAGATGTACCGGGTGTTGTGTTGTGTAGAGATGTACCGGGTGTTGTGTTGTGTAGAGATGTACCGGGTGTTGTGTTGTGTAGAGATGTACTGGGTGTTGTGTTCTGTAGAGATGTACCAGGTGTTGTGTTGTGTAGAGATGTACCGGGTGTTGTGTTGTGTAGAGATGTACCAGGTGTTGTGTTGTGTAGAGATGTACCGGGTGTTGTGTTGTGTAGAGATGTACTGGGTGTTGTGTTCTGTAGAGATGTACCAGGTGTTGTGTTGTGTAGAGATGTACCGGGTGTTGTGTTGTGTAGAGATGAACCGGGTGTTGTGTTGTGTAGAGATGTACCGGGTGTTGTGTTGTGTAGAGATGTACCGGGTGTTGTGTTGTGTAGAGATGTACCGGGTGTTGTGTTGTGTAGAGATGTACCGGGTGTTGTGTTGTGTAGAGATGTACCGGGTGTTGTGTTGTGTAGAGATGTACCGGGTGTTGTGTTGTGTAGAGATGTACCGGGTGTTGTGTTGTGTAGAGATGTACCGGGTGTTGTGTTGTGTAGAGATGTACCGGGTGTTGTGTTGTGTAGAGATGTACCGGGTGTTGTGTTGTGTAGAGATGTACCGGGTGTTGTGTTGTGTAGAGATGTACCGGGTGTTGTGTTGTGTAGAGATGTACCGGGTGTTGTGTTGTGTAGAGATGTACCGGGTGTTGTGTTGTGTAGAGATGTACCGGGTGTTGTGTTGTGTAGAGATGTACCGGGTGTTGTGTTGTGTAGAGATGTACCGGGTGTTGTGTAGAGATGTACCGGGTGTTGTGTTGTGTAGAGATGTACCGGGTGTTGTGTAGAGATGTACCGGGTGTTGTGTTGTGTAGAGATGTACCGGGTGTTGTGTTGTGTAGAGATGTACCGGGTGTTGTGTTTTGTAGAGATGTACCAGGTGTTGTGTTGTGTAGAGATGTACCGGGTGTTGTGTAGAGATGTACCAGGTGTTGTGTAGAGATGTACCAGGTGTTGTGTAGAGATGTACCGGGTGTTGTGTTGTGTAGAGATGTACCAGGTGTTGTGTTTTGTAGAGATGTACCAGGTGTTGTGTTGTGTAGAGATGTACCGGGTGTTGTGTAGAGATGTACCAGGTGTTGTGTTGTGTAGAGATGTACCAGGTGTGGTGTTGTGTAGAGATGTACCGGGTGTTTTTGTTGTGTAGAGATGTACCGGGTGTTGTGTAGAGATGTACCAGGTGTTGTGTTGTGTAGAGATGTACCGGGTGTTGTGTTGTGTAGAGATGTACCGGGTGTTGTGTAGAGATGTACCGGGTGTTGTGTTGTGTAGAGATGTACCGGGTGTTGTGTTGTGTAGAGATGTACCGGGTGTTGTGTTGTGTAGAGATGTACCGGGTGTTGTGTTGTGTAGAGATGTACCGGGTGTTGTGTTGTGTAGAGATGTACCGGGTGTTGTGTAGTGTAGAGATGTACCGGGTGTTGTGTTGTGTAGAGATGTACCGGGTGTTGTGTTGTGTAGAGATGTACCGGGTGTTGTGTTGTGTAGAGATATACCGGGCGATTGTAATGAAACCATGCTCCCTCTATTCGTGTTCATTTAAAAGACATGATGTGGAACAGTCCTCCCTCTCGTGTTTAATCGATATGACCCTGCAAATCTTGTCTTACTAACGCCAGGCTATATTCACACACAAGGAGCGTTAACGACGGGTATGTGTTGTTGGCGAATGCAAGATGACTCACAAATGCATTTACAAAAATTGAACTAGGTTAGGTTACAAAATGTGCAAATGTGGCGTGTTTCTTGTCATAACACCATGGAGGGTTCAACAAGGGCCATACAATCAACATAAAACATAGCATTAAATCTCAACATCTTTTCAAGCATATTATTGCCATCAATGAGCATAGAAAGTGATCTGCTCAAATTTGTTTTAGTGGAAATACACCCGAGGGACACGGTCTCCGCAATGCGCTGAGCCAGCTAGAACAGGCCACCGTCCCTCCAAACCGTGTCAATGTATTCGCCCTGACGTGATGCAATGGGTCCAACCTCTGTCAGCCATATTGATTGTGAGATGACTCATCCACTAGCTGACGTAATGGGGAGCTTGGCAACTGTTAAAGCTCCACTACACTCTTCTGGAAAACATGTCGCTGCAAGGAAATGACAAGGTGTATGTGATGCATTGTACAAATTTATGTTGTGTGTGTTTTATCTTATTGCCTAGCTTGGTGGCACTATAAAAGTGAATTTGTTTGACGGATAACATCATAACCCAAGCTTGAGAGGAATGGCGGTCGTGAGAGGCGACAACATTGACAACAGACAACGTGACTACGGGAGTAGAGAAGGCTTTGGATAAAGGCTGGACGTTGATGTATTTAAAAATCTCAAATCTCATACTAAAGAAAACATACAACTTCTGGTTTATTGTTTTATCGTCCCCCCTGAAGTTGTCTGCCCGCAAGTCCTGTTGCCAATGTCTCCTCGGGTTTGTTGATTCTGAAAGTATATCGTGTCTTGGGGGTATGTCGTTCACAATGGTGCCAGTAACGAGGGTTACCAATTATTTGTCGTTTGCAATGGGAGGACGTTAAACGGATGGCCTTCAAGAAGATATTTGGACAATTTCCGAGACGGCGTTGTAGTTGTTTGCGAGATGTCCATTTCCAATGTGGCTACGTCCCATTTGTTTTAAGGATATACCCTCCAATATAGAAATCCAGGGTAGTAGGGTGTGTCTGGGTTTATCTCTCTTACCATAATCCGTCCATCGAAATATGTCGTTAATTGAGATATGTCGTTCCCGGAGCTATGTCATTCCTGGAAATATGTCTATCCTGAAGGTTTGTCGTTCTTGGCGATATGTCTTTATTGAGGCCCCGAGAATATGTCTTTTCTTCTAATATTTTTCCCTGACAGTGGGTCCACTCTGAAGATATGTCGTCCTTGAGCAAAGGTTTCCGATAATCTATTACAGGCCCTTACTTGTTTATAAATAAATTGTGTTTACTGCATGCAAAATGAAAATCAAAATTATCGATTTGGAGACGATGTTAATGTCATGGTTAAAGCCTGTCGACTTTAAGCGGGGCTACTGGAAATGTGCGCAAGCGACGTGAAGAAGCATCTCGCTGTAGAAAACACACCTGGATAAACGACTGCAAGATGGACGACATCTTCATCTAGAAATGGAAAAATCGTCATCTATAACATCGGTTTTTAAAGAAAAAACGTATATATGGCACTAAGGAGCCTGATTTCCAATGACCCAATATTTAATGAGCTAGAAGTGAAGGCTGTAGATTAAAGGAGGGGGGTTGATTCCGCTGTCTGTCGTCGCGTTGACTCCACCAAGTATAATGATTTTCTATAAAACTATAATGTCAATATATGTACTAATTGGTAGTGTGTCTGCCTGCCTGTCTGCCTCGTGTGTAATGTCCCCGCCATCAATACCCGAGAAAGGGGCCAATGACTCATTCTCTCTCGGACATTCTCTACAAACACTCACACTCACTTAGTACCTTGCAGTACTTTTTTTCACTTTGGCTTCAAATACAGTTGGTGTTAACAGAACTGAGGGATGCAATCATAGGTTATTTCTAAACTGGGCTTCTGGTCCAGTTTAAGTATAAAATTCAGGAAATAATGACATTCCGAGCAAGATCAGTGGCCGGTGACGACGTCACGTTTGGAGCTATATTGGGGTGTATTATTTTACCGTATTCTGCACATCTGCGCAGTAGTTCAAGGTCGTGTGTATATGTCCTTTTCAGAGACATCCAGGCGCTCGTTCCTTGTTAAACAGATGTTCATTGAGGGGGTGTTCTATATCTACATTCGATCATGCGCGATTAACATTGAAACACGATCTTGTTCACAGTTGATACAGACAAGTCATAGCTGTATGAAAATTCAAGAAATAGATCTGCTGGCATTAGATTTGATAGAATTTATAATTTCCGTCAGATTATAACCCCCAATGAGGCCAGGATTTTGAAATCAATGTCCATAATTATGAACAATGCTGAAATACATAGGATAATTTGAATACCATATTTCAGAGCACTCATGAACTGCGTCTTGGCATTTAATATCGTATATATTTATTCTATTTTGTGTCGCCGGAATCACCATCCAAATATGGTTATAGCAGGAATCTTGTGTTTAGAAAGTACCTGTGTGGCTGGTGTAGGTTTGTCGATGCAAGTGCAATTTGCTATATTTGTTTGCGTTTTCATGAAAACAAGATGGAACCTTTTTTTATAGCTGTGGAATAAATGTCTCCCCAAGTCATATGAGAACTGAAAGTAGAAATGGTGTTGCTTGTGTAGGGTAGGTGGGGTTACGTACTGTGTTCATCACTGTACCCAGATCCTCTGTACGTCCGAACGTGCTGAAGACGCCCTCCTGAAGAATCCTGATGTACCCGTGATGAACCCGTGATGTATCATTGATGTATCCCTTATGTATCCCTGAAGAACTCCTGATGTATCCCTGATGCACCCCTGATGTACCCCTGTGGCACCCGTGATGAACACCTGGTGAACCCCTGATGTATCCCTGATGTACCCCTGTGGCACCCGTGATGAACCCGTGATGTACCCCTGGTGAACCTCTGATGTACCCCTGATGTATCCCTGATCTACCCCAGATGTATCCCGATGACCTCCTGATGTATCCTTGCTGAAGACACCGTCAGTCAACACAAGCCTACTCTCGATATATCGCATGCCTGCTGAAGGCACCTCAGTCGACACAAGCATAGTCTCGATATATCGCATGCCTGCTGAAGGCACCTCAGTCGACACAAGCATAGTCTCGATATATCGCGTGCCTGCTGAAGGCACCTCAGTCGACACAAGCATAGTCTCGATATATCGCATGCCTGCTGAAGGCACCTCAGTCGACACAAGCATAGTCTCGATATATCGCATGCCTGCTGAAGGCACCTCAGTCGACACAAGCATAGTCTCGATATATCGCATGCCTGCTGAAGGCACCTCAGTCGACACAAGCATAGTCTCGATATATCGCATGCCTGCTGAAGGCACCTCAGTCGACACAAGCATAGTCTCGATATATTGCGTACCCGCTGAATGCACGTTAGTCGACACAAGAATACTCTCGATATATTGCGTACCCGCTGAAGGCACGTTAGTCGACACAAGAATACTCTCAATATATCGCGTACCCGCTGAAGGCACGTTAGTCGACACAAGAATACTCTCGATATATCGCGTACCCGCTGAAGGCACCTCAGTCGACACAAGCATACTCTCGATATATCGCGTACCTGCCAAAGGCATACCAAGGGAACGATCCTGATTTGATTGTGGTGCTCGACTTCAGGTGTTATTTAACAGTTACAAGTTTAAGACAATGCAATTAGGAAGGCCATTATGTAGCAATACAGTATTCCCTCAACGTTCTGCTCTGCCAGAGAGGCGAGTTACTGCGCCGCATGGGAACATTACCAGCCACAGAATCACGGAACTGTCCCTAGACTGCCACTTGCCGGGAGACCCGTGAAGACCCGTGACGACTAGGTCTTCGAACCACAGACTAAGAGCCATAACCACTCTCTTCCCTCCCACTTTAACACCCGTGGAGATCCGGGTAGAGAAAAGGTCTTCAACAACCCATGTTTGCCGTAAAAGGCGATTATGCTTGTCGTAAGAGGGACTAACGGATCGGTTGGTCAGGCTCGCTCGTTAATGCATGTCATCGTATCCCAATTGTGTGGGTCGATGCTCATGATGTCAATCACTGGACTGTCTGGTCCAGACTCGACTATTTACAGACCGACGTCATATAGCTGAAATATTGCTGAGTGCGGCGTAACAATAAATACACAAACAAGCTTGCCGGGAACTACTGGTGGCAGACGTTCATAATTCTTGTGGAATATAAAAACATTTAATTGAAACTTTTTACTTTAGTCTAACATATATATGCGACAAATAGGACAAGCCTTCCCGACAAATGTGTAGTGAGTTAGTTTTAACAGTATTCCAGTTCTACCCGTGTGTCAGATTGCTGTTAGAGGAAGTTGTGCAGTCTCAGGCGTTTACAACCTTGGTGAAACCTACGAGCACGGATATGATGCTGACAAACCTAAAAACATAACCGGGCCGACCGGGATTCGAACCCACGATCATAGGGTTTCTTGCGTGCCCATGAGGCGCAACTCCGCCCAACGAATTGCGGCGCCTAAGACGACTGGGCCTCCCGTGCCCCTGAAGAAAGAGTAGAAACACCCACAAATCAAGCACATAGATGGAAACTTGAGCTGAACAGTTCTGTTCTTCACCCAATTAAAGTAAGTATTGCTTAAAAACAGAAGTCCATCAAAGAATAGGTTTAACCATTTTTTACCTGCATTGTTTCACCTAGTCGGTGTTCAAGTAACCAAAGTCGTTTGTGGGTGATTGAGTGAGTGAGTGAGATTTTATGTCGCTTTTAGCAATATTCCAGCAATATCACGGCGGGGGACACAGAAATGGGCTTCACACATTGTACCCATGTCGGGAATCGAACCCGTGTCTTCGGCGTGACGAGCGAACGCTTTAACCACTAGGCTACCCGACCGCCCTAAGTCGTTTGTGAAGGCGGTCATGTGTCATGAAGACGATCAGCGTTCCCTCGGGCCAATGGAAGAGCCCAGTGGTTAAAGCGTCATTCGGATGCAGAGTTCTATTCCTCACTTCGTGGTGGGTCCCGCTATCACATTGCTGGAACTGGGCCAAAATGTGATTCCCATGTTTATCAGTAATGAATATAAGGAATTATTTAACAATTTAAAGACATGGGGGCATTTCATCAAAGCAATATTGTGACAGCGACGTTATCAATTCCATGTCAAGCAACTCACACCAACAAAACGGCCTCGTTAGCATTCATAATTCATTTCCTTTTACTGCCAGCATAGGTTAATGGTCAGTATTAAGGTTTCATAAATTGAAATCATTATTTTAATTTTAATATTGTTTTAATTATATATACAAGAAATTTTGAATGGCTGTACCATTTTGTATTGATTCTATGCCACAAACCTGTGTCATTGTTTTTGTTCAGCTGACCATATGTTTTATTTAAACCTCCCCCAATCATAACCCCGATCTTACTGATGATAGGCAACACTCGAGCACAACACAGCATGTCGGCGTGGCTCCAGTCATACGCAGAAATCAGATATGTCTTAAACAA
The DNA here is from genome assembly GCF_023055435.1 of Haliotis rufescens. NCBI lineage: Eukaryota > Metazoa > Mollusca > Gastropoda > Lepetellida > Haliotidae > Haliotis > Haliotis rufescens. Next base: position 44,082 of record NW_025964235.1, on the reverse strand, counting down.
CATTTTATCTTGACTAAATAGAAAAAAAATAGTTAAAACGTCCATTTATTTTCAAGGTCACTTTGAATGCGCGCTACTGTTACCCGCACCGACAGCTACACTGTTTGATGACTTCCTGTGAACCCCACGTTATGAAAGAGACAGTTCCACCGGGTTCTTTTCTTTTCTGCACGATTTTCAATGGAGATCTTCTGGCTACGCACGTGAATCTCGTGCAGTCTCATGCATGTTGAATGTGCACTTTCCATTTCGTCCATATCCTGCAGCGTTACGTGAGATGCCAACAGAATGCGCCTTGCACAGGGATGACTCATCCTCCTTGAAAAAAGCACTGTTATTAGATGCGGCCTGAAACTCATTTGTGAAGTAATATAGCGACCGCGCTCTTAGATAGTGTTTTATCAGAGCTCGCTCGAACTGCTGACGACCATCAGCCTCTAATGAGAAAATGAAAGAAATATTCTTTAGCTAAGTCAAATTTAAAACTTTGAGTTTGGGAGAATTAATGACAATATTAACCAAAAAAATACATGAATATGTGAATGATGGCTTGGGCAAGAAACCCGTTCTGCTGGGGTATTGAGAAACATTGATTTGTACACAATTAAATCTTGGGATGCCAGCATAATGTTGAATGAAGTGATGATGGGATTGTTGCAAGCTTGGGTCCAATTGTGTGTCATTGTTTAGAATTGAGCTGCTAGTGACTGAATTATAACTGAAGCCGGAGTGCACGTTCCAGGGCTGCAGTTGTCGTGTGTCGTGGCGCTGGGACGTCGTGGTTGCTGCTGCTGCTGTAGACGTCAGATATTGGCAGCCCTCCGTTTTTCTACCATCACTTGGATGAAGATGACACGAGGGACATGTTGACCCTTGTGAGGCTTTGTGTCACACTTCTAGTCATACATTCACATTTACATATATGCTAATAAATGTTCAACAACACACTGACTAGAATACACATTAATCCTCAAACAACACACTGACTAGAATACACTTAATCCTCCAACAACATACTGACTAGAATACACTTAATCCTCCGACAACATACTGACTACAATACACTTAATCCTCCAACAACACACTGACTAGAATACACTTAATCCAACAGCATACTGACTAGAATACTCTTAATTAATCCTCCACCAACATACTGACTAGAATACACTTAATCCTCCTACAACATACTGACTAGAACACACTTAATCCTCCAACAACATACTGACTAGAATGCTCTTAATCCTCCAACAACACACTGACTAGAATGCACTTAATCCTCCAACAACACACTGACTAGAATACACTTAATCCTCCCACAACATACTGACTAGAATACACTTAATCCTCCATCAACACACTGACTAGAATAGACTTAATCCAACAGCATACTGACTAGAATACACTAAATCCTCCAACAACATACAGACACGAATACACTTAATCCTCCACCAACATACTGACTACAATACACTTAATCCTCCAACAACACACTGACTAGAATACACTTAATCCTCCAACAACATACTGACTAGAACACACTTAATCCTCCAACAACATACTGACTAGAATGCTCTTAATCCTCAAACAACACACAGACTAGAATGCACTTAATCCTCCAACAACATACTGACTAGAATGCTCTTAATCCTCCAACAACACACTGACTAGAATGCTCTTAATCCTCCAACAACACACTGACTTGAATACACTTAATCCTCCCACAACACACTGACTAGAATACACTTAATCCTCCAACAACACACTGACTAGAATACACTTAATCCTCCTACAACATACTGACTAGAACACACTTAATCCTCCAACAACATACTGACTAGAATGCTCTTAATCCTCCAACAAAAAACTTACTAGAATGCACTTAATCCTCCAACAACATACTGACTAGAATGCTCTTAATCCTCCAACAACACACTGACTAGAATGCTCTTAATCCTCCAACAACACACTGACTAGAATACACTTAATCCTCCCACAACATACTGACTAGAACACACTTAATCCTCCATCAACACACTGACTAGAATAGACTTAATCCAACAGCATACTGACTAGAATACACTAAATCCTCCAACAACATACGGACACGAATACACTTAATCCTCCACCAACATACTGACTACAATACACTTAATCCTCCAACAACACACTGACTAGAATACACTTAATCCTCCCACAACATACTGACTAGAATACACTTAATCCTCCATCAACACACTGACTAGAATAGACTTAATCCAACAGCATACTGACTAGAATACACTAAATCCTCCAACAACATACAGACACGAATACACTTAATCCTCCACCAACATACTGACTACAATACACTTAATCCTCCAACAACACACTGACTAGAATACACTTAACCCTCCAACAACATACTGACTAGAATGCTCTTAATCCTCAAACAACACACTGACTAGAATGCACTTAATCCTCCAACAACACACTGACTACAATACACTTAATCCTCCAACAACACACTGACTAGAATACACTTAATCCTCCAACAACATACTGACTAGAATGCTCTTAATCCTCCAACAACACACTGACTAGAATGCACTTAATCCTCCAACAACACACTGACTAGAATACACTTAATCCTCCAACAACACACTGACTAGAATACACTTAATCCTCCTACAACATACTGACTAGAACACACTTAATCCTCCAACAACATACTGACTAGAATGCTCTTAATCCTCCAACAAAAAACTTACTAGAATGCACTTAATCCTCCAACAACATACTGACTAGAATGCTCTTAATCCTCCAACAACACACTGACTAGAATGCTCTTAATCCTCCAACAACACACTGACTAGAATACACTTAATCCTCCCACAACATACTGACTAGAACACACTTAATCCTCCATCAACACACTGACTAGAATAGACTTAATCCAACAGCATACTGACTAGATTACACTAAATCCTCCAACAACATACGGACACGAATACACTTAATCCTCCACCAACATACTGACTACAATACACTTAATCCTCCAACAACACACTGACTAGAATACACTTAATCCTCCCACAACATACTGACTAGAATACACTTAATCCTCCATCAACACACTGACTAGAATAGACTTAATCCAACAGCATACTGACTAGAATACACTAAATCCTCCAACAACATACAGACACGAATACACTTAATCCTCCACCAACATACTGACTACAATACACTTAATCCTCCAACAACACACTGACTAGAATACACTTAACCCTCCAACAACATACTGACTAGAATGCTCTTAATCCTCAAACAACACACTGACTAGAATGCACTTAATCCTCCAACAACACACTGACTACAATACACTTAATCCTCCAACAACACACTGACTAGAATACACTTAATCCTCCAACAACATACTGACTAGAATGCTCTTAATCCTCAAACAACACACTGACTAGAATGCACTTAATCCTCCAACAACATACTGACTAGAATGCTCTTAATCCTCCAACAACACACTGACTAGAATACACTTAATCCTCCAACAACACACTGACTTGAATACACTTAATCCTCCCACAACATACTGACTAGAATACACTTAATCCTCCAACAACACACTGACTAGAATACACTTAATCCTCCTACAACATACTGACTAGAACACACTTAATCCTCCAACAACATACTGACTAGAATGCTCTTAATCCTCCAACAAAAAACTTACTAGAATGCACTTAATCCTCCAACAACATACTGACTAGAATGCTCTTAATCCTCCAACAACACACTGACTAGAATGCTCTTAATCCTCCAACAACACACTGACTAGAATACACTTAATCCTCCAACAACATACAACCATGAATACACTTAATCCTCCAACAAAACACTGACTAGAATACACTATATCCCCCAACAACATACTGACTAGAATACACTAAATCCTCCAACAACATACTGACTAGAATACACTTAATCCTCCAACAACACACTGACTAGAATACACTTAATCCAACAGCATACTGACTAGAATACTCTTAATTAATCCTCCACCAACATACTGACTAGAATGCTCTTAATCCTTCAACAACATACTGACTAGAATACACTTAATCCTCCTACAACATACTGACTAGAATACACTTTATCCTCCAACAACACACTGACTTGAAGACACTTTATCCTCCAACAACATACTGACTAGAATACACTTAATCCTCCAACAACACACTGACTAGAATACACTTAATCCTCCAACAACATACTGACTACAATACACTTAATCCATCAACACACTGACTAGAATAGACTTAATCCAACAGCATAGTGACTAGAATACACTAAATCCCCCAACAACATACAGACACGAATACCCTTAATCCTCCCACAACATACTGACTAGAATACACTTAATCCTCCAACAACATACTGACTTGAATGCTCTTAATCCTCCAACAAAAAACTTACTAGAATGCACTTAATCCTCCAACAACATACTGACTAGAATGCTCTTAATCCTCCAACAACACACTGACTAGAATGCTCTTAATCCTCCAACAACACACTGACTAGAATGCACTTAATCCTCCAACAAAAAACTTACTAGAATGCACTTAATCCTCCAACATCATACTGACTAGAATACACTTAATCCTCCAACAACATACTGACTTGAATACACTTAATCCTCCAACAACATACTGACTTGAATACACTTAATCCTCCAACAACATACTGACTTGAATGCACTTAATCGTCCAACAACATACTGACTAGAATACTCTTAATCCTCCAACAACATACTGACTAGAATACACTTAATCCTCCAACAACATACTGACTTGAATGCACTTAATCCTCCAACAACATACTGACTAGAATACACTTAATCCTCCAACAACATACTGACTTGAAAACACTTAATCCTCCAACAACATACTGACTTGAATGCACTTAATCGTCCAACAACATACTGACTAGAATACACTAAATCCTCCAACAACACACTGACTTGAATACATTTAATCCAACAACATACTGACTAGAATACACTTAATCCTCCAACAACATACTGACTAGAAAACACTTAATCCTGCAACAAACTTACTAGAATAGACTTAATCCAACAACATACAGACTAGAATACACTTAATCCTCCAACGAATAAGCATTTAAAGGACACAAAAGCACATCTAGATACTCATGGGTTCAAACCCCAGACTAAGAGCCATAACCACCCTCTTCCCTACTGTGCTCCCACTTTAAGACCCGTGAAGATCGGGGTAGAGAGTAGGTCTTCAGCAACCACCGTTTGTCGTAAGAGGCGACTATTCTTGTCGTAAGAGGCGACTTACAGGATCGGGTGGTCAGGCTCGCTGACTTGGTTGATGCATGTCAGAGTATCCCAACTGCGTAGATCGATACTCAATATATCAATCACTGGATTATAAACATACCGCCGTCATATAGCTGTTATATTGCTGAGTGCGGCGTTAAACAACAAACAAACAAACTCATCTTAAATTGACACGCCAAGATATAACTGAAATATTGTTCAAAGCGGCCTTCGACCTAACTCACTCATCCATATCGTGCTCATAACTAATCTTCCCACTTCCACGTTGATCATAAAACCATTTGAGTTCGCTGTATTTATGGGTTCCCCAAGTCATTTCGGCCTTAACGTGAATGCCAAAGTGGTCCCGAATCGGTCATTTGTTGTACTGTAGATTATGATATAGAATGTTGAGTATCCCCCCGTGCATGATATGTTCAATCCGCCTAGTTGTAGAACGCTCAGCTATCACAACTAACAATTTAAACATCACACACGCTGGACCACGGAGGATCTGGGCAGTATGGCTGACCAATGGTGCCAGACCACAGACTAGACAGAGTCATAACAATGATAGCGGAATGGGCAGCGAGGATGTTATTGCCAAAAGTAAATGGTTTGAGGAGCTCTGGTGTTCTATCATATGAGTCGCAGGAATATAAACTGCCTGATAAAAGAAAGTATACACTTGAAAGTTGGATCTGACCAACATATTACAAACGTTATCAAAATGTTACTTGGTGAAACAGTCGGCGAAACATTGATAACATAAGGCCAATGACGTAACTATGATGCCAGTGTAAAATACATCATCATCAAATATCCATTTTCTTGTTTGTTTTATTTTTTTCTGGCAGTTTACTTGGAGTTATGCCGCGTGAACAACTCATTTCAGGAGCTAACATTTTCTGGTGCAATTTCAGGTAACCTTTTTGCACAAATCAAATTTCACCTGTGATTAAAATATTGGAACATTACCAGTGTGTATTGTTACATTACGCAGCGATGTGGGAGCCTCCACAGTTTCTGTATTTAAAAAGTGGACAGTTTTAGGTCTTGTTTCCCTCTCATATGTATATTTGCATTACTGAACAAACCCCTTCTCTCCGCTGAACAGAACAGAGACAATCTGATTGTTTAAAGAGACACAATCAGCTGACGTATTGCGCGGATTAAGACCGTGAGACTCAAGTACCTCGCAGAAATGGCCTCACCCGTGCCGTCACGTCACGACGCCATGAATGACCTTCACCTTGCAGGAAATTGAAATCGTCGATTGTTTGCAGTGAGCCCGATGCAAGGGCCTGTGGGACATTCAATGCACGTGAACCTCTCAAAAACGTGACGGTGAATGTAAAAGGGTCTTTGATTGGCAAATTGTTCGGAGGAAGGAGAGTGTCCCTGAAGTGTTACCATACTAACCGCGAGTTTGTAATTGAAAATTTCATTGACATTTAAGGCTTGAAGTTGAATTGACAGCGCAACACGGAGCTCCTTCCTTTGAGACCCGCTGAGAGTGGGGAAGAACGTGTCTCCAAAGAGTTTTACAACAAAAAACACGTTATCACCAGTACCCCGGTGTACTGACGTCGGTTCAGCAAGACGTCGTCACGCCCTTCCGCGTGAAACTCTAAGTCTAACTGCGTATGTGTCGGGGTCATTCTTGACTACGGGGTAATGGGGACGGGTGATCCAATTAAGATCGCCTCGACCTATATCGAAGGGAAATAACGGAGGAACAGGGTCATGTAAAGGAATGGAAATGGCTTGGTTGTCCAAGATGTTTCTGATATTGCAGAATGGCGTACTGGTTGATATAGGTTATAACTCCTCGGTAGTGTTTAACTCAGCGACACAGTTTGATATATTGAGGCACTGATATGCCGATAAACTCATCAATTGAAAAACATAGACACTGAGATATATATCTTGTGACGTATTGGCATGCCTATATAAACGTTGATATACTAGAATGCTGATCAATTGAGAAACAGAGATACTATGATACTGATACTCTATAATTGACATTCTGACGTATTAAAGTACCGACATAGCAATATACTGAGAAATTGAGAGAGTGGAACTCTGATATACACATATACTGATACACATATGTATTGATATACCTATAGGAGATAGCTACGCGATAAATCGCAAAGAACAATGAAGAAAAAAGCGTGGTTTATTTCACGATAAAATGCGTTCGTAACTTGATGACTTCATATATTGGACGACGTTATTTTTTAGAGGCAAGTGTTTAGTGAGTTGTTCCCCATAGATGTGTTGCTGGGCTACGCTTATAAATGCAATGGCGTCCAAAAGTGGGAGAGATATGACAATCGGTATTAGGAGAAAAGGTACAGATAATCGACGTGAGGATTGTGAGAATATGCGGGAAATCCCAAACTTAACCCACCTGTTCGTAAGATGAACTTGTCCGACAATTCTTTTATGAAGCTTGTACATTGTATCAACATTCTTAAAGAGTCCGTACATAATGCTTTATATCTCATGCAAGAAAACGACGCCCCTCATGGTTTATTCTCCCTGCTGTGTTTTCTTGTACAATAAACAACTTCCACTCGTCGTTTATTTCTTAAATATATTGAGATACTGAGGAGCTGAAAATTCCGGTACAAAATATAAAAGATTTTTGTTCAAATATTTCAATATATATTTGGTTCGTGTCTTTCTCGCCTACCTTTATGGCGTCAGGCTAGGTCGTGACTACATAGGGGATTGTGTGGAAAAGATGGCTACGGAGAAATGAAATCCTCCGTATATTGTGTCGTCACGATGTATCTGATAGATTTTGTGTCGTCACTGTAAGCTACAGGTGTATCTGACAGAGCGTGTGTCGTCACTGTAAGCGACAGGTGTATCTGACAGAGTGTGTGTCGTCACTGTAAGCTACAGGTGTATCTGACAGAGTGTGTGTCGTCATTGTAAGCTACAGGTGTATCTGACAGAGTGTGTGTCGTCACTGTAAGCGACAGGTGTATCTGACAGAGTGTGTGTCGTCACTGTAAGCTACAGGTGTATCTGACAGAGTGTGTGTCGTCACTGTAAGCTACAGGTGTATCTGACAGAGTGTGTGTCGTCACTGTAAGCTACAGGTGTATCTGATAGATTTTGTGTCGTCACTGTAAGCTACAGGTGTATCTGACAGAGTGTGTTTCGTCACTGTAAGCTACAGGTGTATCTGACAGAGTGTGTGTCGTCACTGTAAGCTACAGGTGTATCTGACAGAGTGTGTCTCGTCACTGTAAGCTACAGGTGTATCTGACAGAGTGTGTGTCGTCACTGTAAGCTACAGGTGTATCTGACAGAGTGTGTGTCGTCACTGTAAGCTACAGGTGTATCTGACAGAGTGTGTTTCGTCACTGTAAGCGACAGGTGTATCTGGCAGAGTGTGTGTCGTCACTGTAAGCTACAGGTGTATCTGACAGAGTGTGTGTCGTCACTGTAAGCTACAGGTGTATCTGACAGAGTGTCTGTCGTCACTGTAAGCTACAGGTGTATCTGACAGAGCGTGTTGTCACTGTAAGCTACAGGTGTATCTGACAGAGTTTGTGTCGTCACTGTAAGCTACAGGTGTATCTGACAGAGCGTTTGTCGTCACTGTAAGCGACAGGTGTATCTGACAGAGTGTGTCTCGTCACTGTAAGCTACAGGTGTATCTGACAGAGTGTGTGTCGTCACTGTAAGCTACAGGTGTATCTGACAGAGTGTGTGTCGTCACTGTAAGCTACAGGTGTATCTGACAGAGCGTGTTGTCACTGTAAGCTACAGGTGTATCTGACAGAGTTTGTGTCGTCACTGTAAGCTACAGGTGTATCTGACAGAATGTGTGTCGTCACTGTAAGCTACAGGTGTATCTATATCTTTGTTGCAAAATGGACTTCCATTAGTACGCGTGAGAAAGAATAAAAATTCCGTTAACTTGCACGGCATCGGTTAAGTTTGACGCTGTTGAGAGTGATGTTCTGACATTTGACGTCTTTCTCTTCTTAGGAAGGGGGATAAGTTTCACCTGGTGTCATCACTGATTGTCATTGATCCATTCATATAATGTTCACCGCTGTTTGACTTTTACTCCAAATGGAATAGAAGAAGAAGAAGAATATCTATTGTACATAAACACCCACAGGGGGCAGGGTACAAAACATGAACATGACTAATTAAACATTGACATACAAAACAGAATACAAACAATGCTATGATTATATTGTTAGGGGGGAGATGCAGATTGTCTTTGCCTGATCATTTTGTGAATGAAATTAGATATAATTTTTGCAAAGGGCTCTGGTGGATTTAATAGTATTTTTAGCGATAGTAGGTGCATAGCAAAGCCGGGTGATGAATTTAGTTCACCTCTCAGATCTTTGTAGAGAGGGCATCGCAACAGGAAGTGTTCCTCATCTAATGTTTCATTAAAATCACAGAAGGCACATAATCTTTCTTCTGTTGGAGTGTTGAAGTATCTTCCTCTCTCAACGTGAAGGTCGTGAGCACTGAGTCTTAGCCTTGTAACTGCTTTGCGGTGTTCTAATGTTGTGGTTACTTTAAGATATGGTTTAATTCCGAATTTGTCTCCTATTCTCCCGAGGAATATGCTGCGTCAGATATTCGTGACTTGTTCTCTTGCACTAACGTTTAACATATACTGCATCTCATGTTTCAACACGCAGTTGTTTATTTGTCAGTTTTGTTTGACTGGTTGTTGTTAAACGCCACACCCAACGAAGAATGATATTGAGTCATATTCTACAGAAACGTCACAGACTTCATGAGTGACTGACCCGTGAAGATCCGGGATAGAATAGGTCTTCAGCAAGCCATACTTGCGTAACAGGAGACTATGCTTGTCGTAAGAGGCGACTAACTGGATCGGGTGTTCAGGCTCGCTGACTTGGTTGATGCATGTCATCGTATCCCAATTGCGTAGATCGATGCTCATGATGTTAATCACTGGATTGTCTGGTCCAGACTCGTTTATTTACAGACCGCCGTCATATGGCTGGAATATTGCCGGGTGCGGCGTTAAACAACAAATAAACAAACAAATGATTAGTGAGCGAATGTTGTTTAACGCCTCAGGCAGCAAAAGTCCAGCTGTATCATAGCAGTCTGTACATACTTGAATCTGGACCAGATATTTTATAATAACGTGAATACCGGGTCCATGCGACACGCAACATTTTCAAGGGACACGAGCGGATAAGTCGCTTTGCAGAGTTGCGTCCCTTGGGCATGTCAGAAACTGTGATTGTGGGTTCGAATCCCGGTTCGTCCTGATCATGTTTCTGGGTTGTCTGCACCATCCCCGCGCCCGTGGATTTCACCAAAGCGGGAAATATCTGAGACCTGCACCACTTCGGGCTCCACCCGATGCATATTCTAGAGCACTGTTGCTTGTGATGGATACTGACAGATTTGTTAAATCGCCACACACATTCTAGTTATATATGATTGATTATCAATTCACCGCTGTTTATGATCGACACTTATACATTATCTAGATCACCTCTGTTTATGATCGACACTTATACATTATCTAGATCACCGCTGTTTATGATCGACACTTATACATTATCTAGATCACCGCTGTTTATGATCGACGCTTATACATAATATAGATCACCTCTATTATGATCGACACTTATACATTATCTAGATCACCTCTGTTTATGATCGACAATTATACATTATCTAGATCACCTCTGTTTATGATCGACACTTATACATAATCTAGATCACCGCTGGTTATGATCGACACTTATACAGTAAAGATCACCGCTGTTTATGATCGACACTTATTCATAATCTAGATCACCGCTGCTTATGATCGACACTTATACATTATCTAGATTACCTCTGTTTATGATCGACACTTATACATAATCTAGATCACCGCTGCTTATGATCGACACTTATACATTATCTAGATCACCTCTATTATGATCGACACTTATACATTATCTAGATCACCTCTGTTTATGATCGACACTTATACATAATCTAGATCACCGCTGGTTATGATCGACACTTATACAGTAAAGATCACCGCTGTTTATGATCGACACTTATTCATAATCTAGATCACCGCTGCTTATGATCGACACTTATACATTATCTAGATTACCTCTGTTTATGATCGACACTTATACATAATCTAGATCACCGCTGCTTATGATCGACACTTATACATTATCTAGATCACCGCTGCTTATGATCGACACCTATACATTATCTAGATCACCGCTGCTTATGATCGACACTTATACATAATCTAGATCACCGCTGCTTATGATCGACACTTATACATTATCTAGATCACCGCTGCTTATGATCGACACTTATACATAATCTAGATCACCGCTGCTTATGATCGACACCTATACATTATCTAGATCACCGCTGCTTATGATCGACACTTATACATTATCTAGATCACCGCTGTTTATGATCGACACTTACACATTATCTAGATCACCTCTGTTTATGATCGACACTTATACATTATCTAGATCACCTCTGTTTATGATCGACACTTATACATTATCTAGATCACCGCTGCTTATGATCGACACTTATACATTATCTAGATCACCGCTGCTTATGATCGACACTTATACATTATCTAGATTACCTCTGTTTATGATCGACACTTATACATTATCTAGATCACCTCTGTTTATGATCGACACTTATACATTATCTAGATCACCTCTGTTTATGATCGACACTTATACATTATCTAGATCACCGCTGCTTATGATCGACACTTATACATTATCTAGATCACCGCTGCTTATGATCGACACTTATACATTATCTAGATTACCGCTGCTTATGATCGACACTTATACATTATCTAGATCACCGCTGCTTATGATCGACACCTATACATTATCTAGATCACCGCTGTTTATGATCGACACTTATACATTATCTAGATCACCGCTGCTTATGATCGACACTTATACATTATCTAGATCACCGCTGCTTATGATCGACACCTATACATTATCTAGATCACCGCTGCTTATGATCGACACCTATACATTATCTAGATCACCTCTGTTTATGATCGACACTTATACATTATCTAGATCACCGCTGCTTATGATCGACACCTATACATTATCTAGATCACCTCTGTTTATGATCGACACTTATACATTATCTAGATCACCGCTGCTTATGATCGACACTTATACATTATCTAGATCACCGCTGCTTATGATCGACACTTATACATTATCTAGATCACCGCTGCTTATGATCGACACTTATACATTATCTAGATCACCGCTGTTTATGATCGACACTTATACATTATCTAGATCACCGCTACTTATGATCGACACCTATACATTATCTAGATCACCGCTGCTTATGATCGACACTTATACATTATCTAGATCACCTCTGTTTATGATCGACACTTATACATTATCTAGATCACCGCTGCTTATGATCGACACTTATACATTATCTAGATCACCGCTGCTTATGATCGACACTTATACATTATCTAGATCACCGCTGTTTATGATCGACACTTATACATTATCTAGATCACCGCTACTTATGATCGACACCTATACATTATCTAGATCACCGCTGCTTATGATCGACACCTATACATTATCTAGATCACCGCTGTTTATGATCGACACTTATACATTATCTAGATCACCGCTGCTTATGATCGACACTTATACATTATCTAGATCACCGCTGCTTATGATCGACACCTATACATTATCTAGATCACCGCTGCTTATGATCGACACCTATACATTATCTAGATCACCTCTGTTTATGATCGACACTTATACATTATCTAGATCACCGCTGCTTATGATCGACACCTATACATTATCTAGATCACCTCTGTTTATGATCGACACTTATACATTATCTAGATCACCGCTGCTTATGATCGACACTTATACATTATCTAGATCACCGCTGCTTATGATCGACACTTATACATTATCTAGATCACCGCTGCTTATGATCGACACTTATACATTATCTAGATCACCGCTGTTTATGATCGACACTTATACATTATCTAGATCACCGCTACTTATGATCGACACCTATACATTATCTAGATCACCGCTGCTTATGATCGACACTTATACATTATCTAGATCACCTCTGTTTATGATCGACACTTATACATTATCTAGATCACCGCTGCTTATGATCGACACCTATACATTATCTAGATCACCGCTGCTTATGATCGACACTTATACATTATCTAGATCACCTCTGCTTATGATCGACACTTATACATAATCTAGATCACCGCTACTTATGATCGACACTTATACATAATCTAGATCACCGCTGCTTATGATCGACACTTATACATAATCTAGATCACCGCTGCTTATGATCGACACTTATACATAATCTAGATCACCGCTGCTTATGATCGACACCTATACATTATCTAGATCACCGCTACTTATGATCGACACCTATACATTATCTAGATCACCTCTGTTTATGATCGACACTTATACAGTAAAGATCACCTCTGTTTATGATCGACACTTATACATAATCTAGATCACCGCTGCTTATGATCGACACTTATACATAATCTAGATCACCGCTGCTTATGATCGACACTTATACATAATCTAGATCACCGCTGCTTATGATCGACACCTATACATTATCTAGATCACCGCTACTTATGATCGACACCTATACATTATCTAGATCACCTCTGTTTATGATCGACACTTATACAGTAAAGATCACCTCTGTTTATGATCGACACTTATACATAATCTAGATCACCGCTGCTTATGATCGACACCTATACATTATCTAGATCACCTCTGTTTATGATCGACACTTATACATTATCTAGATCACCGCTGCTTATGATCGACACCTATACATTATCTAGATCACCGCTGGTTATGATCGACACCTATACATTATCTAGATCACCGCTGCTTATGATCGACACCTATACATTATCTAGATCACCGCTGGTTATGATCGACACCTATACATTATCTAGATCACCGCTGCTTATGATCGACACCTATACATTATCTAGATCACCGCTGGTTATGATCGACACTTATACATTATCTAGATCACCGCTGCTTATGATCGACACCTATACATTATCTAGATCACCGCTGGTTATGATCGACACCTATACATTATCTAGATCACCGCTGTTTATGATCCACACCTATACATTATCTAGATCACAGCTGTTTATGATCGACACCTATACATTATCTAGATCACCGCTACTTATGATCGACACCTATACATTATCTAGATCACCGCTGCTTATGATCGACACTTATACATTATCTAGATCACCGCTGCTTATGATCGACACCTATACATTATCTAGATCACCGCTGGTTATGATCGACACCTATACATTATCTAGATCACCGCTGTTTATGATCCACACCTATACATTATCTAGATCACAGCTGCTTATGATCGACACCTATACATTATCTAGATCACCGCTACTTATGATCGACACCTATACATTATCTAGATCACCGCTGCTTATGATCGACACTTATACATTATCTAGATCACCGCTACTTATGATCGACACCTATACATTATCTAGATCACCGCTACTTATGATCGACACCTATACATTATCTAGATCACCGCTACTTATGATCGACACCTATACATTATCTAGATCACCGCTGCTTATGATCGACACTTATACATTATCTAGATCACCGCTGCTTATGATCGACACCTATACATTATCTAGATCACCGCTGGTTATGATCGACACCTATACATTATCTAGATCACCGCTGTTTATGATCCACACCTATACATTATCTAGATCACAGCTGCTTATGATCGACACCTATACATTATCTAGATCACCGCTACTTATGATCGACACCTATACATTATCTAGATCACCGCTGCTTATGATCGACACCTATACATTATCTAGATCACCGCTGTTTATGATCGACACCTATACATTATCTAGATCACCGCTACTTATGATCGACACCTATACATTATCTAGATCACCGCTACTTATGATCGACACCTATACATTATCTAGATCACCGCTGCTTATGATCGACACCTATACATTATCTAGATCACCGCTGTTTATGATCGACACCTATACATTATCTAGATCACCGCTACTTATGATCGACACCTATACATTATCTAGATCACCGCTGCTTATGATCGACACCTATACATTATCTAGATCACCGCTGGTTATGATCGACACTTATACATAATCTAGATCACCGCTGCTTATGATCGACACCTATACATTATCTAGATCACCGCTGTTTCTGATCGACACCTATACATTATCTAGATCACCGCTACTTATGATCGACACCTATACATTATCTAGATCACCGCTGCTTATGATCGACACCTATACATTATCTAGATCACCGCTGGTTATGATCGACACTTATACATAATCTAGATCACCGCTGCTTATGATCGACACTTATACATAATCTAGATCACCGCTGCTTATGATCGACACCTATACATTATCTAGATCACCGCTGGTTATGATCGACACCTATACATTATCTAGATCACCTCTGTTTATGATCGACACCTATACATTATCTAGATCACCGCTACTTATGATCGACACCTATACATTATCTAGATCACCTCTGTTTATGATCGACACCTATACATTATCTAGATCACCGCTACTTATGATCGACACTTATACATTATCTAGATCACCTCTGTTTATGATCGACACCTATACATTATCTAGATCACCGCTACTTATGATCGACACCTATACATTATCTAGATCACCTCTGTTTATGATCGACACCTATACATTATCTAGATCACCGCTACTTATGATCGACACCTATACATTATCTAGATCACCGCTGCTTATGATTGACACCTATACATTATCTAGATTACCGCTACTTATGATCGACACTTATACATTATCTAGATTACCGCTACTTATGATCGACACTTATACATTATCTAGATCACCGCTGCTTATGATCGACACCTATACATTATCTAGATCACCGCTGCTTATGATCGACACTTATACATTATCTAGATCACCTCTGCTTATGATCGACACTTATACATTATCTAGATCACCGCTGCTTATGATCGACACCTATACATTATCTAGATCACCGCTGCTTATGATCGACACCTATACATTATCTAGATCACCGCTGGTTATGATCGACACTTATACATAATCTAGATCACCGCTGCTTATGATCGACACCTATACATTATCTAGATCACCGCTGTTTCTGATCGACACCTATACATTATCTAGATCACCGCTACTTATGATCGACACCTATACATTATCTAGATCACCGCTGCTTATGATCGACACCTATACATTATCTAGATCACCGCTGGTTATGATCGACACTTATACATAATCTAGATCACCGCTGCTTATGATCGACACTTATACATAATCTAGATCACCGCTGCTTATGATCGACACCTATACATTATCTAGATCACCGCTGGTTATGATCGACACCTATACATTATCTAGATCACCTCTGTTTATGATCGACACCTATACATTATCTAGATCACCGCTACTTATGATCGACACCTATACATTATCTAGATCACCTCTGTTTATGATCGACACCTATACATTATCTAGATCACCGCTACTTATGATCGACACTTATACATTATCTAGATCACCTCTGTTTATGATCGACACCTATACATTATCTAGATCACCGCTACTTATGATCGACACCTATACATTATCTAGATCACCTCTGTTTATGATCGACACCTATACATTATCTAGATCACCGCTACTTATGATCGACACCTATACATTATCTAGATCACCGCTGCTTATGATTGACACCTATACATTATCTAGATTACCGCTACTTATGATCGACACTTATACATTATCTAGATTACCGCTACTTATGATCGACACTTATACATTATCTAGATCACCGCTGCTTATGATCGACACTTATACATAATCTAGATCACCGCTGCTTATGATCGACACTTATACATTATCTAGATTACCTCTGTTTATGATCGACACTTATACATAATCTAGATCACCGCAGCTTATGATCGACACTTATACATTATCTAGATCACCGCTGCTTATGATCGACACTTATACATTATCTAGATCACCGCTGCTTATGATCGACACTTATACATTATCTAGATCACCGCTGCTTATGATCGACACCTATACATTATCTAGATCACCGCTGCTTATGATCGACACCTATACATTATCTAGATCACCGCTGCTTATGATCGACACTTATACATTATCTAGATCACCGCTGCTTATGATCGACACCTATACATTATCTAGATCACCGCTGCTTATGATCGACACTTATACATAATCTAGATCACCGCTGCTTATGATCGACACTTATACATTATCTAGATCACCGCTGCTTATGATCGACACTGATACATTATCTAGATCACCGCTGCTTATGATCGACACTGATACATTATCTAGATCACCGCTGCTTATGATCGACACTTATACATTATCTAGATCACCGCTGCTTATGATCGACACTTATACATTATCTAGATCACCGCTGCTTATGATCGACACTTATACATTATCTAGATCACCGCTGCTTATGATCGACACTTATACATTATCTAGATCACCGCTGCTTATGATCGACACTTATACATTATCTAGATCACCGCTGCTTATGATCGACACTTATACATTATCTAGATCACCGCTGCTTATGATCGACACCTATACATTATCTAGATCACCGCTGCTTATGATCGACACTTATACATTATCTAGATCACCGCTGTTTATGATCGACACTTATACATTATCTAGATCACCGCTGCTTATGATCGACACTTATACATTATCTAGATCACCGCTGCTTATGATCGACACTTATACATTATCTAGATCACCGCTGCTTATGATCGACACTTATACATTATCTAGATCACCGCTGCTTATGATCGACACCTATACATTATCTAGATCACCGCTGTTTATGATCGACACCTATACATTATCTAGATCACCGCTGCTTATGATCGACACCTATACATAATCTAGATCACAGCTGTTTATGATATGATAACCACGGCATATGTACTACATCTCTGCCTATCCACAAGTACGAGGGCATTTTACGGTAGTTGAAGGAGTCTTTGCCGCGGGAGGAGTGGTGGCCGGGCATTGATTGTCATCTATTGGACCTGCAAGGCTTCTAGTCCTGAAATACGTACCGTATGTGTGACGCGCGGAGAGAGAATCTATTGTCGTAGGCGATTGTCGACAGAGCAGCGGAAATTAGTTCGCTCAAATGGGTTGGAAATAGAATTGGTTCAAATATAGGTTCCTATAGAACCCATTTCAGAATACTGCGTAGTAACACGTATGTCAAAATATATACCATTATTTGAAACGAAAACGTAGACTGAAATAGATTGTCATTTATGTTTTTATAGAAGTGTGTTTTTATTAACATGCAGTATTTTGTGACAAAGGCCCAAACGAGGACCTGAAGGCTTCTTATGGATTATATGAAACTCGGTATTGATCTGAATGTTAATATTTTCCCCCGTCTATGTCGGACTGAGTAAGTGAGTGAGTATGCTTTTACGCCGCTTTTAGCAATGTTCCGACAATATCAGGGCGGGGGACACCATAAATGGGCTTGGCACATCTGCATTCTGAAGTCTGGATTCGAACCAGGGTCTTCGGCGTGACGAGCAGCGCTTTAACCACTAGGCTACCCGACCGCCCCTATGTCGGAAGAAACATGTTAAGCTTGTAATGAATGGAATTCTGTACTTTGTCCAAAACGCTCGTGAATCCAGGGTTAGAATGCATCCCCTACATCCTAAACTTGTGAGAGGTGAACTAAATAGATCGGATGGTCATGCTTGGAGGCTTGCTGCCATCCATCTTACCCTGTCGGTGTTTGGCGTTCCACGTAATCACGGGATTGTTTGGTCAAGACTCTATTATCCTGCTAATGGCTGGAAATTCAGTGTTCAACAAACGAAACTTTTTCAAAAGCACATTTCTTCAGAAAAAAGGCCGCTGCAAATCCTCTGAATAAATAACAACCTTAGTGTCCATAAAAACACGTGTCCTCGTAGCTGATCCAAATGTGGCACTTTGGGGTACCTTCAGCTCAGCTGGGGAAGCAAACTGGACAGAATATCTTGTCCCCGCTACATCTGCCCCACTCCTGTCTGGTTATTCGCATCAAGAGAGCTGATATTGGTGTACACATCACGGAAGCCTCGTCGAAACAAACTAATGGTTAATATTATGAGTAACGTCTCTTGGCGTCGTGGTATGATGACCCACAGTTAGCCAGGTCCCCGAGCCCTGTCTATCTTGTTCCAAATTAGCCTCTTCTTGCGACAAGTCCTTGGGACCTATTCTAACCCGGGTCTCTGCAGGGTCTCCACAGTTATATATGTAGTACAATGTCTGCTTACAGCTTCCAGACTGTGATACATACAGTCCTGTGTAAACTGTTACGTGTTTATTCCCAAACTGAAACAATATGTTAACCTAGAAATTTCTACGTAAAAGAAACCAGTAAGCAAACAACAAATGGTATACAATCAACGAATGTATTACAAAATTAACTAGGTTTGCAAATCAACACACAAAACCGCACGGCAATTGCAATGACAGTACACAATAGAGTGGTAGTGCAATATTCAATGACAGTATATAATATGATGGCAGTGGTTATTATCAAATACAAAAAAAACCAATATTCAATGACAGTATATAATATGATGGCAGTGGTTATTATCAAATACAAAAAAAACATGGGTGATAGCAAAAGTCAGTGATAATAACATATTCATCCAGCAGCGACAGTGGTCAAGCTTCCGAGAAAGGCTTGGGCAGGGAATCCGGGGTGATGAGCGATCTTCACACGAAAGCTGATCTTGATGTAATGAAATGTGTGAGAGATACGAGAGGCGGGCTCTTGTCCCCTTATATACAGTTTAACTTGCTACTGGAAATTTCCACACAGTGCCATAACAACATAGACTATTCTACATGTTTCTATAACACTACGGTATTCCAAAAGTTCACATTTCATTAACATCTAAATATAGTAACTTCCTCAGACTGCTTACATTAAATAGTACTACATTCCTGACAACTAATCACTGTCCAAATACAATGCAATGAGCTTCTACCGAATCTTCACAGAAACAAATCTAATACAGTTCCGATCATTGTTTAACAACAAAATACGCTGCCATATAACAACACGTGCTTTAAGTTTCTGTGTCTTGATTTGCATCTGGTAGTGAGTGAGTGAGTGAGTGAGTGAGTATGGTTTTACGCCGCTTTTAGCAATATTCCAGCAATATCACGGCGGGGGACACCAGAAATGGGCTTCACACATTGTACCCATCATCTGGTAGTCATTGACACGATTATGGTTTCCAAGTAGCAAGTAGCTATTTCACACCAGATGGTGACAGACAGAGACTATAGTGCATAAATAAAATTTAAATTGACGACGCCGAATGTGATATACATTGATCCTGTGACGCGTATTGTAGTTGATTATATGCTGTGTCCAAACTATTGAAGCAATGACTATGAGATGCCCCACAGCTGACAGGATTCTATCATGAAATTACCTTCGATCAGATAACACGTTTTCAACAGTGAACTAGATTACACATTTCAAGGTCTTTGGGTAAACAAATTGCTATCTAAAGTAGACACAGGGCACGTAGTACATACACGCTCAGTGTCATATAGTACACATTTAGTGTCCAAGACGACTTTGAATCAGCATTTAGGGTTTGTAGTCATGATCGCATTATATTGAAACCTTCTTCTTCTTCTTTTTCGTCGTCCTCTTCTTCTTCTTATATACAGATTAGGATAAAAAAAATGCAGTAAAGAGGGTTTGGGTGATCCTGTCACAGTCGGGCTTGTTAAAGTCATCATCAGCTCAGGGTCCTCACCCAAACTACACGCAGCCGAGACTTTTCCCAACACTACCCAGATTGACAGAAGGGCTGTATTCCTGGCAACAAAACCGTGTTCTCTCCCAATGTCAGTCAACAGATTGGGAGGTACCCAACATAAGACACAAAGGACAGTCAGGACTCGGACAACTTGGGATACTGTACTTGGGATACAAGCGTGACATTTCGTAAGAGAGGTCCGCATATTTGCTGTTTTTCCTGAATCTTGTCCATAACATTAGTGTCAAAAGGGACAGAACATTCAATGCTATAAATGATTCATTTGATTTATCAAAACGGACAAGCTCAGGTTTGTTGGCCTGGATAGGTCTGAGGTTGTATAGGGCCCATTCCAAAGAATTTTGTATTTATAATTGTCAATGACGCCTTCTACATAGTTTATTCCGGGTCGTATCATGGATAGACCTCCGTGTCAAAACCACAAGAATGGCGAAGACGGTAATAAAAGGATCGAATCACTCCATCATGTCGCTTAAGATACTGTGTGCCAAAGCTTGACATCCACTGACAATGTTTAGGACAGTCTCATTACGTTCATTGCATAATCTACATTTCATATTTAAGTTATTATTGTTGTTGTTATTGTTGCTGCTGCTGTTGCTGCTGCTGGTCGAGGGTATTTTTCAGAATATGACTTTAAATATGGCCAAGTTAGCAAAGTGTTCCGCAGATCCTTAGCCGTGCCATCGCCCGCTGGTTCGACTCCTATTGTGATCCTTCGTTACCGCAATGTAATCCAAGCTGCGCCACTCACTCGGGGGCGGTCGGGTAGCCTAGTGGTTAAAGCGTTCGCTCGTCTCGCCGAAGACCCGGGTTCTATTCCCGACATGGATGCAATGTGTGAAGCCCATTTCTGGAGTGCCCCCGCCGTGATATGGCTGGAATATTGCTAAAAGCGGCGTGAAACCATACGCACTCACTCACTCACGACCACACTCACGACCTCACGACCTCACGACCTCACGACCTCAGGACCTCACGACCCCAGGACCTCACGACCTCACGACCTCACGACCTCAGGACCTCACGACCCCAGGACCTCACGACCTCACGACCTCACTCACGACCTCACGACAGCTGCCCGTGATCTTGAAACCGGTACTCTTGATCACTGTAAACAGTTCACAGACTCTAAAGTGAGACTATGTGTTGCATGGCCTTGTGACCAGCACGGTCTAGATCAGAAACTATAACTTGACCCAGGCGAACATCAGGAGTCTTCCATGTTTGCTGAATATTTCTGCCAAATTCAATGATTGATACTGAACATATTGGTAAGATCATTTCTGGATCTGGCAACGAAGTTTAAATGGACGTCTGTGTTAATATTGAACCCGGACACTGAAAGGGGACACGCTCTGTTCAATATACCCCTGGGGTCGATCCGTTGAGGCCAACGACCCAATTCCTTGAACCTTAATCGAACTGCTGTCGGGTCAATCAGGCAAGGACAAGAGGAAAAATGATACTTTTTGTAATGTTTCTATATTTTCAATAAGATATTATCGAGCGTTGTAATACCATGAACAACAGTTTAATGTCCATTGGGAAAATGTCACAAGGATGTGATGGATGCTGAAATATGAGATCAAAGACATATATATTATATTAACACATAAACACAAATGTACCGTAAATGAATTATGAAGACGGCGTGGGATTTCAGGTTTTACATTAACTAAATGTCTTCCGAGATTCCCGCTAGCGCAAGGCATTCAGCGAGATGACGTTGTCTGTAACGACTAGTGTACGGACAGTAGGCACTGATGGACAGACAGATAATGTATGCTCTGTGTGGTATTGTGTGCCACTGTCACAGAGGCTGTATGGAGGCGATCAGAGATGATGCGAAGGCACAGCCTGGAGATGCTAGCATCAAGTAATTGTCTGTACATGGGGTTCACTTCAATGAAGCCTTCAGCTTTATCACGTCACCATTCAAAGGATCAGAGCTAGTCTCTTCAGGCTTGGCATGGACAGTTTCATATTTGTGTCACAGAGTGACTTAAAAGCACTCTAGACAACGCATTATATTATAGGAATTATAGATTCTGAACTACTTCCCTTTGGTCCAGTGTTGAGTACATATCGGAGTATTTTACATGATGTAATTCATGAGTAACAGTGGTCAGTTGTACCATTGTCGAACACAGCATTTCACATTATGATATTTATAGCCTTAATCCATTTTCCCCTGGGCCGTGTCTGTAATCACATCCATAAGTCTAATGTGCAGGGTAACGCCATTGTCTCTTTGTCTGTCTATTGTTGTCCAAAAGTGTATATGTGTTTACTTCTTTCCTGTTAGTCAGTCTGGTATTCCGACAGCACCCGTATGTACAGCCACAAGTAGGATACGCCTGCTTGCTGGCCTTGATTTATAGTAGTTGAGCTGGAATCTCCCCTCGATATAGTTCTATTAGTAATTGAATTTTTTGCTATATTGCCGACTAAAGAAGTTCAGACTCTACGTATACTTCGAGCTAATGGTCCCCGTCAAAATACGCGTTGACATTTGTAGATTGACAAAATGTTCAACATGGCAATCGCTGTGTTGAAGACTGACGTACCACATGTTACCAATAAGATTTGAGGGAAGTTGTAAGAACTCTAGGACTAGTATACTGACTTGGAGCCGACCAGTCGTTAATTAATCCGTCACAAAGTACCATCTTGACGTTTTTTGGAATGACGCGGCCGCGCATGGAACCACTGTCCTTCCGCTCCCCGTACAGACGCTCTATTCTCTCGACCATGGATGCGGTCTGAGACTTTATATCAAGCTATTTGGCTTTTGGGAACAACAAGACATAAATCATATCATACAGTGGTGATCGGAATGTTATAAACAAATAATATCATTTATATGCAATATTGTACGTTCACTGTAACCAGACATTTCAAATGGGTTTTCAAAGCTATGATGCATAACTTCCATCAAATGATTATTATAATTCACAAATGCTAATGACTATCATCAGTATATGGAGACTCACAGGAGTGAGTGAGTGAATATGGTAAATACGCCGCTATTAGCAATTCCATCAATATAACCAGGGGGTCACCGGAATGGATTTTACACATTTAACGCATGTGGGGAATAGAACCCAGGACTTTAGTGAGACTACCCCACCACCTCTTCATTGGAAGGAGCTGATCATGTGGGTCGTGTGCAAACTGCAACACCTGCTAAGGATTGTCCTTACAATGACTTACAAACGCTACTTAATGAGGCCCCTGGGGTCCACACGTCCCCCGTGCATCTCTCGTATAGACTGTATTTATATCAAAGAGAGAAGATTTGGGACATCCGCCAAATTATTCGCCCATGTGAATCCTACGGATCTTACGTAATCCATCTTCTACTTTATTACCTTCCTTTATTGACTAATATTTAGATACGTGAAAAGCCCCGGTCTCGCGAGACACTTCCACCCAGACGAGACATCATGGCTAATCCAGTGATTGTCACATTACTCTTTGTTAATCAATAACCGCCAAGAATATATATCAAGGTTACTTTAGATCACTGAGCTGGAATACACAGATGACCTACGAGTGTTCGGGCCTATATATCAATTTAGGCCCCGCAGACGACATTTGAGTCCAAGCAGACGACATTGCTAACGGAGATGGGAAGGCTCAAGAGTCATCTACAATTAAATACCAATATGAAGTAACACAAGGCTTTTGAACGACGACCAGTGTATACAAACATAAAACGTCGATGCCTGAAAATAGCAGTCGGCCAGCAGTCTAACAGATTCAATTGGGTATAAAGGTCCAAATGACGGTGAAAAATATGTGAATGGATCACTGAAAACTGAGTGATGACATGTCCTGCCCTACTGGTTGTTCCCGCCACTCACACAATTATCATACAAAGTGCATGTTTGTTGCAATATGTACAAAGATGCTGATTGAAGGTGTAACCGATCATTGGATTATTTCATTTTTGTTTATATGAGCACGAAATGACAACGATAGGGTTAGTTAGTGAGTATGATTTTACGCCGCTTTTAGCAATATTCTAGCAATATCACGGCGGGGGACACAGAAATGGGCCTTGGTACCCATGTCGGGATTCGAACTCTGTTCTGCGGCGTGACGAGCGAACGCTTGAACAACTAGGCTACCCGACCGCCCGAGAGGGTTAGAAGTACCTGTATGTGCAACTAGCGACGGTGAGGGGGGACATGGTGGATCTAAACAGAGATGTACCGCCCTTACAATTGGTGATTGATGCACAGCTTCATCCTCGGGGTTGCAGGTGACCTTCAGAGGTCATAACCTATATCACCATGGTGACCTGCAAGTAATTGGGTCAAACCCGTGGGCGACAGTGTGAGCGGCGCGTGCGGCAGGGCGTGCAGCTAGTCTAATGGAGTCGCACATACGGTGTGTCCAACTTGCTTGCTGTGCCCAACTTGTGTCTGCCGGCTGTGCCCAACTTGTGTCTGCTTGCTGTGCCCAACTTGTGTCTGCTTGCTATGCCCATTTTGTGTTTGCTTGCTGTGCTCGACTTCTGTCTGCTTGCTATGCTCGACTTGTGTCTGCCGGCTGTGCCCAACTTGTGTCTGCTTGCTGTGCTCGACTTGTGTCTGCTTGCTATGCCCAACTTGTGTCTGCTTGCTGTGCTCGACCTGTGTTTGCTTGCTATGCCCAACTTATGTCTGCTTGCTGTGCTCGACTTGTCTGCTTGCTGTGCTCGACTTGTGTTTGCTTGCTATGCCCAACTTGTGTCTGCTTGCTGTGCTCGACTTGTGTTTGCTTGCTGTGCTCGACTTGTGTCTGGTTGCTGTGCCCAACTTGTGTCTGCTTGCTGTGCTCGACTTGTGTCTGCTTGCTCGACCGACCGCAAAATCTGTATAAATATGCAACAGTGTGTATAAAGTATGAATTATTAAATTGTTATAATCACTTTTAATATTCCGTTCCGGTGTATAATCAGTATTTCCTGAAGCAGTTTTCGCTGCATGAGTTGTTCTTTTGTCTTACTGATGCATGTTATTCTATGTATCAACTATGTTATCGTTACACATACTTGTTTGTTGTTATATGCACTCGGCTCTGCTCCTGGGATATGGCACCACAACAATATAGTGATCAACCTCAGTAACTATGTGAGTGGGACCGCCTCCGTGGTCTAGAGGACAGAGCGCATGCGTCGAGAGCGGAAGGTTCGAGGTTCGATCCTCGACCGCGTCATACCGAAAGCCGTTATAGGTGGTACTTTTTGTTTAGGGGCTAAAACAAGGACTGGTCAGTGGTTGGATGGTTAGTTTTCCTCTCCTCTGGTTAGTAGTTGGTTGGTTGATATTTCTCCTCCGCCCAGTGTTTGGTTGGTTAGTCTTCCTCTGCTATGGTCAGTGGTTGGTTGGTATTTCTCCGCTGGTCAGTGGTTGGTTAGTCTTCCTCTCCTCTGGTCAGTGGTTAGTTAAATTTCCTCTCCGCTGGTCAGTGGTTGGTTGGTATGTATTTCTCCTCTGGTCAGTGATTGGTTAGTTTTCCTCTCCGCTGGTCAATGGTTGGTTGGTTGGTATTTCTCCTCTGGTCAGTGGTTGTTGGTTGGTTGGTTGGTATTTGTCCGCTGGTCAGTGGTTGGTTGGTTGATTGGTATTTCTCCGCTGGTCAGTGATTGGTTAGTTTTCCTCTCCGCTGGTCAGTGGTTGGTTGGTTGGTATTTCTCCTCTGGTCGTTGGTTAGTTTTCCTCACCTCTGACTAGTGGTTGGTTGGTTGGTTGGTATTTCTTCGCTGGTCAGTGGTTGGTTGGTTGGTATTTCTTCTCTGCTCAGTGGTTCGTTGGTAGTTTTCCTCACCTCTGACTAGTGGTTGGTTGGTAGGTTGGTATTTTTCCGCTACCAGTGGTTCGTTTGTTGGTTGGTATTTCTTCTCTGGTCAAATGATTGGTTGGTTCGTTGGTACTCCTTCCCTGCTCACTGGGTAGTTGGTTGTGGCCTTGTCTCCAGGGCCCACTTGCACAAAGCGATCTTAGCGCTACGACTATTGTGAGCCTGTGTTAAAGTATGGGAGTTACGATCATCTTAGCGCTAAGATCGTTTTGTGCAAGTGGGCCCTGTAAAGCATGGTCCTTAACACAGGGTGAAGAGTAACGGGGTTGTGTAGTACAGGATCTGGCTCGTGGCTAGACAAACGTGGATCCTTCTTGTGACAGTATATGTATACATTCTCCCTAGGGAGTGATCCAACTAATATTTGGAGTGACAAACCCTTTCTCAACCATCTGAACTCGCGGCATGAAACAAATTGCCTAAGCAAATTATAGGACATACGGCTTTGCAGCAGCGAATAAAATAATCTCTTTTTAACGTGACTATATATTACAAGACTACAAAAAGCCTTATTTTTCCTTTGAGCTTTGAGAAAATCCTGTCGCCTCCCCGGGCAATCGCTAGGATGACACTTTGGCATTTTTGTCCAGACGTTGGTTGACCAGGATTTAATTACGCAGAAATGTCGAGGGAGATGGAATCTTTAGTAAGTCAACTCGCTCCCCAGGCTCTCGTCAGTCTTAAATATGTCCTATGTTGCCGTGAATGTGTCATCATTGGACTTTAGACTACCCAAAACAGGGCCCGTAATACAGTACAGTAAACCACGGTTATAACGAACACGCTTATAAGGAACTGACCGATATAACGAACTTATTTTTTAGTCCCGGCCATTTGATTTATATATGCTGTATATATGCTTATAACGAACTACGGTTATAACGAACTAAAATTAGTGGTCCCTTTGAGTTCGTTATAACCGTAGTTTACTGTATATCATTTCCTGTATGTTTCACTGTTTTAAGAAAATAAAGTCGTTCTAATTTGTTCTAAATGGCATTGTGAATTCAATTTTTCGTTGATTTCTACATGACTTGTTTGTATTTTTTGTCTTCTGACTTCTGCTATTACAGTTGTCTTGAAAAGATGGCACTTATTCGTTGATGTCCATTTATTACAATCGTGTCCTTCATCTTGTGGTGTAAGCCTACTTTCAGTGATTCTAACACGCCGCACGATTACCTGTTGCCCCTTTCCTAGGTTCGATCCCCCGGACCCTAATTTACCCTAATAATAATCGAGTTGTAAATATAGGGCCGTTGTCACTTCGGGTTTTCCTCCTACATTATACAGACCACTGTGCCATAAAACCCGGTTCAGCCCTAGTAGTTGCGAGGCGTTGGGTAGCTGGGTGGTTAAAGCGTTCGCTCGCCGATTTCCCATGTTCGGTTCCCCACAAGGGTACAATATAATAAGCCCATTTCTGATTTCCCCCGACGTAATATTGCTGGAAAAGCGGCGTAAAACAATCGCTCACTCGCCTAATGGTAACCCTTCCTGCCTAGGTTGATTATTATGCAGACGGTGTCCTCCTTGTTTGTATTCGCACCCCTCGCTGATCCCTGGCAAACACACGCGTCCAGAGATAACAGAACTCAGTGCATGTCTAACTTGTTTCACGCCTATCTGAACGCAGACATGAAAGCCTCCATATACAGATTTCCAGCTGTAATTGACCGCTGCCAACATGTTTATTAGCTGACTGATCAGTGCCTTATTTACTAGCTGTAGTGCAGTGCTTGGGCTTAGCGGGTCGGATTGCTACTCTTGTCTACTTGCTGACTGTATAGTCTACAAGTCGGGGCTGAGCGGATGAGACTCGCCTAGCTTCTGGTGATGTTTCTCATATAAACACTGGGGACACAGAAATGGGATTCATGCATTGCTCCAATGTTGGGTATCGAACAAAGATTTTTGGCGTGACGAAGCAATCGCCGTATCAATCGCTTACCTGATTCCGATGATGCAGTCTGGGAGCCAGGTTGTCAATGGTTGATGAATCTGGTCATGACTCCAAACATCAGAAACGTACGCATGCTAACCCCCTGACGTCATATTGCTCGAATATTGCTATAAACGGCGTAAAACCCACTCACTCATGAGGTCGGAGTTGTCGTTGGCGGGCATATACCATGGGGGATTCCGGCGTCCCACGTGGACGAGGCTATGATAGAAAATGTGTAAATACCATTAATACCAGTATACAAATACCAGTATATATGCCAGCATATAAATACCAGCATATAAATACCAGTATATATACCAGCATATAAATACCAGTATATAAATACCAGTGTATATATACCAGCATATAAATACCAGCATATAAATACCAGTATATAAATACCAGTGTATAAAACGTCAATGCCAGAGAATAATCAGTCTCGCTTCTCTGCCGAAACAGATTCCATTGGTTGTAAAAGGCAAAATAGCGATGATTATTATATGAAAGGGTCACTGAAAATCAGTGATGACACCAGGTGTTCACGAAAAAGGTAATCATGTCCTTCCCTACCGGTAGCACAGCCACTCTTAAAATTGGGGCGGTCGGGTAGCCTAGTAGTTAAAGCGTTCGTTCGTCACGCCGAAGACCCGGGTTCGATACAATGTGTGAAGCCCTTTTCTGGTGTCCCCCGACGCGATATATAAAACCATGCTCTCACTCACTCACTCTGGAAATTAAACAAAAATCATTAAAAAGATAGCTAAGTGAATTCATTTTTCTAACATTAATGGGCATTTCAAGAAAAACGTTTTTTTATTCATGTATTGGAATTAAAAAGAATTTCTGAAGTTTGTTAAACTTTTCCCGCGAAACGAATGGTTACATTCTATCTTAACCGTATGATATTAATGCATGAATGTCAGACTGGCCTGTCGCTGTCTAACACGATCTCCTGGTGCTGACATTTAATCCACTGTCTGTTGCTCCACACATCTGTCGGAACAAAACACAACTTCAACCATTAGTCTGTTCACCCAACACAAATGCCAAACGTTTGGTTAGTGGAATGTGCGTTAAAATGTCCTTCCTGGCGATTAAGATATTATTTATCACTGACTACAACACTTCCAGGCCCCCGACCCTCTGATGGGAATTCTAAAGTTCGCGACTGACAAAGCGGAAAAGACTGTACATTAACCTATGTATATTTTCACAATGGAAGAGCGAATATGTCATAAATATGTGATTATAGTTATGACGTGAATTGTTGACATTAATGGCGCTTCATCTTGCTCAGATGAGTTATCTTTGATGTGTTTGTTCTGAATGTCATTGATTTTTTATTCAATTTGAAATTTAAGTCATTAAATTTTCAAACGTATTATACCCTAACTAGCCTTTATTTCCTCCTTGAGACTAACAACGCTTGCATAATGTTTATATTCACAATTACGGCTTGTTCTATTGAGTTCGTCAATAACAACCCGTGAAGATCCGGGTTAGACTAGGTCTTCAGCAACCCATGCTTGTCGTAAGAGGCCACTTTGCTTGTCGTAAGAGGCATCTATGCTTGTCGTAAGAGGCTCGTTAACTTGGTTGATGCATGTCATCGTATACCCAATTGCGTGTTCGATGCACATGAAATCGATCACTGTGATCTTGTCCAGACTCGATTATATACAGGCCACTGATATAGCTGGAATATTGCTGAGTGCGGCGTCCAACAACAAACACATAAATTGTCATTAACACACCGCTGTAACAGGCCGAATCCTCACCTAATAACACGAAAGAATTGACCTTTTCATGACCCCGTGAAGATCCGGGTTACATTTAGGCTTCAGCAAACTACGCTTGTCCTGAGAGGCAACTAACGGGATCGGGTGGCAAGGCTCGCTGACTTGGTTGATGCATGTCATGGAATGCCCAATTGCTTAGATCGATGCTCATGATGTCAATCACTGGATTGTATGTTCCAGACTCGATTATTTACAGACCGCCGTTTTACAGCTGGAATATTATGAGTGCGGCGTTAAACAACAAACAAACAAACAAACAAACAAACAAACTTATTTACCGACCTTTCCTATAATTCTTAAAATGTCTTACCTAAAATGTGACCTAAAACTAACAAATTTATTGCTGAAAGGATCAGAAGGAAAAACACTCATATTTGAAAATGTCAGATAGTTCATAGCCCTTTCTTAAATATCAACCTCTGTCAATAAAAACTGTCAAAATGTATAATTGTATATTTATGCCGCTGTATTTTGGTCACAATCGTTTGTTGCAGACCGAGGAAGATTTGACTGATGAGGTAACGGATGCACATTGTCAGGCCCAAGGGTAATATGGTAAGCGTTAGTGTCTTGTGGCTCACACAATGACGTTATTCAGCGTCGCCGTACCCCCAACTCCTCCTCTTACACACGACGCCTGGCACGTCGTTCGCTTCTTCTTCACAACTACACTTGCATGACACCACGTTTGTTTTTCACTCTAGAGTGTTAATGAAAAACCCCACGGCACTATTGGCCCCCGTCTCTATCATTGGTTGTTAAATGGAGCCAGGGTCCATTACTTGTCCAAGTCACTAATGGCCACAAGTAGTGATAAACTCTACTGACCAGTGCCCTAAGTCCCCGAGACGCGGCGTTCAAGTGGTCCACCTGCCTAAAGCCTTGGAAAGATTGGATCGAGACGGCCATCATTAGAGGTTGCCGTGTGCTGGGGTTGTAGGGAGTACGATCAGTTCCCTGCTCGGATGATCATGACTACTTGACCATAATTGTATATCGATCGCGGGATGATCGAACGTCCAAGGTCATCTTCCGAATGCTAGTGTATGTACTCCCGTCTTCACCGCGGTCACCCTAGTGGAACAGGGTCCATCAATATGTCCGACACGACGTTCTGACGGCACGTGGATCTTGTGGCCACCCACCGACAGCTTAGATGAACAGTAATTATTTGTTTGTTCGTTTAACGACGCACTCTTAATATTCCACTATATGACGGCGGGCTGTAAATAATCGAGTCTGGACCAGACAATCTAGTGATTGACATCATGAGTGAGTGAGTGAGTGAGTTGGATTTAACGCCGCTTTTAACAATATTCCAGTTATATCACAGCGTGTCAGCTTAATGTGGGAGGAAAGCCCGAAGTGATGCAGGTCTCAGATGAAACCCACGAGCACGGGTATGGTGCTGACAAAGCTAGAAACATAATCGGGGCGAACCGGGATTCGAACCCACAATCATAGGTTTCTGGCGTGCCCAAGGGACGCAACTCTGCACAGCGAATCGCGGCGCCTTAGACGACTGGGCCACCCGTGCCCCCTTGACATCATGAGCATCGATCTACATAATTACATACGATGACATGAATCAACCGATCCCGTGGACACTGAAGTCAGTATGAACTAAACATAAATAGAATACTATGAGATACGCTAATTGTATGTGAAGTATAACAGTTTGAGATGCGGATGAGTTCAATGGTTTGACAAGGTGTGAAACATTGACGCTTATAAGGACAGCGTCGGAAATAACGACACAGTTTTAAGGATCAGATGATGTTCACACAATATGAAATCTGCCATCTTTATTCAGTCTTAAACGGCGCCGCATCACACTCCGCTTACTGAAGGTGTTACACGAGAAGCCCATTCTGCGGCCCCTGATATCGTTGGAATATTGCTAAAATCGGAGTAAAATCATACTCACTCACTCTGATTACCGAAATCGGTTCACAAGAGTGTAACAGTTTATTCCTTCTGTCTAATCTTATCCCAAAGGTGGGAAATCCTATAACTAGACAGTGTGTTCACACAACTAACGATTTGGGTTTCTTAGCCAATCCATAAATAACGCATAAAACCCGAAAACGTCCGTTTGGCCTTGAGAGATTGCATCATTCATTGTGAAGAATATACTTGCTGGTCTAGCTCCACTTAAAAGTGTAGGAATGGCCTTTCCAGAATGCAATGTGGCCGCCTGCAACATCCCGGCGATAGTTCTCGCCATCAGGGGATTGTGGTCATTGTTCCAGTATTGGTGATATGAGCCGGTTTGCAATTAAAACATGAATGGTTGAGACTCGAACGAGGCTATTTTGAGTTTCTAGTTGCTAAGATAACGCCATTTGTTGGCAATTCTCAATTGACACTGAAGATTGTGTTACAGCCCGGTCTAGAGTTCATTTCAGCTGTCAGACGGAACTGCTTTATGTTGCTGTTGTTCGTGTAGACGTTGTTCGCGGGACGTTGGTGATGCCGTAGTTGTGGTAATGAATATAATTGGAGAGAGAGAAAGAGTGAGACAGCTAGAAAAAGAGAGCGCGAGAGAAACATGGATAGAGAGACACAGAGAGAGAGAGAGATTTGGTTAGATCTAAGCTGGTTGGTTGGTTTGTTGTTTTACGCCGTACTCAGCAATATTCCAGCTATATGACGTCAATCCAGGGATTGATGTCATGAGCATCGACGTCAACCAATTCAGCGAGCCTGACCATCCGATCCCGTTAGACGCATGTTACGACAAGCATAGTCGCCTTTACGGCAATAATGGGTTGCTGAAGACCTATTCTATCCCGGATCTTCACGGGTCGGTTAGATCTAAGAGAACAGTTTTGTAATATACGCGTCAAGGTAAATATTGCAATCAATTACCTTTCCGACCGTCTGTCATAACCTATTCGGCAGTATCGTTCACATCTCACGTGTGACGACTCACTTAACATAGGTATTCTGAAGCGTTGTTGTAACTTCACAATGATTTGTAAATCTAGATTTCCTTGAAACTGTCGCAACCATTTTGTCCGACTCATGTGAGCGAGTCTGAATACACCCCAGGATCAGACGTTTTATTTATCGTTCTGATGGAAACCAGTTCTTCTTTCTCCCAAATATACACGCAGGCTATAACTAAGCGACCCCGACTGACCTCATCAAGGAAATGAGATTATGGCGTTAATCCCCGAGGATGCTGTTAATCCCTACCACTGCTTATATTTACAAACATTTCGTGCCGTCAGCCCTACACTTGTCTCTCGGTTCTCGTTGCGCTCTGATGGGCGCGAGCATTATCTGCGCGCATTTTCCCGACTTTGTCAATAATCGAATCTGACACATCCCCGTGTAAGAAGCCTGCGCAGTGTGTTTCTCCGCATCAACGGTAAATAGCCAGTTAGTCACGCCCGTGGTGATCGAGGACAAAGTCCGCGGGAGGACTGGGAGCAGATATTGTTTTGGCCTGGACGGGTGGACGGATGGATGGATGGGTGGATAGATCATCAGCTTCTGACACACCCTAAAATCGCACCATTTTAGCATCGACTCGATCCAAATTTGTCTACTCTCATGATCGCAGTGGCGCACTAACACATAACACAACGGTCATGAGTGACGTCATCCGACTAAAGCTTACTACTCATACCTAGTGTAACACTCCACAAAAAAAAGGTTCAGCCATCATTCTTTGATTGTTAAGGCGATGATGATAATGCAAACTAGATAAGATCAAAGAACATTTATTGAACACTCTAAAACCGTACCTTTTCGACACATACGGGGTGAATTCGACTGAAACACGAGAAACTTCATGAATTACAGTCACGAAAGTAGTCCGGCATAATCTGACCTTAGGTCATCACCCTGGAGTAGCCAATCACGTGTACTCACAAATATAATTTGTTCCTGAAATTACTGAGAGAAAAAAAATGCCTCAAAATGTTATGTCTTCCTTACATTACATGGCCAGCAGTCCTGTTTAGTCGACTGTCTGCGTTGTTGAATATTCCATGGTAACCTGGCCGCCTCCGTGGTCTAGTGGTAGAGTGTTCGCTCGGAGAGCGGAAGAATCGGGGTTTCGATCCCCGTCCGCGTGAAACCAAAGGACGATAAAAGATGGTACTTTTTATTACCCTGACTGGCGCACGGCATTAAGGGGCTAAAACTAGGATTGGACGGCTCGGAATACTGTGTCTCAGGGGGGTATTCATGTTAAATTGTGGCATGGTATCTCCGTGGGCTAGCACAGTAAAATCGGCATCAGTCCTGACTAGTGCAATCAGGCTGGCCGCGTCTTACGACAAGCATGGGTTTCTGAAGACCTGTTGTAACCCGGATTTTCACGGGATTCCAAGGTGACTCGGTGCTCCAATGTCGGTGGCAGAGCGTCGAGTGTTCGGCTGTTAAAACGTATGTTACATGCACCACTCACTCGCCGTGTAGATATATTTACCAGAAAACTGCTTATCAGCTCTGAATTAAAATGTTTATGATATATCAAAGTAGGTGTCGTAAAAAGGTCTGGCAACATTTTATAGGTATTTATCCCATAATGAAACTCTCTTCTGGTAAATGTAAATGTAAGTGTACGCTCTGCTAACATTTATATAAATAGATATCATTCGAAAGTGCAACCTGTTCTTGTACAGCTGCTGATGAGCGTAAGTTAACGACACTGCATCGAGGTCCGGTCAATTGTTGGGAATCCAACTCTCGCGAGACTACACGAGATGTAAGCAGCGTGTTATGATCTGTCACCCTACAGTCCGTGTGGTATGTCTAATTTGTAATCAGTTCCTTGCACACGGAAACAGTCAACACGCTAGCCCTAATTGTAAGATCTTCACGAATATAGGTCAAGTACCACCACATCCCCTGTTTACACGATCAATACACATAATTAACCTCAACGTATATATATAGATCTACATATATAGGGTAAGTAAAACAAATATGGTGGTACCAAATAGTACCATTTACCTAAACACCATCAATTGCTAATGAAAACTTGACAGACAGAGTGAACTACTTCCATAATATAGGTCAGAGATGAAATACTATTTGTCACGCTGATAACCGTGATTTCTATTATTTAGACATGTAACCTTTTATAATTAGTAGCGCGCAGGATATAGAATAGGTCAGGATGAGAAATGTGGTTATATAGCTGAGGTAAGATCAAAGAGATTTTTTAATTTTAATGCTGTTTCTAGACATCTGCCGAACTTGACTGATTTCTGTTTCCGGCAGTCGTAGAACCCCGTCGTGTCGCGCGAACATTCGGAATAGCTGTGTCCTCCAGGGTCTGCCTCTGATTTAGTTTTAAGGTCTTGTATGAGGGATTAGTGTCAGACCAGCACTAGTCAGGCGTGAAACCATGCCACTGTCTCGAGGACCAGCTAATTAAACAGCCATTTCCACATTCCCACCAAGAAAGCACATGGAACTGCCTGTATTTCTCTAAAGAAAACCTTATTTCTAACGTCAGCTGTTTTGTTGGCACGAGAGACGTACAACGTGTCTTTAATAATCTCAGGGCTTCTTTCCATTGTTCCGAATGTTCCTTTTACCTTTTTCATATTTACAGTAACGCCGAATATATATATAATGATCTGTTTTTGTTTTGTTAAATTGTTATGAAAATATTTTAGAAGGCTAATTAGTGATGCTACTGTCTGCGTTGACTAAAGATGAGTCCAAGAAATAAGGTTATCTTCTTTAAAAATATATATCTACTAAATATAGGGTAAAGTCCCAATGGAGCCCAAAATACGTAATTTCAGGGACAAACCAAATCTTCAAGGCTCTAAATTGTTGGAATTTATGTAATTTTGTCAGTGTCAACAATCATTTGTTTGCATGCAACTGTACCACGTTACTCAACTGGCATATTCTTTACCACTCCCGGCCACTCAAATGTTTTAAATATTGTATGGGGATGTCAGTGCACGTGGTTATTGGTAAGCATTGAGGATCATGGGGCACTGGATATTGCCTCCCGCAACTGATCTGACCGTCAGTAATGACATGTCCTCTTATTTGCCCTTTTGAATTACAGCCGGAGAATATTTGTCCCTATCAAATACCTAACCATTAAAATACAGTGTCAACCTCCACGTCTTATGTCAGACCTGTGAAGATCCGGCGTAGAATTGGTCTTCAGCAACCCATATTTGTCGTAAGAGACGACTATACTTGTTGTAATAGGTGACTATTATTAAACGGGATCGGGTGGTCAGGCTCGCTGACTTGGTTGATGCATGTCACCGTATCCCAATTGTGTAGATCATGGCGTTAATCACTGGATTGTCTGATACATATTCGATTATTTACACACCGCCGTCATATTGCGGCGTTAAACAACAAACAAGCCGAGCCTAGTGTCAGCTTACCGAAATGACGAGTTACATAATATTGTTTTTATGATACATGGTATTGTTTTCTATTGCATTGAACGGAACGCTGACAAAAATGAATTATGTTTTGATGTTTTTATGTTTTTGTTGTTGCTGTAATACTAAAACTATTTAGAAAATATATGCTTTGTGTATTCCAGTATCTCGTATAATGGCCTTTCATGAATAAACATTATATTATCAATATTAACATGGTGCATTAGCCATGATAACTAATATGATACACACTGTGTTACAATTGTATATCACACACTTACCACCGAGTGTCTCGAGCATCGCTGCCCCCTCCCGAGAAGCAAGGTAGCGAGTATCGCTGCCCCCTCCCAGGAGGCAAGGTAGCGGGGCCGTCCGCTGATATACCGTTTCCCACGACTGGATAAGATAACAGAAATGCGTTGACTCGGAAATGATAAATGTTCCGCCAATCCGCGGGGTACGAAGCCTTGTATTGAATTCAGTACAATATGTTTTCCATTGAAAGAAATCGCGTATTGTTGTTAAGAGATTAAATTAACAAAGCTGTTTGTTCAGACTGGCAATATTCAGAATACATTGCCGGCAAAGGAAAGTTTACACCCATGTTTGATGATGGCAAAAAAATGAAATAAACAAGACTTGTTTATTCGATGGTGATGTATTTCATACCTTTTGTTTTCCACCTGTTGTTTGCAATATTTCGGCGAATGTTTTCAGCCTAGTAACGTCTTGGTTTTTGGTCAAATCTAATTTTCTATTGTATGCTTTCCTTTGTGCGGTAGTTTACATGATTAGCTCGCCTGTCGACATGGTCCAAGAGACCCGTGAATACCCGGGGTAGCATAAGTTTTCAGCTTGCCGTAAAAGGCGACTATGACTAGAGGCGAATAACAGGATCGGGTAGTCAGGCTCGCTGACGTGGTCGATTGCATGTCATTGTATCCCAATTGCGCGGATCGATGATCATGATGTCAATCCCTGGATAATCTGGTCCAGGCTCGATTAATTACAGACCGCCGTCATATAGCTGCAATATTGCTGAGTGTGGCGTTAAACAACAAACAAACAAACAAACATGGTTCAAGACGGGCTACATTATTTCGGCTTCACTTCTCCACAGCACCCAGTCACCTTGTGAAAGTAAACGCAGTAAATATCGCAATATATGAATATGAACATAGACTAAAAACAATGACACAAGGGACATAGAATTGAAATATGTCTTTCCGATTGAACAACTGGTTGTGAGGAACGAACCCATTCATCACCAGTAAGCGCTCTCTGGGAGGGGTAGCACGGTTTTCTGTGAAATATTATAGACAGTAATTGACGTTGTTGATGTTTCGACAGGAGGATCATTCTATCATAGACAGTTGTCGATGTCCTCGCTCGACCCATCTATCTCTCTGAACTATGTACATGGTGTTGGCAATGTGTTTCATCCACAGTCCGTTACAGTAAATTACAAGTATTTAAGTGAGGCAAGTGTTAGGGGAACTGCTCATCTGGGTTGTGTGTCAGCCCGCCAGTCGTATATAGCAGACAGCCAACCTGGACTGTGAGGAACAGCCGATAGTGCTAAAACAGGTCTTTGCCAAGAGACTCACTCAGACTCCAGATGCCAGACAACAGATCCACTATACAGACCCATGTGTTTATCTGGTCAGAATAACTTGGTCAAGGTTATTTACGTATCTAATGTCATTCTTACGTTTTTGTTTTAACCCGGATGAAAAGAGTTTGTTTTCTAAGTTTTGCCGGCTATTATCCAGAACCATGTTTTAACATAATACTGAAGGGCACTTGTTCCGCTTGTGGTTCCGCTGTGTCGGGTGTCTCCACTGTCTGTGTAGTTGGTGGGGAGGTACTGGTTCCGCTGTGTCGGGTGTCTCCACTATCTGTGTAGTGGTTGGTGGTGGGGAGGTACTGGTTCCGCTGTGTCGGGTGTCTCCACTGTCTGTGTAGTTGGTGGGGAGGTACTGGTTCCGCTGTGTCGGGTGTCTCCACTGTCTGTGTAGTTGGTGGTGGGGAGGTACTGGTTCCGCTGTGTCGGGTGTCTCCACTGTCTGTGTAGTTGGTGGTGGGGGGTACTGGTTCCGCTGTGTCGGGTGTCTCCACAGTCTGTGTAGTTGGTGGTAGGGAGGTACTGGTTCCGCTGTGTCGGGTGTCTCCACTGTCTGTGTAGTTGGTGGTAGGGAGGTACTGGTTCGGCTGTGTCGGGTGTCTCCACTGTCTGTGTAGTTGGTGGTGGGGAGGTACTGGTTCCGCTGTGTCCGGTGTCTCCACTGTCTGTGTAGTTGGTGGGGAGGTACTGGTTCCGCTGTGTCGGGTGTCTCCACTGTCTGTGTAGTTGGTGGTGGGGAGGTACTGGTTCCGCTGTGTCGGGTGTCTCCACTGTCTGTGTAGTTGGTGGTGGGGGGTACTGGTTCCGCTGTGTCGGGTGTCTCCACAGTCTGTGTAGTTGGTGGTAGGGAGGTACTGGTTCGGCTGTGTCGGGTGTCTCCACTGTCTGTGTAGTTGGTGGTAGGGAGGTACTGGTTCGGCTGTGTCGGGTGTCTCCACTGTCTGTGTAGTTGGTGGTGGGGAGGTACTGGTTCCGCTATGTCGGGTGTCTCCACTGTCTGTGTAGTTGGTGGGGAGGTACTGGTTCCGCTGTGTCGGGTGTCTCCACTGTCTGTGTAGTTGGTGGTGGGGGGTACTGGTTCCGCTGTGTCGGGTGTCTCCACTGTCTGTGTAGTTGGTGGTGGGGGGTACTGGTTCCGCTGTGTCGGGTGTCTCCACTGTCTGTGTAGTTGGTGGTGGGGAGGTACTGGTTCCGCTGTGTCCGGTGTCTCCACTGTCTGTGTAGTTGGTGGTGGGGGGTACTGGTTCCGCTGTGTCGGGTGTCTCCACTGTCTGTGTAGTTGGTGGTGGGGAGGTACTGGTTCCGCTGTGTCGGGTGTCTCCACTGTCTGTGTAGTTGGTGGTGGGGGGTACTGGTTCCGCTGTGTCGGGTGTCTCCACTGTCTGTGTAGTTAGTGGTGGGGAGGTACTGGTTCCGCTGTGACGGGTGACTACACACTCGTCTACCTGTTGATCTGACTATACACTCGTCTGCCTGTTGATCTGACTACACACTCGTCTACCTGTTGATCTGACTACACACTCGTCTACCTATTGATCTGACTACACACTCGTCTACCTATTGATCTGACTACACACTCGTCTACCTATTGATCTGACTACACACTCGTCTACCTGTTGATCTGACTACACACTCGTCTGCCTATTGATCTGACTACACACTCGTCTACCTATTGATCTGACTACACACTCGTCTACCTATTGATCTGACTACACACTCGTCTACCTATTGATCTGACTACACACTCGTCTACCTATTGATCTGACTATACACTCGTCTACCTATTGATCTGACTACACACTCGTCTACCTATTGATCAGACTATACATTCGTCTTCCTTTTGATCTGATTATACACTCGTCTACCTATTGATCTGACTATACACTCGTCTACCTATTGATCTGACTACACACTCGTCTGCCTATTGATCTGACTACACTCCTGACGTCTGACTACATTGACCTACACAACTTTATGGGTCAACAGTTCCAACAAATACAGTGAGTGAGTATGGTTTTACGCCGCTTTTAGCAATATTCCAGCAATATCACGGCGGGGGACACCAGAAATGGGCCTCACACATTGTACCCTTGTCGGGAATTGAACCAGGGTCTTCGGCGTGACGAGCGAACGCTTTAACCACTGGGCTACCCGACCGCCCTCAACAAATACAGAATACTTATACTTGCATATGTTATTTAGAAGCAATGCAAAGATACCATGTTTTGATAATTCAACATGTCTTGATAATTCATCATGTTTACTAATTGCAGTGAAAACGCGTTGAGATGTGATGCAGGTGCGTCTAGCATCTCCCAGCACGTGCAGAACGTAGACATCGACACTTGAGTGTATACATCTCCGATGTTCGTGTACACAGAGTAAATGTTCTATATGAAACCTGCACGCAGCGGGTAGATGCTGGTGTTCTCAGACACAGCTGTTCGTTGCTACATCAGATGTATCGTAAATTGTTCTAGCTGAGAACAGATGCAGTTCAAGATGAGGCGTAGTAAAATACTGACGCGCGGAGGGATGCAACTGGCAGATAATAAATTGTCAAGGGCAAGTCAAGGTCAAAATGTAAAACACATGATTACGTGTCGATTTGTTGTCTGTCGTTTGTCACAAGTATTGAACCGAATCCTTAGTTGATAGGTTGAAATTTTAACTAAAATCAAGCCCCCATTGAGCCATCCTTTAAGAAATGGACAATGTTTACAGATATTTACATAATTCTTCCTTATATTTCAGATTTTTACGAAGGTATTCGCCATTAATGTCTCATACAACAATATTCGAACAGAATAAATATAGATCACAGGCTAATGAATTTACCAGTTTATAAACATATTTTTAAAAGTTTTCATGTACACAAACATGTCCATCCTACATGCAACTACCTCAGTGCATCAGATGTGTATTATGTTTTTAAAGTACATGTACAAACAAGTTTACCAAGGACTGCACGAATGTGGGATCGAACTGCTGAAGGGCCATCTACGAAGAGACATAACTCCTCGGTCAGTGAAGAACATTTAGTCGGTCTTCCAGCTCCGCCTGCCTCCCATCTGACTCACTTCCGCTGAAGATGATGAAGATGATGAAGAGCCAGACAAACCTAGGTAATGGCATAGCTGACATACACACAATAATGAAACAATCCTAAAAACAATGAAATAACAAAAGCAATGTTGTGCATGGTCAAAGAAGTGTTTTATGTGATTGTGACATTTCCTCTAACTGTAATTACGAAAAAAGTGAAGAAGAACATCCATCTTGTGTAGACCTTCTGACTGGAAACACGCCAACCAGAGGAACAAAGAAAGGGCAATGACGTGCCCCATATTGTTGTGTTCAGGTGTTGATACTGGAACAAAGGTTTGGCAAGGACGAGCCACCGACACCTGCAACGTGTACACCTGCACCGTGGACACCTCGTACACCTGCACCGTGGACACATCGTACACCTGCACCGTGGACACCTTGTACACCTGCACCGTGGACACCTCGTACACCTGCACCGTGGACACCTCGTACACCTGCACCGTGGACACCTCGTACACCTGCACCTTGGCCATATTGTACACCTGCACCGTGGACACCTGAACCGTGGACACCTTGGACACCTGCACCATGTTCACCGTGGACACCTGCAACGTGGACACTTGAACCATGTACACCTGCACCGTGGACACCTGCACCGCGGACACCTCGTACACCTGCACCGTGGACACCTCGTACACCTGCACCGTGGACACCTGCACCATGTTCACCGTGGACACCTGCAACGTGGACACCTGAACCGTGGACACCTGCAACGTGGACACCTGAACCGTGGACACCTGCAACGTGGACACCTGCACCATGGACACCTTGGACACCTGCAACGTGGACACTTGAACCATGTACACCTGCACCGTGGACACTGTTTACATCAGGTGGGATGTTCTGCCTTCATAACAGATTCTGCTTCGTAGGCAAAATCCTTAAATCTCGCATCGGCATATAAGTGGGTACACCAAGACGTGGTTTGTATCAGATCCTACTCACACTCTAGTTGCAAACAATACCGAAACACAGCATATCAAAATATGCTTTCTCTGATTTTTATCACTACGTCTTTTTGCTTCATCTTAAGGTTTCTTGTTTCAGACAGACAGACATCTTAATTTATCTCTCACCACTGTACATCACGAGGAAGGTAATAAA
Organism: Haliotis rufescens; assembly: GCF_023055435.1. Lineage (NCBI taxonomy): Eukaryota > Metazoa > Mollusca > Gastropoda > Lepetellida > Haliotidae > Haliotis > Haliotis rufescens. The sequence goes on along the minus strand of NW_025964235.1, from coordinate 839 downwards.
ACAGAAGTATAAACATAAACATAGTACGGCGCCACTCATATATAGTTAGGAGAGACAATAAAAGACTAAATGGAATATACAATAAAAGTATTTATCCATATACTGAATGTTTTTTGCGCTGTGGTATTAAAAACAGGTTTTGGCAGTACAACACGTCCCATGTTTGAATATAACACAAAGCACCTCTTGGTCTGACGGGTTAAAAATGTTTGAAGATTGTAGACGTTAAAATCGAATATATGGTATTGATATAGTGAACAATGAATGCATCGTACACTTGCGTACACGCTTACACGCTAGTGTGTAGATGATGTGTGTGTAGGTCCTGTAGATGATGTGTGTGTAGATCCTGTAGATGATGTGGGTGTAGATCCTGTAGATGATGTGGGTGTAGGTCCTGTAGATGATGTGTGTGTAGATCCTGTAGATGATGTGTGTGTAGATCCTGTAGATGATGTGGGTGTAGATCCTGTAGATGATGTGGGTGTAGGTCCTGTAGATGATGTGTGTGTAGATCCTATAGATGATGTGTGTGTAGGTCCTGTAGATGGTGGCAGTGCGTGTGGACAGACGTGAATAGATATTTAATGTCGCGTTCAAGATTATTGCACTAAAATGACGGCACGGATGCACGTGAGCGAGCGCACGCGTGATTGTGCGTGCTTGCTTGTACTAGTCTGGATTTATAGTGACAGCCCACTGAGATACCATACCGCAGTTAACCATGGATACCCCGCTCAGACACTGTATACTGACTCTGAGTCGACCAATCCTTGTTTTAGCCCCTTTATGCCAAGCGCCAGGCAGGGCAACAAGAAGTACCATCTTTAAGCGATAAG